>NC_028351.1:17656998-17661154 GCF_000741045.1 Vigna radiata var. radiata
TTGATGACGGGAAGGCTAGAGAAGAAAGGTTGGAGAACAATGGCTCGACAAGAAGGAAGAACAAGGGTTCGATGAAAAGGAAGAGGAAGGGCTCTGGGAGAAATTTACAGTGATTCTGACTCTTAGGTTTTGTTTTAAGTTTAGTTTTTTAATTTTTTTTAATTATTTATTTTAAAATCCGTATGTAAGGAGAAATCTACTATTACATACAGATTTTATATACGAAAAATCCGTATGTAAATATTTTTATCATTATATACGGAAAATCAATATATAATCTAGTTTTTATCTACAGATCAAAATCCGTATGTAATACTCCGTATGTAAATAGCATTTTTTTTGTAGTGTACTATGTTTTGTAGGTTATTAATAAAGTTTGGCAAGATTAGCAAGCACTTGGATGTATGACCAAACAAGGAGAAGCAAAGGAGCTTTGGATGATGACTTACTACCAGCGCTCAGCGGCACATTCCTACCACTCAGCGGTACTGAAACAGCAGCTTCATCATCTTTGTTGCTTCTGCTGAGTCAGCCCTAGTAGCTTGCTCTCCAAGCTTCTTTTCTTTGTTTTACACCACGTGCATATATAGACTAGCTTGCACAGCAATATTAGGAGCTCTCATTCATCTATAAATAGAGAGTTCCATCCTTTGTAAATACAACTTTGAATTGATAATGAAATACTGTTGAGATTTCTCCAGACATTATGTTCAGAGTTCAACTTGCTTGTGCCTTTTCTGCACCTTCTCCTCTAGTTTCCTTCCCTTTTGGAAGGCTTTCGGAGCTTGAGATTCATTGATTCACCTACACACCTTCATTGAGACATCTATCAAACACTTACCGTGCCTCATCTTCATCCATCTATCCGCTGCTTTCTCTGGTTTTGGAAGTGTTAGTGATTGAATTGCAAGGATGCTTCCATCACCAAGACTTCTTCTCATAAAATATTTGTCAAAAGGCCTTCATTTCATATTCTTCTCTTTGCATATATCTCATTCATCATACTAATTTTTGCTATTTTTTGTAGATATATCTTTGACCCAGGTGGAAAATAAACAACAAAGTTGTGCTTCTTCTTTCTTCCCAATTTGAGGACAAATCGTTTTTAAACAGGGAAGGAATGATGACAATCCCTTTAGGGACTTCCCATCCAAAGAAGTATCAACTACAACTAAGACTAAAGAAAGGGAAGTAGAATAAAGATTTCCAAAACTCTTTCCTTATCTAAGTCTTAGAAAGATTATCCTTAATCTAAATAATTTTACCTTGTTTTGTAGGCCACCAATAAGAAACGGAAAGCATGCCATGTGCGCAACACAAAGGAAGCCAAGAAAGGTGTAATTATTGAATGAAAAAGTTGCATGAAGAATTGGAAATCAGCACCAAAACGCCCAACGTAAACCTGGATGGCTTAGCGTTCTTACACCAGCAACGTAAACATTTAACACGTGTTAAATGTTTATCACAGGGAACATGTGGCCAACTCTTGAGACGTCTCCTGCACGCTTCCTTTCAGCTCACACATAAAATTTTTATCAATCAAGTTTTCTCTCCCATATCATGGTTCTGACACCTTGATCCTTGCACCAAGGTTCTAACACATTTGTTTTTCCTGCATATTTGGGTTTCGACACCCTGATCCATGCTCTAAGGTTCCAACACCTTGTTTCTCTTGCATAATGGGGTTTTGACACCTTAATTCCTACATCAAAATTTTGACACCTTGTAGTAAGGGTTTCAACACCCTACCAAGGTCTTGACACCATGTTTCTCCTTTCTTCATATCAGGACCCTCTCCTTGGAAATGGTCATTGGCGCCTTTTCAAAAAATAACTTCTGTTGAAAATTACATAAAAATTCATAAAAATACAAATTTCAAAAATTAAAAAAAAAAAACTCTTAAGCCCAGTCTTGTCTAGCACCATAAGCTCAAGTTTTTCTTTTTGTTTCGGCCCTTTGCTAGGAAATAGTCGAATTTAGGTTCTCGTTTTGGGACATTAGCCCTCTCATAGGCAATGGTCAAACCCAAGTTTTTCTTCTACGATATCGGTCCTCTACGAGGCAATGGTCAAATCCAGGATTTTGTTCTATGATATTGGCCCTCTGCTAGGCAATAGTTAAATTCAGGTTGATGCTCTACAATATTGACCCTCTGCTAGGCAATGGTCGAATCCAGGTTTTTGTTCTGTGATATTGGCCCTCTGTTAGGCAATAGTCAAATCCAAGTTGTTCTGTGATATTGACCCTTTACTAGGCCATGGTCGAATCCAGGTTTTTGTTATGTGATATCGGCCCTCTGATAGGCAATGGTCGAATCCAGGTTTTTGTTTTGTGGTATTGGCCCTCTATTAGGCAATAGTCAAATCCAGGTTGTTGTTCTACGATATCGTCCCTCTACTAGGCAATGGTCGAATCCAGGTTTTTGTTCTGTGATATTGGCCCTCTACTACGCAATGGTCAAATCTAGGTTGTTGTTCTACAATATCGACCCTCTATTGGGCAATGGTCAAATCCAAGTTGTTTTTTTGCCGGATCGGAAAGTGTACTTAGTCGCATAAGTAATATAAAATGGTAAGACCAAGTATCCTATCCCAGAAGACTCTCGACATTAGACAATCGTGTGATAACAAGATTAATTAAGACTTAAAGAAAAAAAGATCATTGGTTTTAGATGCAAAAATAGAAAATTAAATATGAATGCAAATTGATCAATAGCAAAATAGCACAGAGATGAACGAATGTTGTTTAATATGAGATGAATATGTTGTTGGGGTTAGATTTCACCAAGTTCCTTCTCATGTATGTAAGAATTCTTCTTTATGTATTAATGTTGACGTCACTCACTAAATCACCTAAACCTGATCCCTCAGCGAATAAGTCTGTCCCAAATTACCAGTTCATGCAATTCCTAGCATTCCTAGTAATAAGATGTGAAGATCAAGAGCTTTAAACGACCAAGACTCATACCCTCATCCTTGAGAAGTATTACTCTTGGGAGTAATTCAACAAGAACTTGAATTGTAAGGAACCTCCCCGCACTCATGCAATTCATAAATCATGCTAATGAATGAGTTATACACAACAAGCATTGAAAAAGATGAATTACTCTAACAATTAATGAAAAAGCATATATTATTGAGAATCAATTCAAATACATAAGAGTTCACAAGGTTACATTATCCTCCAACAACAAATAGAGTTTAGTTCCTCATAGACATGGAGAAACTAGATGAACAATGGAGAAGAATGAGATAGAAAAACCCTAAAAATTGGGAATGGAAGCTCCCGCATCCAAATCCGCCTCCAGAGGGTGAAAAAGTGTGTTGTTGTGATCCTCTTTGCCAAAGATACAAAACCTAGAGCACATGGGTCCTTTAAATAGAGCGAAAAATAGAATAGAACGAAGTCCAACCTATGACGTTGGTGCTCAAGCGCCCCATTTAGGGCGCCCGGGTGGTGAGCTCGGCCCTTCTTGATGCTCAAGCCTCCAGAATGATGCCCAAACTTCGTGGTCTCGACGCTTAAGCGCCCCAAAAGGGCGCCCGGGCGGTGGACAACACTCTTCAATGCTTAAGCCCCCTAAAAGGGTGCCCAAGCTTCGTGCTTCCCTCCTTTCTGGTGCTTTTCCAGGCCTTTCTGAGCTCCTTCTTCTTGACACTTCACCTCTTCATTCCATATTAATCTCATTTCCTGCCAAAACAAGGGAATTTAGTCATTATTATCGCAACCGGATTCGCGATAAGACGACGATCCAAAAAGGAAACAGTTTTGAAAAAGAGATTTGGAGTCGCCACCATAGTTTATTCTGGAAAACTACGGAAAAACCATAAAATGATAAAGCACAGTCCACGAAAACAAAAGATTGGGTTAGGGAGTCGGTTACGTGTAGTGAAGGTATTAGCACCCTACAACGCCTGCCCGAAGGCAATACCTTTAGTTAAAACACGCGAATAAACATGTGGTTTGCAAAATGTTTAACTATCCCAAAAAATAAAACTCTAAAGAAACAAAATATATTTTTTTATTTTTTGTGCCCGACAAGGATTGACCTTGCTCCTACGTATTCTTAAAGTGAGAAATCAGGGTTACGTAGTTTTAGCTGAAAGATTGTTTGTTTGTTTCAAAAGGTTTTTAGTTTTTGAAGATTTTATTTTTT
>NC_028351.1:17662359-17663608 GCF_000741045.1 Vigna radiata var. radiata
CTGCATTAATATTAATTGCTTATGGGGCTGCTGCACCCTTTCTCCAAGAAAATCACTTGGAGCACCTCTCCTATTTAATCACCATTCTTTTCTTTTCATTTTATTCATGTGCACCCCCTTTTTTTCTTTTTTCCTTCCTTCCTTTTTTCCTTTTGTTTTTCTTCTTCCTTTTTTCTTCTTTTGTTTTTTTTTTTATTTTTCTTTTTCTCTTTTATTCTTTTTCTCTTTTTTTTTTCTTTTTTTATCTTTTTTTTCCTCTTCTTCTTTTTTATTTCTCTTCTTTTTCCGTTTTTCATGTTCTTTTTTTTCTTTTCTTTTTCCTTTTTTTTTTCTTCATTTTTTTAAAAACAAAATTGTTTTTTTTTATTCTTTCTTCGTTTCTTTTTTTTTGTAATTACTTTTTTTTAAAATTAAACAAAATAGTAAAATAAAATTAAGAACAACAAAATAAAATAAATAATAAAAAAATGAAAGAAAATAAATTAAATAGGATAACAATAAAAATCAAGTCTCATAATTTAGTCACCCGGACGAAATTGGATGTTGACAGCTGCCCCTCTTTACTTAGATATTACTAGATAATATGAAAATTTGATATTTTTGTATAATCTGAGTAAAAGCTAAGTAAAGATAGAAACACTAATTTTTTCCGGGTTTCAAAAAGAGATAAAAGGATGAAAACTGAAAAACTTAAATTTGACCATTGTGAAGCAGAGGGCCGATAACGAAACTAAAACCTGGATTTGACCATTGCCTTGCAGAGAACCAAAATCGCAGAAGAAAACTTAAATTTGACCATTGCGAAGCAGAGGGCCGATAACAAAACTAAAACCTGGATTTGACCATTGCCTTGCAGAGAACCAAAATCGCAGAAGAAAACTTAAATTTGACCATTGCGAAGCAGACGACCGATAACAAAATTAAAACCTGGATTTGACCATTGCCTTGCAGAGGGCCAAAATCGCAGAAGAAAAACGTAATTTGACCATTGCGAAGCAGAGGGCCGATAACAAAAATAAAACCTGGAATTGACCACTGCCTTCCAGCAGGCCAAAATCACAAAAGAAAAACATAAATTTGACTATTGCGAAGTAGAAGGCCGATAACAAAATTAAAACCTGGATTTGACCATTGCCTTGCAGAGGGCCGAAATCGCAGAAGAAAAACATAAATTTGACCATTGTGAAGCAGAGGGCCGATAACAAAATTAAAACCTGGATTTGACCATTGCCTTGCAGAGGGCCAAAAT
>NC_028351.1:17664773-17712628 GCF_000741045.1 Vigna radiata var. radiata
AACATAAATTTGACCATTGCGAAGCAGAGGGCCGATAACAAAATTAAAACCTGGATTTGACCATTGCCTTGGAGAGGGCCAAAATCGCAGAAGAAGAACGTAAATTTGAGCATTGCGAAGCATAGGACCAAGAACAAAATTAAAACCTGGATTTGACCATTGCCTTGCAGAGGGCCAAAATTGCAGAAGGAAAACTTAAATTTGACCATTGCGAAGCAGAGGACCGAAACAAAAAGGAAAACTTGAGCTTAGGGTGCCAGGCGAAACTGGGCTTAGGGGGCCAGTGTAGAACTGGACTTATGGGCCAGGTAAAAATGGGCTTGGGGGCAAGACGAGCTGGGCTTTGGGGGCCAGTGTGAAACTGGGCTTATGGGCTAGTGCAAAAACTGGGCTTAGGGGCCAGGTGAAATTGGGTTTAGGGGCCAGTGTAGAAACTGGGCTTAGGTGCTAGTGTAGAAACTGGGCTTAGGGGCCAGTGTAGAAACTGGGCTTAGGGGCCAGTGTAGAAACTAGGCTTACAAATTGTGAAATTCTTGAAATTCATAATTTTGTGAAATGTTTTGCAATTTTGATAGAAATTTGATTTTTGAAACAATATGGCTTGAAAGAGGAAAATTTGAATGTTATTTTTTTTTTGAAGAAGGATTCGATAACCATTCATATGAATGAAGAGTGTTTCGATTCGAAAAATTTTCTTTTTATGAATTGATGCACATATGAAAAACATTTGCTTTGTTTTGCATGTCTTTTTGCTTGAGTCAGTCATCTTACTTGTAATCATCAAACTGGTCTTTATTTTCAATGTTTTGTGAAAACTGAGGAATGTCATACATCCAAGGTCTAAACTTTGAGATTATTACATTTTGACTTTTCTTCCGAGACATCAGTGCACACATGTTTGAATTTATTGGCAAGAGGATGGTTTTGAAGAGAATGAGAGCCGTTTGGAATGGTTTGGAAGACTAGGACCGGCACATGGGTACTACAATCCTCAAAGGAGATGACATACCAAAAATTTTGCCCCGGTTTTGTTTTTGGGAAAATGATCTGGGGTTTGGATCCATGAAAATTGGGGTGAAACAAACTCAAGTGAGACTTGCAAAGTTGCCCTGGTCATGGGATTATGGATTGATGAAAAATTTGTGTGAGACTCACAAAGCTGCCCCAGTTTTTTTTATCGTGGTATGGGTTGATGAACGACTCGTGTGAGGTTCACAAAGTCGCCCCAGTTTTCTTTGGCCAGGGGTTCTATTTGGAGGAGGTAGTGGCATGACAAGGATCGACCAAAAGGATGGTCCCAACTAGTTTGATTTTCTTTTGCATGCTTCTAGCTAGGTTACAGTGAGATTACCTTTTTTTTTTTATATTCATTCATTTTCAAATTCTTTTCTTTTTTTTTACGACATATTGAAAGTCATTTTGCCTTATCGCAACATTAAGCTTTATAAAAATTTGAGCAATCCTTATTCAATCTGCGTGGACTTTATTAGGCTTGTAATGTGGCTAGCGGCTAAAAGGTATTTTAAAAAAAAGGATATAAAGGCCCAAATGAATGTTTGTTGGTTATGTTTTTTGAAACAAGGGTTATCATCTAAGTATTGCATCAACTTTTTGACTTTTTGAGCACTTTGGTTTTTTCTTGAACTTCGATTTTCATTCTTTTTGCTCAACATCACTTTGTGATTTTTTTTGTGTATTTTTTGTTCACTCTTAATGAATTCTCTTCGATTAATCATTGAGTGCTCTTCATTTGTATCATGAGTTGACTCCTGCCTGATGGAAACCCTTGCTTGGGGATAGTTTTGAAAAAGAATTTATTTTAGGCTAAAACGGGGTGACAATGGATATAATTTTTTGCTTTTTGGATAAAGAAAGAAGGCCACACATCATTTCAAATTCTGATTGCTTTATTTTCAAAAAATTAATTCTATGACTAGATGACCTCAACATGATTCGTTTTTTCTTTCTTTCTTTTTCTTTTTTTTTTTGCTTTTTCCTTTCTAGATTGTCCTTTCAGGTTTTCAATCTAGTGGAATGCTTCTTCTTGTTTTGTTTTTTTCTTCATTTTTTTTGTCCCAATGGATTCAGGGATCACCTTACTAGCGCAAGCGAGAAAACTTTTGGTTAGGCCAATCTACCCCTGTGTAAAGGTTTACTTTGTAAGTGAGGGTAATGACAATGTTTGTTGGGAAAGATCCTTTGTTTTGGAAAAGTGAAGGGTGAAGGTCTTCAAGCAAGATGTGCACAAACGTCTTGAGAAAAATGTCAAATTGTTATTTTTGATTAAATATTTGATCTCGGAAAAGTCTGACACTGCAACTTTTGTTTTTGATTTATCTTTTTTTTTTTCGAAAAAAATGAGTTTGACAATTCGCAAGAAAGATAGGTGACTCAAGATATGCACAAGATGCGTGCTTTTATCAAGCGAAAATGAGGGTTAGAGGACTGCACATATCTCCCTTTGTGCCCCTACGGAGGTTCGACGCTTAAGATTCAAGGTCAAGTATATGCAATCTCACAAGGATGGTTACCTGAACCTAAAGGTCAATGGTCACTAGAGCTATGGACCCCTCCACAACATCTCCACAATAGTCGAGTAATCAACTACGTGTGAAAATACAAATGAAGAGAATAGACTCTAGCTGGGGTTCTCACGATAGCCAAACAGGCAGTATGGCCCAAGTGAAACCGCTACACAACCCCTCTAATTCTAAGCTTCGCTTAGACCCGGGTATAGGAAAATAGGGAAATAAATGGTCTTGATTGAATCAAATTAAAAATCATATTTTTCTCTTTAGGAATAAATTGAATACAACAATCAATATATTATTTTTAATTATTCCTTGTAATGATTGTCATAATGTTAATTTAAATTATTACCAAATAAAACAAAATTTCAAAAATATTCTAAAGTGATCTTTCCTGCATTAATATTAATTGCTTATGGGCCTGCTGCACCATTTCTCCAAGAAAATCAGGTGCAACACCTCTCCCATTTAATCACCATTCTTTTCTTTTCATTTTATTTACGTGCACCCCTTTTTTTCTTTTTTCCTTCCTTCCTTTTTTCCTTTTGTTTTTCTTTTTCCTTTTTTCTTCTTTTTTTTTTTATTTTTCTTTTTCTCTTTTATTCTTTTTCTCTTTTTTTCTTTTTTTATCTCTTTTTTCCTCTTCTTCCTTTTTTTATTTCTCTTCTTTTTTCCATTTTTCATGTTCTTTTTTTTCTTTTCTTTTTCTTTTTTTTTCTTCTTTTTTTTAAAAAATTTTTTTTTNNTNTTTTTTATTCTTTCTTCGTTTCTATTTTTTTTAATTATTTTTTTTAAATTAAACAAAATAGTAAAATAAAATTAAGAACAACAAAATAAAATAAATAATAAAAAAAATGAAAGAAAATAAATTAAATAGGACAACAATAAAAACCAAGTCTCATAATTTAGTCACCCGAACGAAATTGGGTGTTGACAATTATTTCGTCAAACTCAACCTCAACTCTCTTATTCACACAACTTAACAGAAAATTATGATTTCAAGCAAGTTCTAAGTAGAAAAGGGTGCATGTAGTCTCAAAATTACATCACAGATAATGGTATTTTCAACTGTTATCATTGTTCTGCGATATTGGGCCTCTTCTAGGCAATGGTCGAATCCAATTTTTTTTCTTATGATTTTGACCCTCTGTTAGACAATGGTCAAATCCAGATTTTTCTTCTCCATTTCAGCCCTTTGCTATGCAACGGTCGAGTTCAGTTTCTCTTTGGGATTTTGGCCCTCTGCTAGGCAATAATCAAATCTAGGTTTTCATTTTGGTGAATCGTCCCTCTTTAGGCATTGGTCAAACCTTCTTTGTTGCATCATGACACTCTTCATTGAATTCAATTATTGTATCTACTTGAATCAGTTTTTATTCTTTTTCTTTCTCTTCAAAATCCAGACGAAATTAATGTTTCTATCTATAGTTAGCTTTTGCTCCGATAATATGAAAATATCAAATTTTCATATTATCCAATAATATTTAAGTAAAGAGAGGCAGCTGTCAACACCCAATTTCGTTTGGGTGACTAAATAATGTTTTTTTTATTTTATCTTATATTTATGTCCTTTTATCATTTTAATTATATTTTATTATGTTATTATTTTATTTCATTTTATATTATATTATTTTATTTTATTTTTTATATTAGTCTTTTAAAAAATTAAAAAAAAAGAGAAAAAAAAGAAAATGAAAAGGCACAAGCATCAACCATCATTCACTCTAACACGACTCTCCATTCCTTTACTCACCTAACAGATTCACCTCCTCCGAAACCCATTCCTCCATCACGCACATCACAAGAACCCACTATTTCCCAACCTACATTCTCATTCACCATTGTTTGCAAAAAAGAGTTTTCTTCTGTCATCTCCTCCCTTCCAATTTTTTCTAGCACTAGAAAATCATTTCCTAACCTCTATCGTGTTTCCTATCATCATCAAAACCACCTCTAGACCCACCATCATATTCTATCACCCTTTATTCTCACCCGTGATCCTCCATCATCCTCAACCTGCAACATACAAAAAGCCATAAGGAAAATAGGAATCAATCATCATCAATAAAAGAGCTTCATGACATAATTTAAGTTCACCTTCATCATCTACCAACCATTTAAGACGATCAAGACAAAGAGGCAGAAGACGCGATGAACAACCCTAGAGATAGTGTCACTAGGGCATTCGCTACATCGATGATGTTGTCAGCCATCAAAGTGGCAGCCGTCGTGGACAACCATAGTACGCGGAGGTCATCGATGTTTAGAATGCAAAAAAGAAAATAAACATGAATGCAATTGTTGATCAATTGACAAAAAGAATACACAGGTGAATGATATATGGATGAATTATGTTGGTGGGCTTTCCGACTTTATCCTATCCACTCTCATGTATTTACGAATTTAACTCCTTCGTTAATGTCAATGCTACTTTCTAATTTACCCTAAACCCGATGTCTCGGTGAAAAGAGCCTACTCTTAACTACTAGTTTACAATGTCTTGTCTCCCTAACAATTAATTATGCATTACATTCGCACAGAAGCTTAAAGGCAATTGGTCCTCCTATCCTTATGTCTAGGTAATATTGCTCTCGAGAGAGTTTTCCTAAGTCTAGATTTCCCCATATGTGTCCATATCGACAAAATCAATATCATGCAATTGAATGTGTTAAACAAAGCATGCATAGATTATAGAGGAAAAATCCTAACAATTAAAGAAGTAAAGCATATATTATAAAGAATCAATTCAATACATGAGAGTTTCAAAGG
The DNA here is from genome assembly GCF_000741045.1 of Vigna radiata var. radiata. NCBI lineage: Eukaryota > Viridiplantae > Streptophyta > Magnoliopsida > Fabales > Fabaceae > Vigna > Vigna radiata. Next base: position 17,670,071 of record NC_028351.1, read on the forward strand.
ATTACATCGTTTCCCCAACAATAATGTAGGTTTAGTTCACCATAGACATGGTGAAACTAGATTCAAATATTGAAAAGAATGACAGATAGAACCCTAAAATTTGTAGATTGGAGCTTCCACATCTAAAATCCGCCTCCGAGGGGTGAAGAGAGTGTTTCTGCACCTCTTTCTGTCAAAAGATAAACCCTCTAGGTCGACTAAACCCTTATATACATTATAAAAATAACAGAAAAATGGCTCAGGCCCACGTGACTGGCGCTCAGCGCCCAAAATGGCGCTCAACAGTGGGTGCGACACTAAACTGACACTCAATGGTGGCGTTCAGGCGCAAAAGAGTGAAAAATAGAAGAAAACTGGCGCTCAGCGCCACCTGCGGTACTAAACTGCACTCTGGTTGACTTTTCAGCATTATGGTTGATTGGTTGACTTTTCTGGTTCACTGGTTGACTTTTCTACATTCCAACTATTTGATACTTCAACTCTTCTTTCAAATCATTCCAATAGCCTTCAAAATTAAGCGAATTTAGTAATAAAATCATAAAGCATATCCTCAACTCTCTTATTCACAAAACTAAAGCAAAATCATGAGTCAAAGCAAGTTTCTAAGTAAAAAAGGGTGTATTAAGTATCAAAATTAAGTATCAAAATAACGGTATTTCAACCATTATCAAAGCCACCATGGGATGCGTTTTAGACGCAACGACTTAGGCATCACGGTGGTTGTGTCGGCCGGCCGGAAACTCGCTAGCCCTAGTGGTGGTTGTGGATGATCTACCCGAGGAAGGGATGCCTTTCTCTAGATTTGGGCTTGGAATTTTTTTGTTTCTATTTTCTTTTGTTTATTTTTTATTCTAATTATTTTATTTATGAATTTTGCTTTGGAGGGTTACTCCCTCCACCACCACACATTGCTCCCTACAACTCCCCATTTCCATTTTATCCTACAGCTAAACATTTTTTCTCATGAGGGTTGACGTAAACGCATTTCTCACCCCCTCACTTTTTTAAAAGCCAAATTCTTCAGCCTTCGACTCACTTTTTTAAAACTCTAATTTTGAAATCTCCACCCCCTCACTTTTTTAAAACCTTAATTCTTCAGCCTTCTCCTCACCTTTTTAAAATCCTAACTATGCAATCCTCACCCTTCACGTTTTTAAAACCCTAATTCTACAACCCCATACCCTCACTTTTCTCTTTCAACGATTTGTTTTGTTTTTTAACAATTTTTTTATACGTAAAAAATATTACAAAATTTATTAAATTATGTAAAATATGCACAAATAAACATTTACAATGTTTAGAAATTAAAATCTATAGAAGATTAATAAACTAAAAACAAAAAAATTAAAAGAGTTGAAACACGAAGGCTTTAACGGATGTGGGAAATTCGTTCAGCCTTCAACGGATCTCGACATCCGTGGACGGATCTCAAAATCTGTTGAAGGCTGAATGGATTTCCCAAATCCGTTCAAGCCTTCACATTTTTTTTCTTCTACCTCTTACACAACACATCACATACATCCATTTCTAGAGCACATGTACAAAAAGAACAAAAAAAAAAAGGAAGTTTTAACCACAAAAATGTGCAAGGGAAGAATAAATGAAGAGAAAGAGGGAGGGGGTGGGGGCTCTGTGTGTTCGAAGAAAAGAGGAAGATAGAAAGTGAAGGAGTGAGGGTTCTTTGTGTGAAGAAGAGAGCAAGAGAGAAAGTAAGGGTAGGGACTCTATGTGTGAAGAAGAGAGAAAGAGAGAAAGTGAGAGAGTGAGGTGAATTAGGATTTTAAAAAAGATAGATAAAGTTAAATGGTTAAAGTGAAAAATTTTTAATCTAGATATTTTTGGAATAAAAAAAATCTAAGGAGGTATAGGGAGGAGTTGGGGTGGTTGAGGGAGTAACTTTCTTTGCTTTTTTTTATAGGGTTAAATATGTTTTTAGTCCCTGAAATTTCACTGATTTTTGGTTTTAGTCTTTGCATCAAACCTTGATGGCATTTCATCCTCTTAGTATGGAAACATGATTTTTTAGTCCCTAAAAATAGACGGAGTCAATTTTTTTTGTGATGTGGCTAACGGCCCTGCCACGTATTCTTCCACCTTCACTGACCATTGCCTTCCACGTTGGTGTTTTTTAGCATTTGGAAGTAGATTAACATTGTAGCACGTGTGTTGGTGACTTAATCTTTTATAAACCATATTTTAAGACACCTTGGGGTTGTTGTTCGTGATTTGAGTTGGGGGATAGTCTTGTTCGAGCTCGTGTTATTCAAGAGGGAGATAGGCTTGTTCAAGTGGGAGATAGTCTTCTTCAAGAGGTAAGGTAATAGTTGTTTTGCTGTTAATCCTTTGATTTTAAGGATTGGGGATTTAGGGTTTGGGTTGGCAGGAAAGGTGATGAAGGTATTTTGCTTCTTGTAGTGAAATGAAAGGTGAGAGTGCAGGAAATGGTTTGACGCGAAGGACGATTGGTTCAGCCAAGTCTCAAAGTTGTGGATCATCTTCACGGTTACCATCTAAAATGTGTGCTTGTGGTGAGACATTGTTGCTTTTGACAGTAACTACTGCCAAGAACAAAGGAAGACTATTCTATAGATGTAGAAATTGGGCAGTAAGTGACTAAATCTTTCAGTTCATGTCCTGAACTTTCTATTCATGATGTGTTATTTTGATTGCAGAGTAATTCAACTTGTAATTACTTCGAATGGCATGAAGAAGAAGTTTCTGAAATTTAAGGAAAACGTGAAGGAGTTGATCTGTGTTTGGAATATGATATAGTTGTCCTGGATCAAAAGAAGAAGATAGAGAAGCTGAAAAGGAAATTACAAGAAGAGAAGAAATATGGGAAAATGATGTTGTACTTGTTTGTGTTGTCATGGGCATTAACCATTTTCTTTTGTATTATGTTTTTACTGAAGATGAATTGTAATTGAGATGATGATAGCATGAAGGATTAAGTGAAGGAGAAGTAATGTGAAAGTGAGGCAGAGCTTAGGTAGAAGGTTGTGTGTCTTAGGTTGCTTTGAAAAGGGGTTATTAATTATGCAGTGTTTATGTAGTCTTTATGCAGTCTCGAATATTATATAGCAATGACATATTTTGCATGAGCACAAGTTATTTTTTTCTTTCCTTACTTTACAATCGATTATGCTAGCCAAATTGGATTCCTAATGAAAAATTTCATCAAAACAAATTTGTTTTGAACACTGCAGCAGAAAAATTTGCTTCATTTTGGTGGTTTGAAACTCAACTTTGCATAGAAGTGGCTTAACTCCAAATGAATCACTCCACCAACTTTAATTAGTGATTTGAAACGTGTTCAAACTGCGAAATGAGTTAAAAACAGATTGCTACTCAAATTCACCTTGCCACTTCCTAATTTAACTCAAAATGGGATGGTTTAAAATGCAAATATGCATATATGCTAAGTCTTGACCAAATGAACAGTGGTAGCACCTTTAAACCATCAATTTAAACTTGCTTAAACTGTAAAACAGGAAATTATGCAGCAGATTTCGAAAATTTACTTGTGCTGAAATTATGCAAATTTCAATATTATGCAGCTTATTATGCAGTCCAAGATCAGTTTAAATATTTTAATTTGATAATGAAAGAGTGGAATAAACAACTGATCAACACAGTATATTGCCATGAAAGAGTGGAATAAAGTGGATCCAAACCCAATACTCACGTGATTAAAGTGGTTCCAAACAGCAGTGGTCCCATAAATTGTGCAATCAATATTAAAGTAAACATCAAGTGGTCCCTTCCCACTCACAAAAAAATATTGTGCATTCAATACAAGTGGTCCCTGCCACCTACATCCTGCCAACTACATCACTTTAATCAAAGTACTACACACTACAAAATACATTAAAAAAGGGTCTTCTTGCAGCTTGTTCTCTTGATGCAACTTGGTCAAGTGGTACTAGCTTGGGAACCGAGATGGTGTGCACCCAGTCCTGAGGTTGTTCTTCCTGCAGCTTGGCCTATTGATGCAGCTGCTGCTCCACTGAATGATGGTCCAACTTGGCCTCTTGATGCTCCACTATGTGCTGTTGATGTTGCTCCAGCTGCATCTCCTTGTGAGGTTGATGGTGGTGCTTCTGCTTCAGATCTGGGCCTGCTACCAGATCCTCCAGCACTTGAAGTGCCCCTTGTGTTCTACAAAAAGAGTAACCAACATTAGAAGGCATGTTGTGTAAATAATTAGGTAAAGTTGTAATAGAGAAATTTTGTACCTTCTTTCTTCTACATGATCTAACATTGTGGCCAAACTCTTTGCAACTGTTGCACTTCATAATAGCATGCTTCTTAGACAATTTTGTATGGCTCACAGGTTCATCTGCCTCTCTTCTTCTTAATTTTTTTGGCCTCCCAGGAGGTGTTTTGTAAATTGGAGGGAGGAGTAAGGGGGTGTTTTCAAAAGTTGGCCACATTTGTTGCCCATTTATTGGCACTATTTCAGGGGCATAACAAGTGACATAAGCAGGTTTCTTATAATAAACATGGACATAATCTTCAGGGTTTTGAACTTTGTAACTAATGGCAGCAATGGCATGCCAACAGAGTATTCCTATTAAATCCCAACTGTAACAACTACATGAATTGTTACTTAAGTCAACAACAAACTTATCCATTGTAAAGTCGTGTGTCACCTCAAATTTTTCAGCCCCGGCCCATGTGGGAATCCAATTACCACTCTTTTTTATTTCCTTATCAAGCCTTTTTCTAGGTCTAGGCATTACCACTCTTGGATATGTCATGGCTTTCTCCCTAAGTGTTGCAAACCGTTTCATTATGTAAGTTCGTATCCATTCCATCATAGTTATTATTGGTTTGTCTCTAGCTAGTAGTATAATACTATTAAAGGACTGACTCAAGTTATTTATCAACACACCGCATCTACAATAGGTACTAAAGGCATGTTTACACCAACTTTTGGTAGGAATACCTAGCAACCAATTATATGCATCAATGTTAATAGCCTTCAACTCACCCATCTTTTTTTCCCATTCCTTCTCATATGTAGCCTTTGTTGCTCCCATCATGAGATCTCTAATGAGTACTCCTCCACCAAATCGCTTCTTGAAGTTGTTATATAAGTGCCTTAAGCACAATCTGTGTTCTACTCCATCCATCATGTCATCAAAAACTGTCATAAGTCCCTATGAAACACAAAACGTAATGATCATTACCAAATGATGAGATTGTTAGAAAATAAACAAAGCAATATAGTCAAATTGAAATACCTTTTGTTGATCAGAAATAAACACCCAACGTTGACATTCAGTCCACCTATATCATCCAAAAGTTGTGATAAAAACCATCTCCAAGTTTCCTTGCATTCATTCTCAACCACTGCAAAAGCCAGTGGGAAGTATTGATCATTGGGGTCTCGGCCAACCGCCACCAACAATTGGCCACCATATGTTGTCTTAAGATGACAACAATCCACCCCTATGAAGGGCCTACAACTTCCTAAAAAACCTTGCTTACACCCCTCTAAACACATATAAAAAGAGCCAAATATTGTTGCAAACTTGGTTGGGGTTGATTCACTTTAATTTTAAAAGTTCCACACTTGACTCTTAGCAATTCCCCCACATAATCATATAGACGAGCATATTGTCTATCCCCATCACCAACCAAAGAATCCAAGGCAATTTGTTTGGCCTTCCTAGCTTTCCAAGCAGTGATTCCCACACTAAATGACTTTTTAATGTCATCGATGATTTGGTTGACAGTCATGCTAGCCACATTTACAAACCTGTCAATTAAAACTTGGGCAATCCAATTCACACTTGCACTTTTGTTTCCAAAAACTCTTCCACACTTGTGTCGTCCTACTAAGGTTTTCACCCTAAATGTTTCCTTCCCTCCTACTTTGCTGACCATAATAACAAAGTCACATTTTTTCTTACATTCTGCCCTTACTCTTGTGAGGTCATTCTTCACAAACTTAATCTCTTTTCCATTTAATACACTATGCTCCATTAGTGCATTTTTAAAATCCTTCAATGAACAAAATTTCATCCCCAATGAGAATTTGAAATCCTTGTTCATATCATCTTGTCTAAACTTTTTAAACGTGCCCCTTTTCAAGCTACCATCCTCATCACTTTCTAAATCTGAATCCAATTCATCACTTATGTATTCCTCATTGATCTCATGCTCTCCAACTTCATCATGCATTACAAATGAACCTTCCCCAACATTGCCTCTTCTAGTCACACGTTTTTCTTTTCTTTTCATTGCATTCCACCATTCCAAAACTGGATTAATGTTTCTGCGAACATCATCCTCAACACCAAAACCATCATCATCATTATCCATTCTTTCTTTTTCACTCTCATCCAGATAATCTTCAGCTGAAGCTTCTACTTCCCCCTCAACCACATTCCTCCATGTTTCCTCACCAATTTCAACCTCTTGCTGACCAATGTCATCCTCTTCCTCACTATCATCAACCTCATCATCACTAATTTCAACCTCTTCCTCATCAACTCCAACCTCTTCCTCACCGATTTGTACCTCTTCCTCACCTACTTGAACCTCTTCGTGACCTATTTCAACATCTATATGTTCCTCAGTAGCATGACCTTGTTCCACATTCAATTCATCCTCTTCTACAATGTCAGCCACACTCTCCATGTTTCCATCATGTGTCTCTTCACCACAATTAAGAAATAGAACTTCCACTGGCTCACTAGGAACATGTTGAACATATATTTCTACCATGTCCCCACTCCCCTCTGCATACTTAGACAAGTTCATTGCTTCTCTGTCATCACTCAGTAATCTCAAATTATTCATCATAATTTCCCTGGACCCCTTCCACCATAGTTTAAAGTCTCCATCGTACTTAAATTCTTTAACGATTCCAACTGCTTCAAAATAAGAACATCGATCTGGATCAAGCCCTACTATCACGTGTACCTCTCCGCCAACATATCGTAGCCCCCTATCAAACTTTCCCATGTGATGCAAACGAACTTCAAACACCATTTTTATACCTACATTCACACATTAACACTTAACTCACAATATCGACCCAACAATGATAAACGAAATGCGATCACTTACCTTGATACAATGAGCGAACGAACCACCTTGTCTCTTTCACCACCCAATGTCTCTCTCACGACCACTACAACGATCACCACAACAAACCACCTATAATGCTTGGAGAAGAAGGCTTCGAGTTCGAGTTCAAAAGTGTTTCTACCAACGTACTTTTCCCCAATTCAAAAATCCAATTTTCCCTAAATCCCTAATTGTTTAACTTGATCCCTAATTGATCTCATCACTCAAACACACGTGCAAATAAAATTTTGTTAATCTAAATGTCAACAAACCTAAATGTGGCAAGCAGTGGAAGGCAATAGTCAGTGAAGGTGGAAGAATACGTGGCAGGGCCGTTAGCCACATCGCAAAAAAATTGACTTCGTCTATTTTTAGGGACTAAAAATTCATGTTTCCATACTAAGAGGATGAAATGCCATCAATGTTTGATGCAGGGACTAAAACCAAAATTCAGTGAAACTTCAGGGACTACAAACATATTTAACCCTTTTTTATATTGTGGTGGATTATGTTGGTATTTTTTTTTTGGGTGTGGCCTTTTCATCTTGCACTTCATTTTCGTTGCCTACGCCCTTTTATTTTTAAGTCATTTATTTGTTACTCACACTTCAATAATAATTTTGATCCTGGCAGAGTTAAAGGGTAGAGAGAAAAGAGCTTTGAACTGCATGCACTCTGGTTTTACTACATATAACTCCTGTACTTTATATCCCAACATCCCTTGTTTTTGTGATTTGTTTATGGGTTTGTTTCATTTTTTTACTGCACTTCAACACTTATTGCACACACTTCTTTTAATATTCAATGTTATCAAAAAAAAAAAAAACATAGATGTAAAATTAAAAAAAATAAAAATATAAAAAATATTAAAATTAAAAAAAAATAATAGTTTCAGTGTTTAGCATCTTTCCTTGTTTAAATATTTTTTAAATAAAATAAATAAACTGTAAAAAATCTATAAAAGTAGCGTGAGATTAGTAATTATGGTTTTAATGCATTTTCTGTATTGACTTTTCTTTTAAAAAAAATTATTTGCTTAAGTAACATTTTTATTTTTTTAATTTCATTTTAAACATTTTGAATATTTAGGAAATTGTCACCTTTATTTTATATTAAATATAATTACTATTTTCATAATTTTATTTTATTTTAAGTGTTTCTGAAAATATTATTTTACTATAATAAATTATAAAATGAAAGATAAAAATGTAAAAGTTATAAACTAAAAAAATAAAAATAAAGGAATATTAAAAATGATACGAGCAGTCGTGTGGTCGTCCGTGTTAGTGCTCATTACGTTTCTTTCTTTTGTTTTCTAAACTAATTAAAAAATAACAAAAATAAGGGTATGAGTACTCGTGCGCTTGTTTATCAGCCTAATACTCAGTAACCGTGATATTTAAAAATTATATAATGGTATCTTAATACTCCGATTTAAAAATTAAATGATGGTATGAGTACTTGTGCGATCGTCCGTATCCGTCTAGTACTTAATACCTTCAATCTAAAAAATTAAATAATGGTATAAGTGCTCGTGTGATCGTCTGCATCAACCTAGTACTTAATACCCTCAATATAAATAATTAAATAATAGTATGAGTGTTCGCTCGATCATCCGCATCAGCCTAACATTCAATATTCTCAAGTCTTCTTAAATGATTAAATAACGGTATGAGCACTCAATACGTCCTGGTGCTTAATACCCTTCCTTTTTATAAATTACTAAAAATAATTAAATATCGTTTTAAAGGTTGAGTACTTGTGTGATCATTCACATCATCTTAGTGCTCGATACTTTGTTGTTTCTAAAGGGATTTAAACGTCTTTCTAAAGGTATGAGTACTCGTGTGACCGTCCATGTCGGCCTGGTATTTATTACCTTCTTTTCTCAAAAATACCAAAAAAAATCTAAAATTTTTAAAAACTAAAAACATTCGCATTTTCAAACAAACAAACAATCTTTCTACCAAAACTATGCAATCCTTAATTTCCCATCAAAAGTGGAGATACGTAAGATCAAGGTTAGTCCTTGTCACGTTCACCTCCCAAAAATCCAAATTTATCCATAAAGAATTTCTTAAACAATGAAGAGGTCTAGTTACTGTTGCACAGGGTAGTCTATTATTAGCCATATCTTCTGTTTCCTAGTCAGATTGAGTGAAAGGTTGTTTAAGAGTTCTGGGAGGGGGAAAAAGTTCTCTGGAAGTCCTATTCTTCCTTCTTCTTCTTGTACTATTGTGCCCAGACCTGTAAGAAGAGGTTCATAAAATTTTGTGCTTGAATGCAATAAAAGTAAACATAAACTTGAATGCAATAAAAGTAAACATAAACTTGAATGTAAAATTGATGAATTGGGTAAAGGAGAAAATCACTAACAATTAATGAAAGAAGCATACAATAATTCAGATCATATTCAAATACATGAAAGTTTAGAGTTTACATCTTCCCCTACAACAAATTAGTTTAGTTCTCCATTGTCACGGAGAACCTTGGTGTACAATGGAACAAAAGTGAGATAAAAACCCTCAAAAATGAAGAGGAAAGCTCCTACATACAATTTTGCCTCCAAAGGGTCGAAGAGAGTGTTTCTGCGTTTCTGCCGTCCAAAACTACAAACCTAACGTGTATAGGTCCTTAAATAGAGCGGAAACAAGTCCAAAGGCCAAACACGCTAGCGCTAAGCACCCCTACTTAGGGCAAGCAAATGTCCTTGCGAGAGGAGTGGCACTCAGGTCCCAGAAAGGGGCAACCAAGCATTCTGCAGTACATGGAGACTGGCGCTCAACGCCCCTCAGATGGCAAGCAGTCGCTAATGCGAGCTACCTGGCGCTGAGGGCCCTAGAAAAGGGTAACCAGGCGTTAGTGACAAACTTTAATTTCTCTACCTTGAACTGCCTTGTGTTGCAAGTTTCCTGTTTCAAAAGATTCATATAAACCATTAGTGACAGACTTTAATTTCTTGTTACAGGGAGCAGATATGAAATTGATTTTGAATTCACAAATCCTTTTGGGTTGTGAAAAAGAAGCCATTCCCAGGTTTATAGTCGAATCACTGAAAAACAGAGTCGACTAGATTTTCAAATATTTTATGAAAACCAGCTCTGGTGCCAATTGTTGGAAAACAGGTAGGCTTCGTTTTACATCACGAGGGGGGTGAATTGGTGAGTTTTCAAAATCAGAGTCTTTTTGAAATCTTTAAAACAAAGTTGAAAACTTTACAAGTCTTTCTTGAATCGCGAGAAATGAAAATTGTGTGTAGCGGAAAATCGTAGTTGATTATGCAAATAATGCAGTCGACTGAATATGAAAGAGCAGGGATAGAGAAATCAAACACTGGATTTTATACTGGTTCGGCCAACAATGCCTACATCTAGTGTCCTTCCAACCCAGGAAGCAAATGCACTATAATGGTCAAGGTTTTTACAACAAGGCTTTTATAGAAGACCTCCACGTCAAAAATATAAAACACCTCTTTAACCCTCTAACCAAAATATAGGCATGCAACACAGCAAAACTTACAGCAAGATTTCCCCTCTCCTACAATATGCAAAACACCACTTTGAACAATCCTCAAAGTGAACCAGACTCCACGAGTCTATCCCCTGTAGTCACAGTAGGTACACACAACAACACCACGGATGCCAAACAAATTCTTGATCAAACCAGAAACACCTTCAATGTGCAGAATATGATCAAGCAATGAGCGCGTAAACAATCTCCCTTTGAATCTCTTTCAAGAATGATCACCACAGTCTTCTTGGAGAATTCTTGGAGCTTTATAAACCAGAGATATCAATCTGAAACAGAATGTGAAATTGTTAGATCATCAAAAGTCTCAAAACAACTTCATGTTCTGTCACTTTATAGATTTCTGTTTAACAGACATTCTCTGAGTCAAATAAGCTACTAATACAGTCGACTATGTTATAACAGTTATAACAGCTTAATCAAACTAGTAGCATTCAGTCAAACAAATTAAAAACTCATTTAATACAGTTGAACTACTATTCAATGCTCAACTAACTTTTGAAAATATAGTCATTATTGTACATGAGCATAACAAAATTTCAAATTAAACAACTAATACAGTCGAATATGTGGCGCACATAGTCGACTTTGACATGTAAGAACATTTTGAAATTATTTTCTTCTCAAAATCTCACACAGCACTGATTCTCAAAATCTATACAAGGATTTAATATAGTCAATTCAATTAATAATGGAGTCGACTTTACTGCAGCTTTGTCACACAGTTATAGGTTCACAAAAGTGCTTGTGGTTTTCATGCATTAAAACATGTGCAATGCATCCAGAAATGATGTAACAAGTACAAGCTTAATAAGTATGCATTCACATAGCAATATAACACATAAACATGTTCAACAGATATATCAAACAGTCAGCATAAAAACATGTAACACAACAACAACATAAGTCTGTTATTAAGCAATGTGTTGTCATCATCAAAAACCAGAGTGATATAGATATTGTCTTGTCAACAATCTCAATACTAACAAGTTAAATTTAACCAATGGATGTTGTACACGAGGAAATAGAAGACACACGAATGAAAGCCAAGAGCTTAGTCTAATGGACATTTATCCAAGAGCCTTTAAATAGAAGATTATTTAGATGAAGAATCAAGAGGATAGCATACAACGAAAATATTCCCCCTTTGAGAGGTATTCAAAAGAAAAGTACAGAAAAAGCTCAAGAAAAAGAAAATATCTAAGCAGAAAAAGAGAAGAAGAGAAAAGAAGAAAAGTAATACTCTCGAGCTTTGTTAAGACCTCGACCATTGTACCGAATCGTATCAAGTAATATAAAACAGTAAGACCAAGTATCGTATCCCAAAAGACTCACAGCATCAGACAATTGTGTAATTACTTAACTAATTAAGACTGAAAAACTTTTTTGTTGGTTTAAAATGCAATTTCAATAAAAGTAAATATGAATGCAAATTGATCAATTGAGGCTAAACACTAGAATGAATGGATGAAGTTGATAATATGAGATGATAATGTTGTTGGGGTTTAGATTTCACCTTCCTTCATGCATATAAGAATTCATCTTCTTCATTAAATTGTTAACGTCATTTTCTAAATTACTTAGTACCCGATCCCACGGCGTAAAAAGCCTATCCTTAATTATTAGACCACAATCCCTCTTATCCCTAATAATCAATTATGCATTACGAACAGAAGCTTAAGACAACCAAACATTCTATCTCCATCCTTAGGCAATATTTCTTTTGGGAGAAATTCTCCAGATCTAGGTTTCTAGGTATTTCCCAATAACAAAGAAGACCAAAAATCATGCTATGAGTGATCAAAACATAACAAGCATAAAGCAAAGGAGAAAACCCTAACAATTAATGAAAGAAGCATATAATAATTCAGAAAAAATTCAAATACATGAGAGTTTAGAGGTTACATCTTCCCCAACAACAAATGAGATTAGTTCTCCATCGTCGAGAACCTAGGTGTACAATGGAAGAATGAGATAAAAACTCTAGAAAGAGAAGAAGAGAGCTCCCACATCCCCAAATTTGCCTCCAAAGGGGCGAAAAATGTGTTTCTGTGCTTAAGTCATCAAGAGATACCAACCCTAGGGCATGCAAGTCCTTAAATAAATCAAAAGGGCCCATAAACCCAATACGCCAACGCTTCGGGCCCTAAGTGGGGGCAAGCAGGCGAGCTACGCTTCATTCTATTAGGGCTCAGCGCCCCTTAAAGGGCAAGCGGGCGTGGTGTGATTTAAATGGCTGGCGCTCAGGGGCCTACAGGAACGATTGATATTACTGACGGCCATGATTCGTCGGTAACGTACAAAATCCGTCGATAATTAGCATTTACCGACGGCTTACCGACGGCCAACACACCGTCGGTAAAAAGGTTGTCGGTAAATTTTACCGAAGGATTTTGGCCGTCGGTAATTACCGAAGGCTACTGGCCATCGGTAAAGCCTTCGGTAATTACCGAAGGCTTTTGGCCGTCGGTAAAGCCTTCGATAATTACCGAAGGCTTTGGGCCGTCGGTAATTACTGAAGGATACAGGCCTTCGGTAAATCCGTCGATAAATGTCGCGACCTGGTTCATCTTCTTCCTCTTCCTTCCTCGCTCTGTATCATTTTTTTTTCATTTCCACGAACTCCACCACCAAAAAACCATCACGCGAATAACCGTAGAGAAACATGGAGAGTTGAGCTCGCAGGAAAAGTTTAGGACCGGTGATGTTGTGTCATTTTATCATGGAGAGTTGAGCTCACCGGAAAAGCTCAGGACCGATGATGTTGTGTCATTTTATCATGCACAGTTAAGCTCGCCGAAAAAGTGGAGCTCGCTGGAAAAGTTAAGCTCGCCGGAAAAGTGGAGAGCATCCCGTGATGGTGGAGAGTATCCTGCGACGGTAGAGAGCAACCCGCAATGACAGAGAGCTGAAGCCATAAGACGGTAAGGAGAAATGAGAAATGAGTAGTGGTAGTGTGAAACTGAGATGGTAAAGAAAAATGAGGAGAAATGAGCGTGTTTGCCCATTATATTGACACTGGAGGCGGAATTTGGGTTGGGAAAATTTCCGCTCTTTTTACCGACGGCCAAAAGCCTTCGGTAAATCCGTCGGTAAGTGACAGTGCCATTACCGACGGAAAAGGGCCTTCGGTAAATCCTTCGGTAACTGACATTGTCACTTACCGACGGACTTGCCGAAGGCTTTTGTCCGTCGGTAAAAGAAAATCAAAATCCCTCGGTAAAGCCATCGGTAATGGAAAATTTATCGACGGATTCATTTCCGTTGGTAAAAAGCCGTCGATAATATTGATAAGGGAATTTAGTGATAAAATCATTGTGTATAACCTCTACTCACTTATTCACAAAATTAAGCTAAAAACAGGAGTTTAAGCAAGCTTCTAAGTCAAATAGAATTGATTTAATATCAAAATTACATCATAGATAATGGTATATTCAACTGTTATCAAGCTTTATTGTAATATTTGCTTACTAATTGTAAGAAAGAAAGAAAGATAAAAGAGAGAAACACCTGCAAGTGTTTGGACTACATTGTATTGAATTCACATCCTCTCTACGAGAGTAATAGTCTGAACAACTTGTAAGCAATCGTTGATTGCAATTTTGAAGAGAATTAAAACACTTGTTGAACTCGGTTGAGTTAAGGAAATCTAGGTAAGGTTGCTTAGTACAAGGAGTGGTGTGAATACTTATCCAATGTAGGGTAATAGGAGGTTATTCACTGATTGAGAAGACCAAGAGTGGTGAGAATACTCATCTAACATAGGGTAAGTGAAGGTTATTCGCTAACTGAGAAGACTAGGAAGTGGTGCGATTACTTAGTTGTAATCTTGTTGAAGATTATAGTGGAATATTCTATGGAGGAGACTAGACGCAGCTCAATTGGAGTGAAGCAGTATAAAAATATTTGTGCAATTGTTATTTCTCTCTTGTCTAAATGCTCCTCTTATAAAGCATATAGCTACGTTTTTATTTCTAAATACAAGAACCTTCCACACTAAACGCTTATTACTACATTAAGGATGTTCTTACAAACACAGCAGTTATATTCTGAATAGCACAACAACTATCTTTTACAATCATTTATTAAGTCGAGCGTCTAAGCATTTATTTGATAAATCCAAAACTTGACAAACGTGTTATATCAGAAGGGTTGCGGAAAGAATTCTTCCATTAACACTATTCAACCCCCCTTCTAGTGTTTTTCAAGTACTTCACTAATAACACTTGATACAAACCCTTAGGATTTTTCCTTAGAAACTCCTAATTCATCACACTTTGACACATACAAACAACTTTTTCAAACCACTAATAACATTCCATAGACATACTAAACATGTCATAAGATACACATAATACTCAAAAGAAACCACAAACGTCAAAGGAAATAGAAAATTTTTTTGCAAACCATACAGACTGGCATTGAACTACACATCCCTACTGTTGAGTGTCATTCTCCTTGCATTCTTGGCGCCTAAGCGCCATGCCCTTGCAGCTAGGCGCCAAACCTCTTACATTTCTGGCGCTCAGACCCTGTTGAGAGTCGTTAAGTGCCACACCAAAACACTCCTAACACCTATTTTCTAGGCTTGGATGCCCTTTATACCTATTTAAATGGTTTATATGGTGTCCTAGACTTGGAGAACACTTTAGGAACTTGTTTCTAGCTTAAAGGGGATACTTTACACCAAATTTACCTACCCAAACTCATTTCCACCTATTCTCATGCAAATTTTTACATCCTAAGGATCTAAACTAGTCAGAAATGGTCTAACACCAGACCCCCAAACTCTCTACTTCAGCCTAAACCTACTACATCAGAATCTCACTACCCAAAACCTCTAAAATGGGACTTAAAACCTTCCAAGATTACCCTATTGTCTCATATCTATTTCCCTATCATATTTTTAACAACTTAAGATTTCAACAAGTTTCTAATAACTTCACAACACATTCTAAAGCATTGTTTCTCCTTTTAGACCCTTACTTTTAAAACTCACCTATCAAAACCTCTATTTTTTACTTAAAATGACCTGTAACTTTGATAACACATTTATCCTCAACATTTGAACCAATTCATCATCAACAATCTTCACAACAATAACATTCATTACACTAATCACGTCTAAAATATCATCCTACCAGTCATCAAGCATCAAGGGACTAATTACACTCATTTAAATGAAATTACCACTAACATAGATATTTCGATTCTAGTTAAATCAACATCTATAAACCATATAATTATGATCAAAGTGAGTCCTTAAGACCTCTGATCAACAAGAAGCTAGAAAAGATGGTTGAATGACACATGCGAGGAAACTTCTAGTCGCATGTGTCTTAAATTATGAATTTAGGGAAAGGAGAAAAAACTTTCTTACTCTAGAATGGAAAGTGATCGATAGATGATGGAGAATGTACTATAGTAATCTCCTACACACTTCCTAATGACCAAACAGATAATTCAGGAGTTAGAACTAGTAGAGAGAAGGGAAAATGAACTCAATGAAAGAGTTTTAGAAAAATGACAAGTGTTTTAGATAATGAGAGGGGTTTATAAAATTATATTTATATTATTAAATTATTTTAATATTAAAATACTCAATGTTAGTATTTTAAAATATCTATTAACTCTAATACTCTATTTTTTAGTCATTCTAGTTTCACTACTCTATTTTTTAATTCTGTTGGGAAACATTAAAAAAATTAATGTGATAACTTTATAATTTTAATGTAAACGGATAAAAAGAAAAATGATGATAAACTATCCGTGAGTTTTTATTTAAAAAACCTCTTGACGTTATTAGATTTTAATTGTTTAAGAATAAAATTATAGTTCGAGAAGTAATATATATAAGTACTTCATGGAGAAGCATTTGAAAATCCTATATGACTTTTTAAATGTTTCCCAATTAGTAAAAACATTGTATAATTATTTTTATATAAAATATAAGTTACTTTATTAAACTTTCTTTTGAATTGATTGAAATAGTTACAAACAGTGAATGCAAATATTTTAAAATATAAATAATATAACTCCTCGATAACCCCTTAATGAATTAGTCACATGTTAATGTTTAATTCAAATATTACTGTTATTGTACCATTATAAAAGGCTTTTGAATTGATTATAAATGGAAAATTGGAAAAAACATCTTTTTTCTCATACAAATTTCTAAAACTAGTTAAATATTTTTTTCTAGAAAAAAAAATCTTTTGAAAGAAATATTTTCAAAAAGAAAAACTAGTTAAATCTTTTTTTTTCTAAAACTAGTTACAACTTGTTTTGAAGAGTAATATAGTTATTATTATAAAAACTAAATTTATAATTGTAAAAGAAATATAAGAAAGGGGGAAGAAAATAAATGTTTGTTGAGATATTTCGCACTCAATTAAAATAAAATAAAATTGAAGAAGTATCTTTTATTTATAATAGTAATTGGTTGAATAAAATTATTGAAGGTGGACCAGAACTTTTTTTTTTTTTTTCTCCGTAATTTGCGTTTATATGTCTCAATTTGAAGGGACCACCTTCATCACCGGCACACATTACATTCACAAGACAAACATCAACCCTAATTTCTTTATATTCAAACTTCAAAACACATTTTTAGGTGTTAAAGTGAAAGGATTTATTAAAAAATAATAAATATAGCTTACTAATACAAGTTTCTGACTATTTTCTCCCTCTCTATTCATATATATCTTTTAAATTCTTTTCTCTTTTGTAATATCACAAATACTTTTTCTTAAAATATCTTTAAAATTAATTTTCATCTTTTATCAAAAAATAATAATTTTTTAATGAATGCCACAAGTGCTTACATATAATAAAATTCATTCTATTATTTTAGTATGGTAGAGATAATTTTAGAACAACAGTATAAATTTCTAACTACTTTATTGTTTTTTAACTAATTTCACGAACTTTCAGCTATATTAAGCATTATATATAATTAGGGAGGTTTGATTATTATATTATGTAAATGAACTATTTCATTGGTTACATTTCAAATGTTCTCTTTTTATTTAATATTTTAAAATATTAACAATAACATTAACTTTTTATTTAATATACATAAAATTTATAAAATCAGTAAAATTTATTAGATTTCTTAATTTCAATCCTTACACTACACTTAAAATGAAACAAAGTAGTTCATAACTTAACACAAAAGTTAGTGTCAAAATATTTTTGATGAGATTATATTTAGGTCCTTCAAATTTTAGTCTTTATATTTTAAAACTAATGTTTTAATTGTTGTAGTTTTCAAACATGATGAGTTTAGTCCCTAATCAAATCATAAAGAATCATGGAGTTATAAATAAATTTAGAAAATTTTAATACAAGAACCAAACTATAAATTTTAAAATATACCGATTAAAATATGTTAAGCCAAAACATGAATTATTTAAAACAAATGTCTTACAACTTACTATAATGTGTTACAATTAAATTTTATTTGTTATAATGAATAAATGTAGTATTTTTATATTTTATGTGTCAAACATCGACTTAGAATAGTATTTTAATTTTATAAATCATTTGACATATTTTAAGTTAAATACTAATTTAAAACATTGTTTAATATTTCAAATTAATTTGATTGGTTAAATTAAATTATATTTATTCATTTTAAAGAAAATAAACTAATTCTAATTTTATATCAAATATAAAAAATGTATTTAACCTTTATTGATTTTGATGTTAAATTATCAAATCTAAAATTAAATCAGAACATATTTATTATTTGTTATTTCTTTAAACCAAATTTGCATTAGATATAAAATATTAAACAAATAATTGAATGTGTGAAAAATCCATATTTGTTATCATGTAATTACTGAGATACTATTAAATTTTTAGAACACTTGTTAAATATCTAAAACAAATGATTTTTAAAATTTTATATTAAAAGATTTAACTTTTCTATTATATTGATAAGTTTTTGTTATTAATATAAAATATTTATGTACTTTATTGATTTAAATTGAAAATTAATCATTTTTAATAAATTTTTTTTCTTATCAACGTTGAATCCAATAATAACATGATTAGAAGTCTCATGTGAATTAGAGATAAAACTAATTTATAATATAAAAATGAATACAAATCTCACATGCTAACTTTGATAGTCGATTTTTTGTTAATGAATAAAATTTATTATTTTATCCCTTGAAATGATTTACTAGCCAATCCCACGTTCTAAATTCAAACCTCTTTTATCGTTACTTTTTTTTTCATTGTGACTAATAAAAATACACCCCAAGACCACACTATTAATTAAAGTTTCTCATTATCAATTTCATAGATTGAACCAAGTTTCATAGTTCCTTTTTGGAGCAATGATCAGTGTGATAGAAATACCTTTGTTGTTACTTTATCATCATTGCTAATGGGAAATGAAAAGTGCAATTAATCACTCATGCAAAACAGAAAAAGGAGTGAAATTAATTATTTTTGTAATGTTATACAAATTTGTGTAATTGAGTAAAGAGTAATCTTTACTTCACACCTTTCAAAATTTGTGGTGCTAATTGCTACACTTTGCAAGTGAACGTATAACAAAGACAATACCGTTTATAACAAAAACTTTAACCAAAAATAAATACATAGACACTTTCATTTCAAATCACAATTTTTATTTTTCCCATTTGTTATGTTCTTTCTTTTTTGATAATATACCAGATTTTGTGACAATGATACTTAATTTTCCTTTGTTATCCATGAGGAATTAGTTAAAACAAGTTAATCAAATTTTTAATGTGCAAAACAGAATGCTAAATAAAGTGAAGCATCATGAGATAGATGCTTAGCCAACTTTTCTTCTTTATGTTTCGTCATTAAAATTGAAAGTTCATCTATTTAGATGATGAAAAACATAAATGTGAATAAAAAATAGTTAAATATGATTTTATTTTCTGTATATGTGAAATTAGATTTTATTTTTATCTTAATTTTGATATATTTTAGTTTTATATTTTAAAAATAAATTAATATAATTCTCTTAACTTAATTGTATTAATTTTTTTCTTTAATCAGTGTTTTAGACTGATTTTTAAATTATTTATATCATGATTTAAATGTTAATTTAAAGTATTATTTAATATATTTATTCACTAAAATAAAATGTATTAAAATTTAAAACATAAACAAATTTTAATTTTATATATAAATATAGGGATTACTTATAAAAGAAAAAACACTTCAATTTTCATTCTTACCATAATTTTATAGTTATTCAATTTTAATAATTTATAGAATAATATTAATGTATTCTATAGCATGTATTTATGAAAAAGAAAAGTAATTTTTTAACACACTCAAATTTTTTTATATTTATTGATACTATCATTGAATTGAGTCTAATTGGTTCCTCTAATAAAGAAATATTAAATTACATTGATAATCTCACAGTGAGAGGGTGCATAGTGAAAGAGTGAAACAACCCTTCCTTTTGTACTTTGTTGTTTCTAAACTTCCTTCTTATACTCATTCCATTATACTGTGCAGTACCTTCTTCTCTTTCTCGGAGTGGTGAGCAGAATGAGAAGCCAAAGTTGAAGAGGAGAAAAGGGTTTGTGTTGTGAGTGATGAGAGTGTAAGATAAAATTCAGAAGGGGTTACAGCCACAGCACATGGAAGAAGCAGAGAAGGAGTTAGAGAGAAGGAGCAAGTTTCTGAGCAGTTTGATACAGAAGAAGAAGTCCATAGAGCAGCATGAGGGTCTCAAGGTTCATGTCAGAGCTTGTGACATGCCTCTCCCTTTGCAGAACCACGCCTTCCATTATGCACGTCTCCATTTGGAATCTCTGCTACCTGGCACCAAACTGGACAGCAAACTCCTTGCACTTTCCCTTAAAAAGGTTACATATATATTTATATAACTCTTTCTTTTTCTTGTATCTTCTTGGAAAATTTTCAAAAATCTGTTTTTGGGGTCTGATCTTTGACCCATGATGCAAACTTCCAATAGTGTCTGATTTGGAAGCTTTTGGAAAAATGGTGTTATTGGTTCTAAATGTCTTGGCTGAGTGAAATTAGTGACTTTTTGTGACTGAATATTTAATAGAACAGAACTTAGGTGTGATTCCTTCTTTACTTTAAGTACTCTTGTTTAATATAAACCTTTTGTAATGGACATTACTGAGGGAAAATTCTACCTCTGATTTGAGAATCACATCACATAATTTGATGAACTATATTTTTGTTTTCTATTATTTAATATTGACTCTTTGATTTGCCTAGCTCTTATTATTGTTTAGAAATAAATAATGATGTAACATAATTAAGTATATAGCCAAGTTTCTATGCAGATTTTAATTTTGGGTGTTGATATTTGGTCATTTGGGTTAACATCAATGGAATGTGCCTAGTGGATTTCTGCTTCAGTCAGCTTATTGGAACTAACCTTTTTCTGTTTCTTTGCCTTCTACATGGTAATTTTTGTTGTGTGTGTATGTTGTTTTCTCATCCTTGCCAATGGTATCTTGAAAGCACACATGGTTTGGCAATCTTTTGCTTGTATTTTATTGATCATGCTGAAAGAGTGGTTTTTGAGTACTTGTAGTGTTGGAGGAATATTTTTTTCTAATTGCTAACTTTCCAAATCATTCTCTACAAGTCTCTGAACCTTTATTTATGCTTCGAAGTTATTATGGTGGTTCCATTAAGTTTTCTGTTGCTTTTATCTCACTTTCTTCTCAAATGCACCAAAGCCACACATTCTGAGCTTGCAAAAGCCCTTACTTTAATCTGGTGCTCATAATTCACCAATACTAGGAATTTCAGTTCCATTTGCCCTCTGAATCCTTTTTTTTTATTATTATAATTTGAAGTCTCGGGGTATTTTGATAAATAATGTGGTAAGATTTCAGATCTGATGCCATTTTCTGAAAACCTTTTCTTTTTCCTTCTTCTCTTATTAGTTTTCCTTCTCTACAATCCCGAGTTATAAAAAGTAGTAAAGGTTAAGAAAAGACTAGAACTCAAACCAAATAGGCCTTACCTTGTTTGAAGTATAAGACTTGAGCTAAAACGATTTTTCTCTTCTTATCTCAAAATGCTTTTCCACTTCTTACTTGTAAAGGGTACATGGTAACATAAATGATCAACTATGTAAATGTCTTAAACATGGGTTGAATATTCTCTCTTAGTCGTTTTGTTAATGATATCAAACAAGTACAACGTGTAAAGGATGAACTAATGGATAAGGCTCCTACTAAATGGGGTTTGGGGAGAGTAGGTGTATGTCCTCTTTTAGTATATTAAATTAAAGGTTTCAGATAACCTGATGAAGATCCTAATATTATTTGTTTTCTTTGGGAAATTAAGCAACTTATACATGGGATTTTGGCCTTGAAAGGTTTTATTATTCAATAACAAGGTACGGGACTTGAGTCCCATACTGTACGAGATTCTGTAGGATTTATAAGGCCTTTGCCTCTCCAACTACGACAACTAACTTTTGTGGTGTGATTCTTCTTTTATGTCACCACGGGATAATTTTGCAACCTGCAACGCTATCTTCCTAAGCTATTGTTCTACCAAGAATCAAACTAGTGATCATGGCACTTATTACTAGTTCAAAGTTATACTTGATAGTCAGAATACAACTCTATATATTTAACAGAATACCAGTCCAAGTTTCATGATTTGATTGTGACTTGATCAACCTTGGACAATTGATATATCCTGCCACGATATCTTCTAGCTTGCGATGTTTGCCTAAGCCTAATAAAAGGACTACATAGCAGGACCAATGTTAGGATCTAGTATCGTATTCATAAGGCTTGCGCTCTCCAACTACAACATCTAACTTTTGTGGAGTGGTACTACAACCAAGGCTCTTGTACAAGGGATTCAAAGGATCAAGCTTGTACCCTTTAGATAGTAATTTGGAGAGAACACAGTTGTAGTTACAATGAAGTGTTAAAACTAGTTTTTGCATTTGGTTTTGGTCAAGAATGCACGGATTTTTCATGCTAGGAGTTCTATAGCTATTTGTACATTATAGAACTCAGCATGAATGCACAGCTGATCATAGAAAATGGAAGAGCATGTTGCGATGCAGAAAACGTACTTGTTGCAGTCATGAGTAAAGATTTTGTGCAATTGTTGATGTTGTTGACCTCAGGCTTAGTCATTTTCAGTTAAACAGTAAAGGGGGGTATCCTTATGAGTTTGGTATCTTTGTGGTCCACTAAGGATTGCATTAATCTTTTTGCTGTGACTCTCCAAGGTTGCCAAAAGATATTAAGAGTTATAATAAATTGGAAAGTGTGTTAGGTATGTTGGTTGTAAAATTAATAAATAGGCTGCTTGGTATTGGTTTGTTTTTCTGATGAAAATGTTATTTGGTCCTTCATTTCATTGATACGGCCTTCAATGTTGTCAGATGATATTAAAGGTTATTAGAATTCCTATTACACAAACGGAATGGATATCCAGTGTGTCATATGAAATGAACGTCAGTGACATTTTTATTAGTTATGCTTTGGGACAGATTTTACTATTTGAAGATTCTTGAGTGGTGCTTGCTGCATCTATTACTCTCACAATTTTGATTTTTACTCAAAGTTTGTGTGGATTAAAAAGGTTTACTTTTTTTCTTTTCTTTTGGCTCTTCACTGATTTCAAAAGGATATTACTTGAAAAACTATTGCTGACTATTGTCCTTTTTTTTCTCCCTCTTAAGCTATGTATGGTTTCAGTGTAAAACTATAAGTTTTGTTTTCTGGTATGAACAAATTAGATGGCTAATGATAGAAACTTAATGGGTTTTCAGGAATTTGATTCTTCATATGGTCCAGCTTGGCACTGCATTGTGGGTACTAGCTTTGGCTCCTATGTTACACATTCTCTTGGTGGATTTTTATACTTTTCCATTGATAAGGTTTATATCCTTCTCTTCAAGACAGCTGTTGAACCATTGGAGCATTGACAACTTCCACAACTATGAGCCATGTTTCCTTTGGATGATGTATTTTAAAATTTTAAAGCGGCTGATATGTAAAATTAAGTGAAACATTTAAATACTGTATTTTGTGATGTAACTGAAGCACTTTTCAACAAGAAAGAGAGTATTCTTGGATGCAATTTTGCTTGGATTTGTAGTGTGTTAGGTTTCTTAAGAGCAAGAAACTTGGAACACAATTTTGGCTTAAAACTGTTTCTTTATTTTAGAAAACACAACAATTGTACAACACTTTCAAGGAAGCCTGTCTTCCTCCCTCACAAGATGGGCAGATCCTGTCTCAACTACAAACAATATTAAAACTTTCTCCTAACAGAACTCAGTCCCCCTTATATAGCTAAATCCTAGCTAAATCCTAGCTAACTCCTAAATCAACCTCCTAATGTAACTACTTAACCACTCCCCCTCCATATTTTATGATCAATTTTTTTCCCTCTTTTTCTTGACATAAATCCTTAAGATTTTATCATTACTCGCCGACCTCTGAACAACCTTATCTTCAAGGTTGAAATCTAAGAATTGATCCTGTGATCCCGATCTCTCATTGGTGGTAGCTCGGTTGGCTTCCTAAATATCTCCTTTATGCTTTCCTAAGATCTAAATATCTCCTTATGCTTTTCTAAGATCTTCTCAAGTTTTGTGGAATGCAAAGTACAAAGTGAGTTCTTTAGACTCATAACCATCGTTGGCTATCCTCTTAAGTATTGTTTGGACTTGTACCAATTTTTGGCTAATCTCTTTATTATTGTTTAAGTTCATAGCCACTTCTGGCTAACCCATTAAATATTGTTTAGACTCGTTGTCACTCCTTGTTAAGATCAGACGATCCAATATAGTTAAAAGCTAACGATCCAATACATCTCACCAGAAGGACCACTTCATAGTTTTGATGATAACAAACACTCTAAGTAATGTGGATTAATGTCTCATATGTATGTTCATGTAGTTGAAGGACTCTTAATCAAGTTCGTTTTAGTCTCATATCAAACAGTTTATAGGACTTCGTTTTGGGCTTTATCAAACGATGTTTCATACTTCAAATTCAATTTTATTTCATTTCTAATGAATTCAAATTCAATATAAGTTTTTCTAGACAAACAAATATGCTTGAAAGATTTCATAAATGAATAATATATTTGTGATTTGAAGAAATTTAAATGAGCAACCATCTTTTTATCTCTTAATATGAAAAGACACATTGAAATAAGTTATCTTATGCACTTTTAACTATGTTTTATTTCACTTAATTGCAAAATTTGCATATATTACTTGAATTGTTTCCTTTATCATAAATAAATGTGAGAGTGCCCTAATGAATGCTTTGGAGATCTCATCAGAACTTTCCTTTTCGAGCATTTATCATAAAGTGATGCCTTTATATTAGAAAAGTGATGCCTTGTATCTCAAGCCAAGAGGGGGGTGAATTGGATTTTGCTTTCAAAAATTGTTCTTTTGAAAAGCTTTGCAAAATCTGAGTTTTCTTGAAATCAATAACACAAGTATAATGAATCAGCAATAAAAGAGAAAGGAGAGAAAGATCAACACAACAATATATACTGGTTCGGCCAATCCTACATTGAGTCTTCCTTCAACAACCTTAGTTAAAGGGATTCCACTATAATGATAGAGTATACAAGCAAGAATACAGAGATATCCTGATGGAATCCGTTTTTAAAATTAAATAGAGATCCATGAAGGGAGCATCAACTTAAGCTAAGGCTAGGAGATTGGAAGAAGAAGGACTTTCAAGCTTGTTCTTGTTTTTCCTTAAGCCTTAAAAGACATTGGACCTCTCATAAAGAGCCATGGTCAAAGAAGATAAAAGAAGAAGATGGAGCTTCAAAGATTATACTCTTGTAGAGTATCGCACAACACCAACATCTTCATCTCTACGTCTCTATTTGCTTCCGCTACTTCCATTGATCATCATGGAGTCCATCCCTTTGAAGAAGCCTCCTCAACTCATCATGGAGATCATCTTATGTTGAAGGAGCCTCCTCAAAGCAATCCTCCATCATATCCTATCTCAATGCACTCTCCTTCCCCACTCAATATCACTTATAGTACAAGATGTGAATACACTCACAATCTTACCAAACCAGAAAGCAATCCCAACTTTCTGAACACTTTGAGAGCAATCTCAACCCTCAATGAAGAACACCACGGTTATCTCCTTTGGCTAACCTGCACAAGAACACAATCCACTTGATTGCAAAGGTTGAATATGATCTTCACAATAGTACACCAGCAGTGCAAATATGATCAGAATGTTTCAGCTCAGCTTTCTTGCAAGAGAATCTTAATGATTTTACGTAAATGTATGATCTTTATTCTTCAAGACGTTCTTAAACGCTTATGCAATCAATACTCAATCAACAAGTTAGTTATGAAATTGAAAGTTCATGTAATTGTATTGAAATAACGCGCAAGACAGTTATTGTTGGTACCAGCGGGGTATGGTTTGAAGAGTATAACGCAGCGGAATAAAACTTAGAGTAGCAGAAAACGTGTTCGGTCACAAAAATTAGTTCCTTTATCATTTTTAAATTTCTTGTAAAACTTTTATCGAACAGTTGGAGTGCTAAAAGATTAAAGAGTGTAGAGAAGAGAAAAATTACACAAATGATTTTTATACTGGTTCGAATCAAAAGATTCTACGTCCAGTTGTTAATCACTATAAAAAGTGATTAACGATTTTCACTAAAAATATAATTGTACAGATTACAAGATAATGAAATGAGTAAGGGATAGAAAACACCTTCCTTCGACAAACGGACCGGAAGAGTGCAATAAGAAACTTCCTTCGACAAACAAACTGGAAGTGAACACTCTGCCAACTCGAAGAGAACCGCTCCGGCTTTCGACACACGAAACGCGAGCTTCTCCTATTCACGAGACCAGGCAAGGGAACTGAACTATAGCTTCTGAGAACTTCCTCTGACAAATAGTATTCTACTAAGCTTCTGTTCAACAACATTGCTTTTGAATTTCACAGAAACCCAATATATAGCCATTTGCTCTGAATATCAAAAGTCAGGTCCCAACTACCACGAATAATCGATTATTGTAAGTGATAATCGATTATTTAAGTCCGTTATAGGTTTTTCAAAAAGTGATAATCGATTATATGAGGTGATAATCGATTATTCCTGAATGACTTGTGATAATCGATTATTGCTTCTTGATAATCGATTATTGCAGTTAAAAATGTAAATTTTACAAAGTTTATAAGACTTTCCTACTACATTTAATTTCTACAAATTGCTTTTAAATAATTCTAATATCTTCTTCAACTAAAACTTCTTGCAGCATCATCAAAACAATTTTCTTCAAGATTTACCAATACTCCTTATTGGTAACAGTTATATATAGGAATTTTGAATCTTGTCGCACTTTAATCGATTACACAAATAATGTAATCTGTTATGCAATCAATACTCAATCAACAAGTTAGTTATGAAATTGAAAGTTCACGTAATTGTATTGAAACAGCACGCAAGACGGTTATTATATGAATTTTGAATCTTGTCGCACTTTAATCGATTATGCAAATAATGTAATCTGTTAAGCTTAACAATTTTACATTTGTTTAGAATTTAACAGATTATCTAGTGCATGCAATCGATTATGTAAATCACACAAGCCAACAACCAATTAATATGACCGTTATAGGTAGTTAAGGCTTTAATTGAAAATTATTTTCATAATATAAATAATTTAACCGATTAAGAAACTTATGTAATCGGTTATGTTCCACACTTAAGCAAATTTCTAAATCATTTTCCATTTCAAACATATAAGTGCACTCAACAAACACAAGTTGACATAACAACATGTTTTAATCGATTATACAACTAATGTAATCTATTACAACACAACTATTTGCCCTTGTTAAGCATGTATTGAAATCTGGAGAAATTTAACAGATTATATACATTTTCTAATCGATTATTTCCACCAGAAATGCAATATGCAATATGTTCAAACAAATGATTCATTTACAATCAATGAATACATGTACCAAGCATTTCAAGCACAAATACAGTAATGATAAAGAAATTGTTATGCCATTTGTTGTGCAAGAAACCATAGAACATTTTTTTTGTTCGTCATAAAAAAAACTAGATATTTAGGTGGGTAAAGCTCCCCCTATCAACATTCAAAGTTGATATGCAGGATTTGTATAACCAAAAGATATATGATGTCAGGCTTGAACAATCATTTTTTATAAGGTATTCGAATCAAAGATGAAGAAAAACAAGATACAACAAACGAAACATGAACACAAGATTCATACAATGTCTTACAAAGTCTTTCTATCAGTCATTTAGTGTTTTCTATAAAGGGTGTGCGAAAACTAATGTAATATTATTCCCTCTGTCAAATTTTCCCCATGAGCTTAAATTATGCTCTTGTTAAGGGTGTTTCTTTTTATTCTTAAGAGTTCGTAATCTTAGGGAGAGATTAAGAAGGTGTAACTTGGAGAGGTGTGAAAACTCATGGTAACTTGAAGAGGTTTGTGTATTTGTCGTAGTCATTCATTTTATTAGTAGAATCTTTTCAAATATGATTGGACGTAGTCCATGAGTTTGGGTTAACTAATATAAAATCTTGTATGCATGCTTGATCTTTGTAAATTAAATGATCTAGTCTAGTGTTATATGAGAAAGAGTTTACAAGATTTATTTAAACCCCTCACACCCCTTCTCCCATCCCGTGTTTTAGAGCCTTTTAGTTCTATTACTTATAAGTCCCTTGATCATTCTTGCTTAACCAAGTATTATTTCACAAAGACTAGGTGGTTGTTGGTAGTAATATTTAAGTTATGGAGAATTTGTTAAATTATTTTCACAATTCTTGTGTTGGAAAGGGGTAGAAAAGGCGGTTAAGAATTGGGTAACATGTTGTGATGTTTGTAATAGAAATAAGCTTCAATTAGTTGCTTCCATGGGGGTATATTACAACCAATACCAAATCCAAAACAAACTTGGGAATCCATTACAATGGATTTCATGTGGCAAGTTCCTTTATGGACAACATTGAGAAGTGTGGCTGGCTCTTTTAGATTATCACTAATAGAGATTCCATATTAATGAATATTTTTTGGAATGACCTATTTAAACTTCATGGCGTAGAGTTGTTAAAATCACTAGTTTTTCACCTATTAGACTCCAAAATTGCTTGCATTCGACATATTGCAAATATGGGCACACATCGAGTGTGTGTACAATGCAATATCAAACACACTTTTTTAGCCCAAATATGATCCTATTTTAAGAATTGTCAAAGCATACAAAATCCAGCCTTGGACACATGCACATTTTATTCTATTGAATAATTTAATATTTTCTTGAATTTTAATTTTTTTATTCAAAAACTTTTTGCAAAGATTTTTTTTATTCGAATTATTATTTTCCTTTTGAATTTAAAATTTGAATCATAATCTTTTTTAATTTAAATTAAATATGAATTATTATATAATTATATAATTGTTACTGTATTGTGTATATTTTTATTTGAAGCCACTTTTCTATTTTTATTTTGTGTTATTTTTAAATTACGAACATAAATATACAAATATTATAACTTCGGTCTATTTTTTTAAATGATAAATTAGAGTCTTATTAAGTATAAAAGTTATAAAAAAATATATTTAAATTTTTACTTAAAGAAAACAGTTAAATCTTAAAATATCATTTTACAATAATCATACTGAAATTAAAAGTATAACATAACATTAAATAGTATAAAATTTTAATATTATTTTAAAAATATATAATATATTATATAATAATTAATTTTTAATTTGTGACATGTTTTACTTCTTTATATTCAAATAAATTGGTTTTTATTAGATTAATTTATTTGAGTTTTATATTTTACGTTCATATTTAAGTAATTTTTTTATATTTAATTTATTTTTAATATACAAATTAAGATAAATATACCCAATCAATGAAAGAAAATCTTTGTGGATATATGTTTAAAATTTAAGAACAACTCCTGGTGGTGAAAATAATATGATTCATGTAGTCCGTGTAATTCTTTATTCAGTGGATCTTACAATTGAGTAAGAGTTTATTTGTTAAAAATTATGGGAGGAGTTAGATGTCCAAACATAACCTCATCAAAAACTTGTTCAGGCTAAAAAAATTAGACAATAAAACAATATGAGCTGTAAAGTCGGTCTGACCTACCACGAGTTGTTGGGTAAACGGGTTGGTTCACTGGCCTACGTAATTACATTTTTTTAAATAAAAGAAATTACAAATTTTTAATAATTTAAATCTAAACAAATTTCATTCCCAAATTTCACTTCGATGTTTAATTAATTTTGAAAATAGGAAACTTAAATAATTTTTTCAAGCAAAAGAAAGTAATAAATATTATTTTATAAAATTAAAATTAAATTTTAACAAAATAAAATTAGGTCGGTGGGTCGGTGAGCCAACACGGCCCACCACGGGTTCAACCCGTATGAGCCTGGTTTAAATGAGCCGGGTTGAAATCTGACCCGCATAAATAAAAATACAATTTTTTCAAATTCAATCCGAATTGAACCCATGATGGGCTGGATTAACCCGCGGATTGTGACTCATTTTGAGAACTCTAAAAACAATATTGAAAATAGAAATTTCAAAGAAAACAAAAAATCTTTTAACACCTGGATCTGATGAAGAAAATCAAAGAAACAATGGTGTTAGCCAAAAATTCAAAGGTTCTTTACAGGCTTCTTTCAGTATGCAAGGTAAAGGTATTTTTTTATTGTGAAATAGCAAAGATGTTTTATCTTTTAGGACTACCATTTCACTTAGCAAGAAGTCCTTATTTTAGGTGTGTATTTTCTCATGTGATCAATATTTCTAGTCTTAGTGAATATATATTGTCAACATATAATAAATATTGAGGTCCTTTGCTTTCAAATGAAAGAGGTTACACAAAAAAGCTTTAGTAACTGTACAGTAGGGACCGGATAGCGCCGTAGCACCGCGCGGCCCGCCGACATATCGACGGACCGGCCACAGACTAATATACCACCACATGACCGGAAGCTAGGAGCTAGGGCTCACAGAGGGTTGCCACCTCCACGGCAACGGCAGCGGACGGACGGTGGCGGTAGCCAAAAGATTGGTATACCATCGCATGACCAGAAGCTCAGAGCTAGGGCTCACAGAGGGTTGCCACCTCCGCGGCAGCGGCAGCGGACGGACGGTTGCAGCAGCCAAAAGATTGGTGTACCATCACATGACTAGAAGTTAGGAGCTAGGGCTCACAGAGGGTTGCCACCTCCACAACGGCAGACGAACAGTCACGGCGTATCATGAAGGCCCAGGGTAACGTCCCACGAGTCACGGTATCGGANGGTTATTAGCATCGACCGGTCGTGTCCGCATGACTGTTGAAGTCACTACGANGCCACAAACCAAGACGCCGGGAAAGAGATAACGGATTTCAGCCGTCCGGTAAAATTCGTGGTGAATGTTGCAAAGCAAGGNAATNAGAGTATGACAAAACATAATTAGAAGGATTGGGCTATAGATTGGGCCGTGATTAGGGATTAAGTAATTAAGGGCCCATGATGAACACTATAAATACAAGTCAAAGGTGAAAGGTAGTTGGTTACATTGAATGCACATTTATTTCACTCTCTCTATCTCTACCTTTTTAACTGATTGCTAATACTGACTTGGGCGTCGAAGTGTCGTCAACAGGTACCCGGCCGGACCTAGCTAAAGTGAACATCTATCGGAAGAACTTGGAGAAACAGGAGACCGGACGGTTTAGAGAGGAAAAGTGTGTAGGAAGACTTGGAGATACTCACAACCGGAACATTTTGGCGCCCACCGTGGGGCCGAAGGTTAGTACCAATGTGACCACAAGAAACACTACTGAAGATCCTAGCAGAGTAATACGGGCGTTGGAGCAAAGGATGGAGGAGATGCAGCGAAGACACGAAGAAATGCAGAAGAAACATGAAGAAGAGATGACGGTCGTGCGGGCCGAGTGCTTAGCTCACCTGAAGGGGCAAACGGCAAACGCTAATGGCAAAGGAGAGAGAACCCTTCCGATAGGGGAGGAGAAAGAAGCGCATAGTAGCGCCCGGGGGAACGAGGAGAACCGAGAGCGCAAGGACGAAAAAGGAGAGAGCGTGGTTTTAGTAAAAAACAAAACACCATTGGTGTCGGTACCCTTCGTACAGGCAATAATGGAGGTGCAAATACCATACCAGTTCATCCCCCCGCAATTTAAAACATATGATGGGACATCCGACCCGGAAGCCCACGTTAAATCCTTTACGAACGCAATGACGTTTCGCACTGGGTGCGATGCCATCTGGTGCAGAGCGTTCTCGCTCTCCCTGGAGGGAGAAGCCTTAGAGTGGTTTGATTCACTCCCTGATGCCTCCATAGAAAACTTTAAAGGCCTGAGTAACATGTTCAAGAATCAATTTGCAGCCTGTCGAGTGCAAGACGCCACAGTCGTTGATTTGATGAATCTCAAATAGGGTAAGGAAGAATCCCTGAAGACCTTCATGGATCGGTTTCAGAGAACCGTCCGGCGTGTCAAGGGACTCAGTACGGAGCTGGCTTTGCAGCATGTTATGCCCGGATTGCGTCCCAGACCTTTCAAAGATAGTATATGTCGTAACCCCCCTAAGAGCATGGAGGAGTTACACCAGAGAACGGCAGATGAGATCAGGGTAGAAGATATGAAGCAAAGCTACCGGAAAGAGCTCCAAGAGACGAAACCGGAAAAGCACGAAGGCAGGTGGGATGGCCAAGGCGGTCGTCCAGGTAACGCCAAAGGTAGGGAAGGACCTAGAAACCCCCGATTCCCGCAATACACACAGCTGAACGCCCCCCGGGCCCGAATACTACAAGAATCGCTTAGCGCACAGATAATGCAAGTCCCGCAACAACGTCCAACTCCCCCGGGAGCGAACAATTCTAAGCACTGTATGTACCACCAGAATATGGGCCACAATACCGAAGACTGCGTGACGCTCAAGGACAAAATAGAAGAAATGACCAGATCTGGATTGTTGCAGCAATACGTAAAAGGAAGTCGAACGGGGGAATACCACGGCGGACGACAATAGAAAGAATACTTGGGGCGAAGCTTTCCCCGGGCTGAAGAAAAGAGATCGTATACGAGGAGTCCTCCTCGGTCCGAGAGGAGAAACCGGCCGTCTGATGTCCGCGATAATCGATGTTAGGAGGTCGCGCAGTCGAAGCCGAGAAAGAGGTCGAAGCCGAGAAAGAGTTTTAAGCCGCCCCCTAAGGGGGGTCATCAATACTATCTCCGGCGGGTTCGCTGGGGGGACAATCATCGTCTGCCCGTAAAAGAAGTATCCGGACGTTGCGGTCCATTCATGCCGTAGAGGTTCCTAAGAGGACGATGTTGCTTATTACTTTCACAGATGAAGATTTTCACGCACCAAACCCAGAGCAGGACGACCCTATGGTCATAATAGTGGAGATAACGCGATACGAAATAAGCAAGGTATTGGTAGATCAGGGTAGCTCGGTAAACATCCTCTACTGGAAGACGTTCCAGCAGATGGATATCTCGGAAGACTTAATAGTACCGTTTGGTGAGCAACTAGTCGGATTTGCCGGAAAGGGTTGACACCCGAGGCTACCTGGACCTAAGAATATGATTGGGAACCAGCCACTCCAGTGAAGAAAAGAAAGTTAGATTCTTACTGGTAGAGGTGAACACATCTTACAATGCCCTCTTGGGCCGGCCGTGTCTCAACGTGTTCGGTGCTATAGTGTCCACCCCGCACTTAACGCTCAAGTATCCCACCTCTCGCCGGATAATCTGCACGGTCCGGGCGGACCAAAAGGCAGCAAGAGAATGCTACGCAGCAGGATTGAAGATGTTCCCCAGGGAAGTGAGGTAGAGAACCTCTCGGTCAGAGGTAGCCATGACTGATTTAGATCCCCGGACCAACACCGATGATCGTCTGGAACCAATTGGTGAGACATTTCCCGTTATCATAGGATCAGACCCCACACAGACGACCCTTATAGCCCAGGGGATGGACCCTGAAATGGAGAGACAACTTAGGGTCGCGTTATGGCGCAATCGTGATCTGTTTGCCTAGACGGCTGCAGATCTGCCCGGCATACATCCCTCAGTCGTGTCCCATAAACTTAGCTTGTGCCGGGAGGCCCGACCGGTGAATCAAAAGAAGAGGAAGATGGGAGAGGAGAAGCGCAAAGTAGTGGAGGCAGAAGTTAAGAAGTTGAGGGAAGCTGGATTTATCAGGGAAGTTACATATACCACGTGGTTAGCCAACATGGTTATGGTAAAGAAAACCAACGGGAAATGGCGCATGTGCACCGACTACACGGACTTGAACAAAGCCAGCCTAAAAGATTCTTACCCCCTCCCCAGCATCGATGCCCTGGTGGACGGTGCTTCAGGACATCGAGTGTTGAGTTTTCTAGACGCATATTTCGGGTATAACCAGATACCCATGTTTGGGCCGGACGTCACGAAGACTGCGTTCATGGCAGATAGGGCCAACTTCTGTTATGAAGTCATGCCATTTGGCTTAAAGAATGCCGGCGCCACTTACCAGAGGTTGATGGATCGGATCTTTACCGACCAGATCGGCAAGTGCATGGATGTATATGTTGACGATATGGTCGTACGATCGGGAGAGGGCGGAGATCATCTGGCAAATCTTGAAGAGGTATTCGGACAAGTCCGGAGGTACAACATGCGTCTGAATCCCGCCAAATGCACTTTTGGTGTAGCTGCAGGAAAGTTTTTGGGTTTCATGTTGACATCCAGGGGGATAGAGGCCAATCCCAACAAATGCCAAGCAATTATGCAGATGCAAAGTCCTCATACCCTCAAGGAGATTCAACGGCTGGTTGGCCGACTCACTGCCTTGTCACGGTTTATACCCAAATTGGCTGAAAGAATTCGCCCAATTTTGAGGAAAATGAAGAAGGAAACTTCTGATAAGTGGGATGATGACCGCGAAAGATCCTTCGAAGACGTCAAAAGTACCCTCCTCAACCCCCCGGTAATGAGTCGACCTACCTAGGGGGAGGAGCTCCAGATTTACTTGGGAGTATCCGATTCAGTGGTGAGCGCAGTTTTGTTTCAAGAAAAACCAACTCTTAAACTGATTTACTTCATTAGCAGAACCCTGCAGGATACCGAACGGCGGTACCAACACGTTGAGAAGGTAGCTTTAGCCCTCCTCACAGTCTCCAGGAGGCTAAGACCATACTTTCAGAGTCATCAGATTGTGGTACGAACGGATCATCCCATATCAAAGATATTACGGAAGCCCGATTTGGCCGGACGAATAGTCGGCTGGGCGGTAGAACTCTTTGAGTTTGGTTTCCGCTACGAACCCCGGGGATCGATAAAAGGCCAGCACTTGGTGGACTTTACAACTGAGTTGCCTTTATCCGAAGGGGAAGAATGGAAATTATTCGTCGACGGGGCTTCTGGGCGTACGGTCATCGGAGCCGGGATAGTGCTGGAGGGCTCGAACGGGTTTTTGATAGAACATTTCCTCGTGTTCAAATTCAAGATCTCGAATAACCAAGCGGACGAGGCTCTAATCGCCGGGTTGGAGCTCGCTTAGGACATGGGGGCAAGACGACTTACCTACCGGACGGATTCCCAGCTAGTAGTGGGACAGATGAACGGAGAGTTCCAGGTGAAAGAGGAACAGCTCCTGAAGTACTACCATAAAGCCTCGGCCCTGGCTCATACTTTTGAAAAAGTAACTGTGCAACACATACCGCGTGAGTTGAACACTCGCGTCGACATGCTCTCCAAATTAAGCTCAGGAAAAGAGAAAGGACAACTTACCACTATCATCCGACAGGTTTTGTTACAACCGTCAGTCGAATGTCAGGCTATCACTATGGACGACGCAGATGATTAGCGGAGGGAAATCGTGGTACTGATGAAACAACAGGATGACGGAGCCCCTCTCGCCCCAAAAGAAGCCAAGAAGATATCGTGTTTCCTACTGATAGGAAATGACTTGTATCGAAAAGGATTCTCGTCTCCCCTGCTCAAGTGTTTGAGCAAAACTGAAGCCGAGTATGTAATGGACGAATTGCATAATGGTATTTGCGGTCTCCACACTGGGGGACGCACGCTTAAAGCCTGCATTCTCCGGGCGGGGTACTACTGGCCGACGATGGAACAGGACTCTGCGTCCTTTGTGCAAAAATGCCTAAGTTGCCAAGCACATGCAAACGATCACCATGCCCCCCGTCACAAACTGCACTCCATGGTGGCCCCGTGGCCCTTTGCTCGATGGGGGATGGATATCATCGGACCATTTCCACCCGGGCCGGCCCAGAAAAAGTTCCTATTGGTAGCAGTGGACTACTTTAACAAATGGGTAGAAGTCGAACCCCTAGCTACCATCACAGCCACCCAAGTGCAAAAATTTTGTTGGAAGATAATCTGTAGATTTTGACTCCCTAAAACGATTGTCATGGACAACGGGTGGTAGTTCATCGATAAAAAATTTGAACAGTTCCTTCAACGACTGGGGATAAAACATTCGACGAGCTCGGTGGAGCACCCCCAGACGAACGGCCAGGCCGAGGCCATGAACAAGGTCATAGTGGCAGAGCTGAAGAAGATATTGGGAGCAAAGAAAGGCGCCTGGGTGGAGGAGCTACCGGAGGTATTATGGGCATATAGGTGTACACCGCACGGAACGACCGGAGAAACCCCCTTCAACTTGACATACGGAACTGATGCAATGCTACCGGTGGAGCTTGACGAGCCCTCGTTGAGGAGAGGTTTGGACGACCTAAACTTGAATGATCGGGAGATGAGGGTCGAACTCGACACATTTGACGAAAAACGGGAGAAGGCGATTGATAAGCTGTCGTTGAAGCTATCAAATTAATACTACTTTTCAAGGCAAATTCAGTATTGTCTAGTAGTATTCAAGAAAGTAGATAGGGCTAAAGTAACCCTAAGTCGTCTCCCAACGAACACGAAATTGCTTTCGAATATCTGAAACTTATGTATGTTATGCAATGCTTAAGAACAAAAATGAGGATGTTTAAAGGTTGTTGTAAAAACAATTATGAAGAAACAGGCTAATTCCACTGCTTTTCCAAAATAGATTCATCATCGGTTATTCACAGATCATTGTTCAATTGATTATTGTTTAAGTTTCAAATTAATTAAAGTACATTCTTAATTAATTTGATGGCGACCATGCAGTTAATCAAAGTACATTCTCAATCAAATGCAAGACCTTTCTAGATTATTCANAATAAATTCAACCAAAGTACATTCTCAATCAAGTTTATTGTGTTTAATCATGTCTATTNTTAANTCTCTTAACCAAATTAAAAGTTAATCAATCAAAGTAAATTCTCAATTGATTTTAGTTGAAATTATTACTACCAACCAAAGTACATTCTCAATTGATAGTAAAAACCATTTAATCATATGAAAGTTCCTAAATTAAATCAAAGTAGATTCTCAATTAAACCTAGAAACCCTAGAACTCGTATAATTAATATGCATGTAGATTCAAACACATAATGATGCAAAAATCTTTGCTTTTAATATGATAGAGAGATGAAAGACATAGAAAGAGAACAACTTAAATCAATAATCAAAATAAACAATTGCATTAATTCACTTAACCTCAGAATCCATAATGAAATTACAGTAGAATAGCCCTATGAGCTTAGAAACACATAATGAAAGAAAAGTGAAAGCAGTGATGGATGGATGGATGACTGATTGGGCTTGATTGGGCTTGGACTCTAAATATTCAGTTGATAGAATCTTTTATCTTATATCTTCCAAATAACTAAAAGATTTAGATAATTATAACATTATTTGGAAGATATTTTCTGTTAATATTCCCAATTAAATNAATTTAACAACTGAATTTTATCTTTAAACTTTTCTGAATTTCCAAAATTGCACAAA
Source organism: Vigna radiata var. radiata (assembly GCF_000741045.1). Classification (NCBI taxonomy): domain Eukaryota; kingdom Viridiplantae; phylum Streptophyta; class Magnoliopsida; order Fabales; family Fabaceae; genus Vigna; species Vigna radiata. Next base: position 17,707,611 of record NC_028351.1, read on the forward strand.
TGCCCTGATATTTCTCTTTCTGTACTTTTAATCCTTACTTTTTCTTAAAAATTGTAAAAAGGTCCCTGTTTGACCAGCTTTGACCAGGAAGTCTTATTGACCTGCTTTGACCAGAGGAATACGCATCCAATAATATGCTGACACGTAGCAGCACCCTTCCACCCAAAATTAGGGTTTGCAATTGGCAGATTGGGGGTGATCTTTTGTTGTGCCTGCGCCGCTTTTGAGAGACGAAGAAAACGCGACCTGCTATCAAGAGCGCGTCTTCTCTGCAATGCAATTCTACAGATTTGGGAAAAACTTCGTGATGTTGTACTTGCTCGAAACATGGAGACATGATTTGGATTTTTCTGATTCCTTGTTGTTTCTTTGATTCGCAGGTTTTGTGAAGGAAAAATAAATGGGTTCGAATGGAGGTTGGTTGGCTACGGTGGCTGTGGGTTTGCTCGTGGTGGCTGGTTGAGACGCTTGTGATGGCCGGTTTTGGGGTTCTTGCTATTTTTTTGATTGCAGGTCCGGTGATGGTGGCTTTCCATGGGTGGCAGTGTCTTCACGGCGGCTTGCTCACGAGGAAGAAGATGGTGGATTGTAGAGGTCTTGCGACTTTGGTGTTCGTGATCTGCACTGGTCACGGTTGTGCCTACCGGAAAGGACGCTGCTGGCTGCTTGTGGTTGGTCGCGGAAGAAGGTGGCGGCCATGGAGGATGGTTGCTGGTGGCGGCGCGATTTCGAGGATGGCTGACGGCGCAGTGAAGATGCGAGAACGATGAAGGTGCATGTTTGAGGCGATTTCTGGATCTAGGTTTCTGTGTGTGTGCGAGAACGATGGAAGTGCGAGATGTGCATAACAACGTGGCTGTCGACATCGCCGGTTGGGATGGTGGCCTTGGTAGCAGCGGTGGCCTCTGCGACGGCTAGGGTTTCTGTTTGGAAATTAGGGTTTCTGGAAAAGGGTTGAAGATGATGATGTGGCATAGGGGCTGATGTGGCAGCTTGTGGTTGGACAAATCTATGTGTGGAGGATTTGGACACGTGGCATAATCTGGTGAAGTCTGACTTAGTGATAGGAGTGGTATGGGTAGGAAAATTTAGGAGGTGTAGGAGAAAAGGGTTATTGTTGGGCTTCAGTATTGGCCTGGTTTAGAAGAGAGGGGTGCATGTAGGGAAATCTGGGGGTGCAAGGGTAAAAACTGACTGTTTGGCCCATCTTTCATTATTTGTCAAATAAAATCTGATTTTGGGCTTTAAATTGCAATTTGGACCAATAAAACTCTAACTTCAGCTGCACAATTAAATATTAGAACATCCAAGAATAATTTATTCAATTAAAATCACTTTTAAAGCCATTTTTATTTCCAAACACGCTAAATCCAATAATCACAAATCCTCTACAAATCAATCATTTAAGCACAAATATTCTATAAAAAATTTTAATTTTAAAGCATAAATGTGAACATAAATATACACTCATAAGCGGTCTTGCGGGCGGAAGCTTGCCGGCGAATTATCGAACGGAAGTACAACACCAAAGTGCGTCCTCGGAGACTTAGTACGGAGGAAAACGGGTGAAGCGCGACGCGTAGCGTCTCATGGTAAGCTAGCGGCCAAATGGGAAGGTCTGTTCAAGGTCATTGAAGTCCTCGGCAACAGCGCGTATCGACTCACCAAGTTAGATGGACGGCAACTCACAAATACGTGGAATGCATCACATTTAAAACTATATTTAAGCTAAATATGCATCATTCGATGTACGAACCAATATATAAAATGAGGAATTTTCATTGAATTTCCTACTTGTTATAAAGGATACCCGGGTTGATGAACGAAACTTTCCTGTCAAAATTGGTCGGGTGGTGAACGGCACCGCCTACCACCCATAATACCCAAATTGACGAACGGATAAATCCTATCAACACTGAGGGAGGTGAACGGCATAGCCTACCCCCATGATAACGGCACAATACGGTCGATAAGATAACGGTTTGATTCACTTTAAAAAGCGAGTAACTAAATGCATTAAAAGCAATCTTAATTCGAACGTGTGTACGCACACAACTCACAACGAACGGTGAGATCAACTAAACATGCCATTGCGAAAATAAATCGGCCAAAAGTCATAATCAAAAAGACAAAAAGTATAAGCGGGCGGCAGTGTAAACAAACAATCGGTTGTTTAAAATCCGCCCGCTGGAACAACCAAAGGACCACTATTCGAACACTTAAACATTACACATAATTCCTAGCTACCCGCCACCTGGCCATCCGGATCCGCACCATCCTCTTTCTGACCGGTCGTCTCATCTTCTGGAGCAACCGGTTGGCCAATATATGTCAGCACCCCATCGTAAACATCCTTGTCAATGTCAAACCCCAACTCCAAGGGCTTCTCCACCTTCAGAATCAATTCTGCCTGTCGGAGAGCCTTATAAAAGCCTTCCTCATGCTCGTTGATTATGTTGGCATTCAAAGTGGTGATCTCCTCGCGGGCATCCTTCAAATCAGCGCGAACCGCCTGCAGATCTTTATGTAATCGGACGGTGCTCTCTTGTAGTTTTCTCTCCACCTCTTTCTGCTCAACGGCCGCAGACTTTAGCTGCTCACACTCGGCTGTCAGGTCGGCGTTGTCCATCCGGGATTTCTCTAGCAGGTCGGTGGTGGTTTTCAACTGTGCGGATACTCGGACAAATTCCTGTTGCACCTCATTCAGACGTTCTTTCTCCCTCTCATAAGCTTCTTTCGAAGCTTCCAAACTCGCTTGGAGGGCAGTTGTTTTCTCTCACTCCAGCAGTAGAGCTTTCTTCGCCTCCTCGGATCCCCGAAGGTCCCCAACCTCTCTAAGATACCCGACCATTGAAGTTGTCCGGCTAGACATCTCGAAAATTGCATCAAGCAATGCCAAACCAGACATCGAATCCAGGATGGCCTTATGGGCCGAACCCATAGGGAAGTCCACTCGCCGACCGACGTTGTACTCGGTGCTGAACACCCCGCCCGACAGCGGAGCGACTAGCTCACTACCTTCACGACGATTCCTCTTGGAAGAGGACTTGTCTCCATCCCTACGAGATTTCCTTTTTCAGCGTGAGGGAGTCGAGGGATCAGCAGGCACCGACCTGGATGCCACCTCAGAAGGAGGAACCCCAGTCACCCCAACAGGGGGATTAGAAGGACCGACAGTCGAAGGTTGGAACCTTCCAGTTTGGGGGGAGGGATCATGAACAGGGATCCCGACGGGAATGGAACCCTCCGAGGGAACCCTGGTTGACGCAATCGTGACTCGTCCAGCAGGAGGCGGACGCCTCGGAGGGGGGAGAGAACCATCCCTACGAGCAGACGGTGCGTTGGAACCCCCCCTCTTAGCTATCAAAAAGTTGGATTGTCGTGGATTCGGAGCAGCCATGATATCTGAAAGAAAATAACAAATTCAGCTAAGTAATCACTTTAACAAAAAACAGAAAATTGGATCGATACCATACCGAGTGCTCTCCGGCTGCAATCCTTGGAAGGAAGACAGTCAACCAGGCCGTGGGCGGAAAGGCGGCGGGGCAGAGTGTCAAGAACATCGACCACACAAAGGCCTTCATCTTAGTAGGAGCCTCCGTCCAGTATAGGGGAAAGAGAGAGGGCCCCTCTTCGTCAAAGAAGTCGCCGTGATTGGTCTCGGGAATTATCACTTTAAAAAATTTCTTATAAGACTCGGCGTATGGCTTAAATAACGTCCGGTCAGACACGGAAGTCAGGGAAACCCAACCACCCTTCGGAGGCGGTCAAACATCAAAATAATGTAAGAAGGTTGGGACCATGGGTATCACACCAGCCGCCATACACATAATGCTGAAGGCTTGGACGTTGGCCCAAGAGTTGGGGTGAAGTTGGGTGGGTGCCACATTCAAGGCGCGAAGCACGCCCATCTGAAAGTTAGTAAAGGGAACTCGAACATGGAGTTGCTCGAATAAAGTGGTGTAGATGTAGAAGAAGTCCTCGGGGCTAGAACCTTTCCCATGGCACACGCGTTCATTCTCCCGGCACACGGCCGCCCGTATCAATTGACCATCCGCTTCATCCCTCACCAAGTAGGATCTCCCTATGAAATCTCGGAGACCCGTACGCGAGAGGCTCGACTTTTGGGCGTTCACATCAGAAGCGGCCCAATCATATCCTGCGAGGACCGGAAGATCACCTACCTGAAACAAAGGAACCGAATCAACCCTTATGCCGCCCCGCGATAAAAATAAGGGGGTGCCATAGAAGATACGATCGGCATCTGCCGCCAGTAATTCAGTACCCGGGGGAACTATTGTCCGACCAGACTCGGCTACCGCTTTGGCAAGAGGAATTCCCTCAGCCGGGGGAAGTCTTTCGGGGGTAGAAGCATCTTCAAAACTGGAACCCGAAGACGAACTGTCATAACGGCTACCTTCATCACTATCACCGGCCGCTTCACCGCCACCGCCGCCGCGACACGATGACTCTAGAGAAGACTCGATGGTAACAATAAAATCCATCTTATTACCTGGGGGAAAATGAATGCAGATGAGAAAAAACAGGAGAAGATGACAAATGGATGGGGTAAACACCCCCATTTATAGGAAAATTTTTTAAAACCGTCGTGCATCCCCACCGTTCAAATTCACGGAACCAACGCTCCAGATTAAGCACCGTTACAGTTTCCCAAATGTAACGGCCCACAGAAATGTGACACGTGTTCTTTCCAGCCCAAATGCCTTGAGGTAAATCCCACGACATATCCCCAACACATCACCTCCTCACCGGTCGGCCTCCCCACATCACAACTAGCGCACGGATCGCCCATGAACCCCACGGCAATTGCATTGCCTAGGGCTTGGGGGGGCCTATGTACAGTAGGAACCGGATAGCACCGCAGCACCGCGCGCCATAGACTAATATACCACCACATGACCGGAAGCTAGGAGCTAGGGCTCACAGAGGGTTGCCACCTCCACGGTAACGGCAGCGGACGGACGGTGGTGGTAGCCAAAAGATTGGTATACCATCGC
>NC_028351.1:17713203-17728909 GCF_000741045.1 Vigna radiata var. radiata
TTAAGTAATTAAGGGCCCATGATGAACACTATAAATACAAGTCAAAGGTGAAAGGTAGTTGGTTACATTGAATGCACATTTATTTCACTCTCTCTGTGTCTCTACCTTTTTAACTGATTGCTAATACTGACTTGGGCATCGGAGTGCCATCAACAGGTACCCGGCCGGACCTAGCTAAAGTGAACATCTATCGGAAGAACTTGGAGAAACAGGAGACCGGACGATTTACAGAGAAAAAGTGTGTAGGAAGACTTGGAGATACTCACAACCGGAACAGTAACCTTTAAGAAATTCATAGAATTAAAAATGAGTAACAATTGTTAGCGATGGATGGAGTGATCCACAAATAAGATCCCTTAGAAATTTTATGATTGTTACTAAGAGTGAAACAATATTTTTAAAGTCGATAGACGACTCTAATAAGATAAAGGACAAGAATTTTACTATTAAATGCATGAATGGCATAATTATGGAGGTTGGTTAAAAAAATATGGTACATGTTGAGAAAATAAGAAGTTGTTAATATTTTGATGATGATACCAAGTTCAAAGATATAAAGAGAAGCCAATATTTGTTTGAAATACTTGTAATTTTTATTTTTATTTTGCATTCGTAATATATTTAGAAATCCTTGTAATCTTAGTTGAAGTGTTTAAGGTTAAGTATAGAAAGTCACAAAGCACTACCACTGGATTATATCAGAAAAATATTTATTTTTTTCAAAGTACATAATGATAATCGATTATCACTTACGATAATTGATTAGTATCGAGAAAAATATATTTTGAGAAATGATGTGAGAATAATCGATTATTGACGATAAATTATTTTAGAAAAAATTTCTTTTGGGAATTGATGCAAGAATAACTTATTGTTGCTTGCAATAATCAATTATTTATGATAGTAACAACTATTAAGACAAGATAGTCTAGAGACTAGACCGTCTAAACAACTCAGGTTTTGAAATTTAAAAAAGATATTAATCAAAATATCGCGTTGTATGAAAGTTGTTTTAAAGAAATAACGTCTAAGAGAAAAATATTTTTGAACATCTTTTATTAATGAAAAAGCTTATATCAACGTTTTCTAGACTATATTTTCTAATGGACAAAGCTTTTTTGAATCACATTTAATAAAAGGAAGTGTCTCTCTTATTGAATAAACTAATAGACGATATGAGCAACAAACGTTTCATAAACAACATCTAAACGCCTAAATGAAAAATGTCTTTGATACCGATGTCATTGAAGCTATCAAATTAATAGTACTTTACAAGGTAACTTCAGAATTGCAAAGTTAATAGTTAAGAAAGTACATAGGGTTAAAGTAACCTTGAGTCGTTTTCCAACGAATACGGAATTGCTTTTCAATATTTGATTCTTATGGAGGCTCTCAAAGATTAGTAAATGTTATGCAATGCTTAAAAATAAAAGTGAAAAGCTATGCTGATGCAATTAATGTTTGAAGAGTGTTTGAGTTTAATTAAAGAACGAGTAGGAGACTTAGAAACAATTATAACGAAATAGACTAATTCCACTGCTTTTCCAAGATAGATTCATCATCGGTTATCCACAGGTTATTGTTCAATTGATTATTTTTCGAGTTTCAAATTAATTAAAGTACATTCTTAACTAATTTAAGGGTGATCTTACAATTAAGCATAGTAGATTTTTAATCAAAAGCAAGACCTTTCTAGATTATTCACAATAAATTCAACCAAAGTACATTCTCAATCAAATCCTATTATGTTTAATCATGCCTATTCTTAAATCTCTTAACCAAATTAAAAGTTAATTAATCAAAGCAAATTCTCAATTAATTATAGTTGAAATTCTTACCATTAATCAAAGTACATTCTCAATTAGTAGCAAAAGTTCGTTTAATCATATGAAAGTTCCTAAATTCAACCAAAGTACATTCTCAATCAAACCTAGAAACTCTTGAACTCATATATTAATATGAATGTAGATTCAAACACCTTATGATTAAAAAAATCATTACTTTTAATGTGATTGAGAGATGAAAGACATAGAAAGAGGATAACTCAAATCAATAATCAAATAAACAAATACGTTAATTCCATTTAACCTCGAAATCCATAATGAAATCATAGTAGAATAACCCTAAAAGCTTACCCTCCATGAAAGGAGTAAAATACATGGTAAAATAAAATGAGAGAGTGGTGGATGATTGTTTCCCAATGGAAGAGTCTGATTGAATGAATGAGTCCTCATTTCTGCTTCCCCTAGGTGTCTTTATATAGAGATTGATTGGGCTTGAATTCTGAATATTGTGTTGATAAAACTTTTTATCTTATATCTTCCAAATAATTAAGGGTTAAATATGTTTTTCGTCCCTTAAGTATCACACGATTTTGGTCCCTACTCAAAACTTTGATTGTTTTTAGTCCTCATAGTTTTGAAACTCTAGCTATTAGTCCTTATAATTGGACGGCGTTAACTTTTGTTAAATGTGACAAACGGTTGTTAAGACTCCGACAAGTGTACCGAATCGTATCAAGTAATATAAACAGTAAGATAGAGTATCGTTTTCCCTAGAGACTCATTGGCCTAGATAGTCATGTGATTTGTTGATTATTTAGGACTTGAGAAACAAAATTTAGTGTTTATAATGCAAGAACGAAAATAAACATGCATGCAAGTGTTGATTAATTGACCAAGAAAATACACAGATGAATGATATATGGATGAATTATATTGTTGGGGTTTACGACTTTATCATATCCACTCTCATGTATTTACGAATTCTACTCCTTCATTAATGTTAATGCCACTTTCTAATTTACCCTAAACCCGATGTCTCGGTGAAGAAAGCGTACTCCTAATTACTAGTTTACAATGTCTTGTCTCCCTAGCAATTGATCATGCATTACATTCGCACAGAAGCTTATGTTTAGGTAATATTGCTCTCGAGAGAATTTCCCCATGTCTAGATTTCCCCGTATGTGTCCATATCGACAAAATCAATGATCATGCAATTGAATGAGTTAAACAAAGCATGCATAGAGTATAGAGGAAAAACCCAAACAATTAATGAAGTAGAGCATATAGATTAAGAATCAATTCAATACATGAGAGTTTCAAAGGATTACATCATTTCTTCAACAACAATGGAGGTTTAGTTCACCATAGACATGGTGAAACTAGATGAAAATAATGAAAGGAATGAAAGTTAAAACCCTAGAATTTGTAGATTGGAGCTTCCACATCCAAAATCCGCCTCCGAGGGATGAAAAGAGTGTTTTTGTGTCTCCTTTTGCCAAAAGATCCCCTCTCTGGGTCATGCAAATCAATATATAGTTCATAAAAATTAGTAGAAACTGGCCTAGGCCTAAGATACTGGCGCTCACCGCTGGATTACTGCTAAGCGGTAGGCACGATACTCATAAATGTCGCTTAGTGTTGACGCCCAGGCGTCTGATAGTGAACTTTCTGAAGAGGTTGGTGCTCAGCAGTGAAAGTGTCGCTCAACGGTGGCTGCGACACTTGATTTTCCCCTCCGTGTTGGCTCTTAGGCGTTGTCCAGAGAACTCCTCCACGAGACTGGCGCTCAGCAGTGGAATTACGCTCAGCGGTGCCTGCGATTCCTCTTTTAAGCACTTTTCCTTCTTCTCTTGAGTCCAACTCCTTACTACTTCAGCTTCTTTCATCCAATTCATGTTAATTCATGCCAAAATAAGGAAAACCAAGCATAAAACCAAGAAAACCACCTTTGACTCTCTTATTCTCTAAAACCTAGATGTTGTGCAGCCAGTAGTCGTGAGAATGTTCTTCTTCCACCTTGGTGATTTGATGCAGGGCTTGCTCCACTGCCACTTGTTCCAGGTTGTGATGTTGTTTAAGGTCCTCTTAGTTGAGAAGTCCCCCTTCTTGATTTTCCTCCACCTTGTGACGTTGATGGAGCTGGTTGTGCTTGAGAAACTCCTGCAGTGGAAGTTGCCCTTGTGCTGCCAGATCCTCCTACACTTGAAGTGCCCCTTGTGTTCTGTAAATTGAGTAAGCAACACTACAATTATCATAGTGTAAATAATTATGAATGTGTAAATAAGTGAAGTTGTAAAAGAGTGATTTTGTACCTTTTTCTTTCCCCTTTTACATGTTCCTACATTATGACCAAATTCATTGCAGCTGCTACACTTCATAAGAAGATTCTTCTTTGACAATTTTGTATGACTCATATATTCATCAGTCTCCGTTCTTCTTAGTTTTTTAGGCCTCCTAGGGGTGTTTTATAAATTAGAGGCAGTAGTGCACCAGATTCAGAAGTAGACCATAGTTGTTGTCCATTGATTGGAACAATTTCAAGGCCATAACAAGTTTCATAAGCCTCTTTCTTGTAATAAGGATGTACATAGTCTTCAGGGTTTTCTACTTTGTAATTTATGGCAGCCACAACATGCCTGCAAGGTATTCCTACCAAATCCCAAAAGTAACAACTACATGAATGGTTACTTAGGTCAACCTTTTCATGTTCCTCACCCATTTCAACCTCTTCATGTTCCTCACCACCATCACACTCTTCCTCACCACCATCACACTCTTCGTCACCCATTCCAACTTCTACAGCCACATTAACATGTGAATCCTGTTGCTCAACACATTCACCCTCTAAATCATATTCCTCAGCACCATCACCCTCTTCCATACTCATTCCATCCTCATCTACAATCTCAGCCACTTCTTCCTCATGTAAATTAACCTCTTCGTCACCCACTTTGGAAACCACTTCCTCCATGTCCTCTATGTTTCCTTCATCTGCCTCTTCACAACACGTAAGAAAGTGAACTTCCACTGCCTCACTAAGAACATGTTGAACATAGATTTCTACCTTTTCCTTATACTCCTATGCATAGTTAGCCAAGTACAATGCTTCCCTGTCATAACTCAATAATCTCAGATTATTCATCAGCCTTTGTTTGGACCCCTTCCACCATAGTTTTAAGTCTGCATCATACTTAAATTCTTTAACTATTCCAACTGCTTCAAAATACGACCAACGATCCGGACCAAGTACTTTGATCACGTGTATCTCTCCTCCAACATTCTATAGCCCCTTATTAGTAACAAACTTCCCCCATGTGATGCAAACAAATGTCAAAAACCATTTCTAGACCTACATTTAGACATCAACACTTTACACCCAAATTCGACCAACCATAACCGAAAAAGAAAAACAATAGCTTACCTTGATTGATTACGCTTGTCTTTCACACCCACCGTTTCTTTCACGAGCACCGCAAGGAGCACCGCAAGGAGCACCGTAAGGACCACCGCAATGACCACCTTCATAGAATGCTTCGAGTGGAAGGTTTTGAGTACAATGCTTGGAGTACAATGCTTCGAGTAAAGGTTGACATTTTTAAAAGCGGGAACTAAACTAAACATCAGAACTTAACTTAGGGACCAATAAAGGATTTAAACCATTAAATAATTATAAAAATATTTGGAAGATATTTTTTGTTGATAAAGTCTCTTATCTAATAATGTAATATCTCCCAATTATCTTCTAAATAATCCAAAACATTCAAGATATATTTGATTATTGTGGAGATATAAAATTATTTGAGAATATCTTTTCTAGATTCAAAGAGATTTGACAAATATTATCTTTTGATATTTATTGATATAGTTAAATAAGGTGATTATTTAATAATATCAAATAAAATATCTTAAAGTATATTTTCCCCAAACTATCTTTTATCATAACATTTATGAATTATCAAATCCCTTTTTGTAGCAAAAATAGAGAAAATCGCAAGATCCAATTTTTGTTGTCTCTTCCCTCTTCTTAGCTTAGCCAAATTTCTTCACTTTTTCATGTTATGCTTGGATTGACTTCTTGTGGTCTTGATTATTTGCAATTCTTGGATTTATCTTTAAGGTGTCAAGAAAATTTAACCAATTTATTTTCACACCTCAATGAGCTCAACGTATAACATCCAAAAATAATTTATACACTAAAAATCACTTGTTACCCTTTTAATTTTTAAACCCGATAACTTCAATTGTCACAAATCCACCTTAAATGAACCATTTAAGCACAAGAATTTCATCAAAATTTTGAATTTAAACCATAAATGAAGGCATAAATATGCAGTCATTACACCCCCCACACTTATCCTTTTGCATTCTTGGGAAAACTTGATTAATTTCAAGACTTTGTTCTCGATCATTTTATTCCATATTTGCATTTGGATCAAAAGAATGAATCACACCGGATACAGATCAATATGTTGGGTCTATCGTGAAGGAGGTTTGCATGCAGCAGATATGTCTTTTCTCTTATCACCTTTTGTTGCTTTTGAATGTCGGGCATTTAATGACATTTAATGCTTGTTCATAATAACAAAGTGTTTTTTACGTTTTCTATCATTTAGGTAGCATTTTATCATTTAATATTTTCTCTTAAGATACTAGTAGTTGACTAAGGACTTCATCGTTGGACAAAGTATGGTGTTTAGCTCATGGTATCGTCTAAACTATTATAAACACTTTAGTATTCTGCTTTCTTCAGCTAGAGCGTTTAGAATGTTTGTCCTCTACAAGTTTTTGGAATATTAATTGATACTTTTAAAGGGCTTTTACCAAAAACATTGTCTCAACACTTTTGCATTCTTTTGAGAGTTTGACTGATTTCTGTTTGGAACAATATAATTTTTGCTTTTAACACAATTCTCATAGACACTTTAACTTTGAGAATCATTTAATATAGCATCTCGTTTAGACATAAGTGTTTTTCTAAGGCTTTCCTAAGTAGAGAATTTAAGCTTAACAATTATGTTTTTGCTATCTTGATATTTTAGTGATGACTTCTTCATATTCATATTTTGTTTAATGTTGCTATGTTAAACTTTAAAACATATGAGAGCGTTTAGATATATTATTCTTATAGACGACTTTGTCTTAATAGTAAATAGGTTAAAGAGTCTTTTAAAAGTAAAAATGTTGTTTCAATAGAAAATCATCTTCAGTTGTTGCATATAGATCTATTTAGACCTACAAGAACAATGTCTATGAGCGATAAACGTTATGGACTAGTAGTGGTAGATAACTTCTATAAGTGGACATAGGTTCTATTTTTTATTCATAAGGATGAGGCATTTGAGACCTTTTATAAACTCTATAAAAGAATTGAAAATGAAAAAGGTTGTAAAATTATTTTTATCAGAAGTGACCATGGAGGAGAATTTGAAAAAGAATTATTTCAAAAGTTTTGTGAAAACTCTAGCATCAAACATAGTTTTTCAACTCCAAGGACACCCCGTAATAAAATGGAGTAATGAAGAGAAAGAACAAAATTTTGCAAGAAATGGCCAGATCCATGTTAAATGATTTTAACTCTCTTAAACACTTTTGGGTTGAAGTAATTAATACAACTTGCTATATTCAAAATAGAGTATATATCACACCCATTTTGTGCAAGACTCCATGAGTTATGAAAAAATAGGAAACCGACATTTCTTACTTTCATCCTTTCGGATGTCAATGTTCCATTCTAAGTACAAACGATAATTTAGGAAAATTTCACTCCAAAAGTCATAAAGGAATTATGTTTGGATATTTTGAAACTTCCAAGGATTTTAGAGTTTATAACTCTAGATTGTCTAAAGTAGAATAAGTTATTCATGTAAAATTCAGTGACCTTGATCCTAAAAATAAAACGTCAAAGTTGGATGATGAATTCTCAAAATTACAGATAGACGGAACAACATCCAAGGTTGTCAACGCAGTGTTTGCACCTGAAGTGTTCAGAGATCAAAGTGAAATCAAAGCATCTGAAACTGAAAATGAGGAAACTGAAAAGAAAAGAGAGCCTAGTGTCATAAATAATCTAATGGAGAAAAATCATCCAAAGGATAAAGTAATTGGTCACATCAAAGAAAATTTCAAGACTAAATCCTTCCACAAACAAGGCCAGATGGCTTTCATCTCCCAAGTGGAACCATCTAATGTGAATGAAGCCCTAGAAGATGAATTTTGGATACAATGCATGCAAGAGGAACAGGATCAATTTCAGAAAAATGGAGTGTGGACACTTGCAGAGTCACCATAGGACAAGGACATTGCTGAAGCATAATGGGTATTTCGCAACAAAGTAGACGAAAACGAAAAGGTAATAGGAAACAAAGCAAGACTTGTAGCAAAGGAATACTCTCATCAAAAAGGTATTGATTACACATAAACCTATGCATTAGTAGCAAAGTTAGAAGCTATCAAAATTCTATTATCCTTTGCAAGGTTTAGTAAAATCAAACTCTATCAAATGCATGCAAATAGTGCATTCTTGAATAGTGAAATTAAAGAAGAGGTGTATGTGGAACAACCTTCCATTTTTGAAGGCTCAATCAATCCTAAACATCTCTTCAAACTAAACAAAACCTTATATAAATTAAAACAAGTTCTTAGAGCGTGGTATGAATGTTTAAGTTCCTTCCTCATTCAAAACAGTTTTACACGAGAAAAAATAGATACCACATATAAACATTTCAATTCTAATTTTATTATTGTTTAAATCTATGTCGATGACATTATTTTTGGTACTAATCAAGAAGATCTTTGCAAGAAATTTTCTAAGTTGATGCAGGATAAGCTTGAGATGAGCATGATGGGTGAACTCAAATTTATCTTGGGATTGCATTCGATGAGTACATATGTGTAGTATGACTTTTCTCTCTGTAATCTTTTTCTGTGACCATTCTCTATGTCCCCTTTTCTGGACCTAACCCCTCTTTCTAGAAATTCCTTTTCATGAATGACTCTCTCCCCAAATTGACATTCCACAAGTTATAATGACCTCTGTAGTCACTATTAATACAAAAACATCTTACAATTCTTTTATACTCTAGCACTGTTACAATTATACTAACAACAAAAACCAAAAAAGAGTTTGCACTTGAGGATTGGTTGTTCTTAAAGATTCAACAATGCAGACATTTAATTAATAGTGTTACATTAACCATCCAACCCTACAAACAAATTGGCTAATAGATATTATGGGTCATTTCAAATTTTGAAAGAATTAAAGATGTTGCTTATAGGTTAGAACTAACCAAAAAACCAAGATTCATAATGCTTTTCATATTTTCTTAGTGAAGAAACACCGTGGAAGTAGAGGCAATAAAGTGAGTGAAGAATGATATATAAATAATAAATTTAATATATATCATTTGCATAATTATCTATTTTACCATTATACCAATTCTTATACTTCAACTATTAACTTATTGACCCAGTGTCTTTGTTGAGTTAATAATCGATCCAAGTTTTAGAGTATTCATCATAAAAGGATTAGTGCTAACCAGGTAATTACATCAANGGTTTAAATAAATTCTTCTGGTTTGTTTGTACAAAAATTGAATAATAAACTCACGTTACAATTGGAAATATACATTTTGATCAACCTCGCTACCCTTTAAATTCTCTACATGAGGAACACAAAATTGGGTATGCAAGACTCAAATGCTGAAAAGGTAATGTGCCTAGTTTTATAAGACAGCTACACTCAAAATTAAAGTAAGAATCAGAGATCTTGTTAAAGATCCACCATTGTAATACTGTGACAAGCACCCTGAATTTGTGGAATTGGTAGATGGAGCCAATGATGTCCCATTTATGCTGCTACCATTTTTTCCGTGACTATTAAAATATAGAGACACAAAAAAGTTATAAAAAGATGCACCATTAAATTTTCAGCTTTTTTGTGAAGAAAAGAGAACTGGAAACTAAAGAAAAAGAGACTATTAATGTGTCAGGTAAAAGAGAAGGCAACAAAAAGAACTATATCAAGTATAAGGATATTTACATAAGCTTGAATTTATACCTTCCAGGAAATATACAGGAACCGTGACCTGTAACAATGAAAATAAATAGATCAGGTATGTTCAAATGATGAACAACATTTATGCATGCAGGGTTTTTTTCTTATGTGCAGCAGAACAGATATGAGTCAAGCGGAAATGGTCAACAAAGGGAAAAAGCTGCAAAAATAGCAACAATAACTACAATTGTAAAAATTAATTGACAATTTTAAGAGGCTTAATCTTGAGCCAAATGAGGTAAAAGAATGCAATCACGTGTGTTTAAGTAACTAGAAATAAGGAAACAACTATTAAAATTTTTAAAGCTAATCACTGTTGGGAGCCAAGCACACCTAATATGTTCCCAAGAGAATAAAAAGGCAGAGAAAACGGCCATATTTTGTCATCTATAATTTCAAAGATGGTNTTGAGACAATCTCATGATATTTGAATTTCACAGTTTTATACATTTTCATAAAATACTCACCCCCAAATAACTCTACAGAAACTTGGATATTACGTGGTGTGTACGTTTGAAATCAAGTAGAATGAGATGTTTGGTAGAGTATTTAAGTGTTTGGTTCTACCCCTCCTAATATTAGATTTTGAGGGTTGGTTTCCCAAATACTTTGGTACTAATCATAACAGAAGTTTTTCATCAAAATCCAAACTGCTTGTACCTCCATCATTCATGAAATCTAGTTATGTTGTGTTATATGTGCAAGGGTACCAACTGTAAACATGTATTTCATCACAAGCCTGTTTTGGATATAATCTATAAGTTCTTTTATTTAGTTTAGGTTATTTAGTATCTGATAGTTTTTTCTGTTCTTGGGGTTTATATATCCATGTATTCCATTTTTTTCCTTTAATNAAAATTTTCCTTTTCTGTATNTTCCTCTATTTTTCTGATGTTTGTTTTCTTTCTCCCTCACTCTTGAAGAAACTCTGATAGCTTTCGAGAGTTTTTCTATTGGAAACAAGGAGCTTTTCCANGAGAGAAGCCAGAACAAGTACTTCTAACTTTGTATTCAAATAGATTCTATGTCCACACTTTTGATGTATTTTCAATAGCTGCATTGATACTTTTCTATCCCACAATGTAGATGTGACTCATAAAAAGTTCTATGTAAAGACTCCTTACTTGGATTTGTAGTGGTGACAGAGGCAACTCCTTTGAAATCACAGGTCCCAGCAGATTTAGCCATCTGCTGATAATAAGCATTGATAGCATATGTAGCATGTGCAGCCACACTATTTGGATCATAACAGGGTTGACCGTGCAGCAATGGAGAACAATCCACCTTCCCTGGTCCACAAGCCCAATCAAGTGCAGCCTGAAGCATCTTTGTATCTGCATTACTCTTGGCAACACAAAAGGTTTGGTTTGTTGTGTCATTTGCAAATACAGTACCAGCATTAGTCAAGTGCAAGGTATACACTGGAGCTCCATTAGCATAAAACAGACCCCAATTATTCTCAGACACTGGACCTGTTCTCAAGTCTTCATTATAAAGCTCATAAATATAAGTGCTAACTGAAATTCCAGGTTGCTTAGGAGTTCCACTGTTGTTAAGGACGTGCCTGATCAAGTTACTATTGTAAGTGTTAGCATTATCAATAGTTGCATCTGGCTCGGATGAATCTCCTTTGGAGGGCCATCCTGACTCGGTGACTATAATAGGAATTTTGGTAAAGTTCAAATATGACATTGCAAAATAAGCAGCATCAACAACAGCATCAAAGACATTAGTATAATGCAGCATGGTGTTGGAATCTATAGCTTCTTTATTAGGAGGCAAGGGCCGGAACAAAGCATAGTCTAGAGGGATTACAGCATTGGGTTGCATGAAATCATAATAAGGGTACACATTGAGCATAAGATAGGAACCTGTTGATTGCAAAAAGTTGAGCAAGGGAACCATGACAGGATCCCAAGTTTTATTAAAAAATGCCTGAGAAGGTGGGAAAGAGTCAAGAATGATAAAAGAAGAGTGTGGAGTAGAGACTTTGATTTGTTGATCAAGATTGGCTGCAACTAGAGCAGCTTGAAGGAATTTTAGTGCTGAGACTAGAACAGGAGCTGCATTTGGGAGGGATGTCAGCACTTCAGAACCAACTGCTATGGCAGTAATGTTGGTAGCAGGAACATGAGCTATGACATTGCGTTTAACCCAATTGGCAGCAGTGGCATTGGACTGACCAATGCCGAGAAGCTGGTCATTGGGAACAGAAACAATTACACGGATTCCTGTGTTGGCTAGTGCACGAAGCATGGCTCTGTCAGCATCATATAGTCTAACATGTTCGATACCTTGAGTCTTGAGAAGGGCCACAACTTCTGTTGGACTTGGCATGTTAGTCACAGCTGAACCAATGTTCACACCGACAAAAGCATCTGCAGAGAACAACAACACATGAAGCCCTTTTGACAAACAGATAATAGATCTTTCAATTTCAGAAGAGCTAGCCAAAGTTACCACATAATAATGATGAAATAGAACACTGAATTCGATTTATAATAAGTAATGCAATGCAAATGCAGCACCACCCTAAATAAACACAAAAAGAAAATTTCACTTGTCCATGTTACAGCAAATCTAAATGTGTAAAAGGATTTCTTTTCCTAGTCTTCCATGATTTAAAGCACGTAGCTCTTACATGACCAGTTGGTCATATAATACTGCAGAAAGTGAAAATTATTTAAAAATGAAAAATTCAAGTAATAGCTTTGTTAGCAAAGACTAACCGTGAAATAAATTTACTTTAAAGAACACATTTACATTAAACAAATTCTTTGAAATGTCAAAAACAAAACAGATCTACCTATTGATATGACCAATTTTGGTAATTACTAGTACTACTATACTACTAGTCCCTAATTCTATTCCCATGGATTGCTAAGGTATTAACTATCTCATATCGGAAGCATTTTTTTGAGTACACCATTTGGTTCCAAAAGTGTCACTCTCTCTCTCATATATTTTACTATCATTGAAGGACTAATTTGAAGAATTTTCCACTGATGAAGGGACTATGTAGCATCATACTTTAGAGACTACTATTCCATAATTTCATTTCATGGACCTTTTAGGAGAGAAGGTGATACATCAGGTCCTAATTGATGGTTTAATCTTTTTTTTGTCCCCCCTCATTGGCTTGATCCTTGCTTGGTGCAACAAGAAAAGTTGCTTTCAGAGGGTTTCAAACACTAAGTCCATCTATTTAAGATTAGTTTTGGCAGCGGGTAGATATATTATTTTTATCTTATCTTTTACTTTAGTTAATTTGTTATTATTTATTATTTGTATTTTGAGCTTAACCCATATTTCTTCTATTAATAATACAATACCCTATGTGAATATCTAACATAAGGAAGATTAATCCCACATATAGTTTTTCACCATATTTAACATGATATTTAGAATCAGGATTTTTTAAGAAAAAATTAAAGTTGCCTCTGCCACTACACACGCCGCTACCGGTAGTGACAACATCGTCTACCGCTACCGGTGGCAACATCGTCTACCGTTACCGTCGGCAGCATTGTCTACCACTACCGGTGACATTGTCATTTACCACTGTCACTACTGGAGTTCTAGTTTCGATCAACAATCATACATTTTTTATCGTCTCGGCCAGGTGACCACCATGCCATCAACAACGTCTTCATCGAAGCTCCTACGTGCTCTTAGTGCCTTTTGAAGTTGTAGATCTTCTCCTTTCCCATCATGCGTGGTGGCACATCTCCTTTTTGGCAAATGTTGAGGTCACTCTTTTTCATCTTTCAGATTCATGGTTGCACGTCGTGTCACCTCTCAAGCAGCTATTTAGAGCATCGAAGTCGCTCTTTTTCTTCTTCCAGATGCCTTGATTGGAGAATCTTGGATTTTTAAAGTTTTTCTCTTGTTCATCGATGGCTTCTTCCGCTGATGTCTCTTCTAACCTCCCTTTTGTCCCTATTGCGTTTGACTTGTCCATATATACTTTTTCTCCAATAGCAAAGTTGGTTTTTGTTAATTTATAGGTGTAGTGGCTCTTCAACAATGACCTCTTTATCCAATGAATTTCAATAATGCATTTCTCAATGGCAATTTGCAAGAAGAGATTTATATCGAGCAACCTTTCTCAAATTTGTTGCTCAGGAGAGTCTTCTGGGTTTGTATTTCGTCTTCTATGTTCTCTTTGCAAATCATTAACAATTTGGTTCACTCAAGTGGAGAAAAAGATATTTTCACTAAGTCTTTTTTATTATATTAGTAACAACCTTGGTACATACCATTTGTATATGCATCATCTTGAAGGGGAATGTTATATATATTATCTTTATCTTTATCTTTAGTTAGTTTGTTATTATTTCTTATTTGCATTTTTAGCTTAATCCATATTTCTTCCATTATAAATAAAATAGCCTTGTATATTCAATGCAAGGGAGATTAATTTTATACATAGTTTTTGTTATATTCAACAACAACCGATCCATAACTCTTGGTTTTCAATGTACATTCGTAGTAGATTTAATTTTTTTACAAGAATATTCCAACCATAACCACATAGCATAACTTTTCTGGGGAATGGCTTTATAACCAAAAAGTAATACAAAGGAAATCCCATACAACCACTTTCAGGCTAGTTTTTGTTCTAGTAATCTGCGACACAATCAACTGGCCAGAGATATAATGTGTGTCACAAATATAAAAGTACTACAATCCATGAACGTGAACATCTTTTAAGAATATTATGGTTCATGGAAAGAAGGAGAACTATTCAATAATTTAAGAATCCAGGTCAATTTACCTGTCTACTTGTGAAGACAGCCAGCTATTACATTTAGCTATAATTTTCAGCTCCACAAGTGAGACAGCTAGAAAAAAACAGTGAAGAATTAAATCCTTCCACAGTTTATCTTACAGCCAAAATTCTACGAGAACATGAGGCGGAAACTTTAAGAACAAAACAATAATGTAGGGATAGATTGGCTAACTGTTCATCTTGTTAATGTGTAAAACAAATCAATTTCCTTATCAAATTTAAAGTTGAAAATGAATTAATTTACATTTTACAGATTAAATGCAGAGGCTAGAATAATCCATGATCTACTTTGATTATCAAGTCTTATGGAAACCAGGCCTAAATGTTACTTCTAGCATGTTTTATTTAGCAAGTGTAGAGAAATTTTCATTTATTTTTCAAAAGTAAAAAGTGAAAGCAAATAAGAGGGTCTGTTTGAATAACCCTTATGGATCAAACATGCTCAAAATAATTACTGTTTCAAATAAGTTGAAACAAATACTGAGTTCTATTCACGTAATACCACCACCATTCCTCACTAAGGGTATGTAAATCTATGACACTACTATTTTCACAAAAATGTGGTTAAGTCCAACTACAAAACAGTGATGAGTTGGGACGCAATGACATTATTCCCAAAATCCCACTAAAAGACAGGAAGGACAGAGCGTAGATTCTGCACAAAGAAAAAATATATTTCCCAAACTTTCTATTTCAGCTTTGTCATTTTCATGTTATTACACGTAACAAGGCTAAGCCTTAGTAAACATTTGAGCTAAAAATAATTATTACAGTAGCCACAAGAGAAGCAAAACTGCTGAAAAACAACACTTTCTTTTTTAAGACAATTATTGATTCTTCAATACATTGAAATCTATGTGATTTCACTAATTTGTAAATTACACCCATCTAAAGTAAAATGGGACCCACTCATTTAATGTGACTCATGTGAATTTCACAATTAAAAGTGTTCATAATGGGTTGTGTTATACAGTGAGTTGCTAATATTTTTCAAAAAGTTATACATTCACCACATAAAACAGAGGGAAAGAGTTTTAAACCCACATGGAGAATCTTAAGCATGACAATAAAAAAAAA
>NC_028351.1:17732068-17734815 GCF_000741045.1 Vigna radiata var. radiata
TGCTTAACTAAGCTGCTTAATAGATGANTTACCACTAATTTTAATCACTTAATTCATGTAAACAGATGACACCTAATAAACAATACTTATAGGCACCTGATAAACAGAAGACACCCAATGGGCGGTACCTCANAGACAACACCTCATGAATAGGCAACCCTTAAATCTCAAAGGTAAATATTTTAGATTTGTTAGTACATCAGATAACATTTTTCTTATAATATTTAAACATTATTTACGTATCATTTTGTGATTGATTCAAAATTATTTCACAATCAATTATAATAATCATAAACACCAATATAGATCAATCACATAATAACACGCAGATGATGTTTAACGTTGTGTTCGTTTGCGCGGAATTTACTATTTTACACAGTTTTGCGAGCGATGATTTAGAGGATTTGCGAAGAAAGCTGAAGACGGATTTGCAGGGATTTGCGGGATAACATCGTTTTT
Organism: Vigna radiata var. radiata; assembly: GCF_000741045.1. Classification (NCBI taxonomy): domain Eukaryota; kingdom Viridiplantae; phylum Streptophyta; class Magnoliopsida; order Fabales; family Fabaceae; genus Vigna; species Vigna radiata. Next base: position 17,732,528 of record NC_028351.1, read on the forward strand.
CATCACCCGCAACTTTGAAGAGATTTGGAGGGATTGTGACTGAAATGTCACATATACCCTCACTGTATTACATATTTCCCTGCATGTACATACAACATGCATTCTGAAAAAGCACAGAACCAATTCCTTCCAGTAACCATAATTTATTCCCATCTTAACATAAATTTAAAAATGGTATTGCTATAACAGTGGTTTGAAGAGGAAGAATGAAGCACACCATGATGTATTTGGTTACAGAAGATGATTATTCGGTTCCCCTTCAACAAGGAAAATAGAAGGCTGGTGGTGTATTCGGTTCCAAGAATGCGTATTTGGTTCCCTTTCGTGATGCTGCATATTCAGTTCCCCTTCCACAATGCATTAGTGTATTCGGTTCCAGAGCGACATGTATTCAGTTCTAGTTCCAGCCATGTTTATTCGATTCTCAAGTCGTGCATTGCAATCGCAAGTTTCGTTCCATGCTGCCTGCGCAAGCTTGGAGCTTCAAAATTGTTGCAAGGTTGGACCATGCCATGACCATGACCGTGACAAAGGTGGAGGATGGTGGAGGGTAGAGGATACATCACTGTCCAGGGACTGCGTGACGAAGCTGAGGATGTACCAGAATCGTTGAAGCACCATGAGTACATGCAACAGTCTAACCATTTGGTTTTTTTTTGTGTTGCAAGTGAAGGAGTTCTCAAGGTGGTCGAGGTAAGTGAAGGTGTTGGAGTTAGGTGAAGCTTCGTCGAACTATGTGAAGGTGTTGTCAAGCTTGTGCAGCTCGCGATAGACCTTTGTTATGCACTTGTGAAGGTAAAGATTTTTATGGTGAACAGAAGATGATTTACTCACATTGAAATATTAAAAAAAAGTATATGAGTGGATTCGTAATCTGAGATGATGAGTCTTTTGAACAGGGATAAGGAACAACTACGTGTTGTTGTGCATGACATTTGGGTGTAGTCCTTTTGGATGTATATAGATTTGAAGATCTTGAATAGCAGGTGGACAAAAAATATTTCAAAAAATGTTGTTCAAAATCCACATGGAATGGGAACACATGTACACATGCGTAAGAAGTTGTAATTGAATCTCCACATATGTCCTAAACATACACGCCACATTAAAAAAACCAAAAATAATAAATATAACAAATAATATAATATATAATACAAAGTATCTAGATTAGTTATTATAAAAAATATAATTAAAGAAATAAAATATATAATAACTAATTAAAATATTTTATTTTTACTTAATTAAATATCCTATTAATAACAATATTTAAATATCACATAATTATTTATTTTACTTAAATACAATTTTATTCTATTTTCAAAACTAATTTTTATTTTTTTATGTATTATAAAAAAAATTATTTCAATTTACTAAATAGCTAAACTTATTAAAAAAATTATTTCAATTTATTAAATTACAATTTTCTAAATTTTAAAAATTAATTTTTATTTTTTTATCTTTATAAACATTTTTACATTTAAATATAACATTAACAATTATCATTTTATATTATTTTAATAATTAAGGGCATTTTGGTAATCTTTAATTTCTATCAATTAAACAAATTTTTTAAATCTGTCACATCAATCAAATCTTACACTAATTTTTACAAACTTTACTTTCAAATCTACTCCCAATTACCCACAAATCCACTCAAAAAAACAACAAAAAAATTACTCTCAAATCCATTCAAATCATCTCCCCAAATCATCTCCTTCAAATCTCTACAAAGGAACACATCATAAATGTTATTAAAAAAATGTTATTTAAGTATCATTATTCCAACTTTAATGAGTGTTTAAAGAATATTTTAAATTATGAAAATATAAAAATAATAAAAAATTGTTTTGGGAAAAATATTTAAAATTTTATGACACATTTTGTAGTGAGAGGGATGGAAGGATGAGTGATCTTGGTTAGTACTGGAGAGAGGACAAGAAATGGGGCTTTAATTATGGAAAATGTTTGATCGAGTGTTGGTATGTGATAAAGTGATGAAGAAAGAGGTATTCTGTGTGAATGTGAATGCTGCTGTCTGCTATTGTTGCAGAATGTGCAGTTGGGAAGAAACGGTAATTGGTGGGGCACCATCTCCCAGAATACACCTGCTCACGTTCCATCTTATAATAACGACAATTATTTATTAATATAAACTTTTTTATAACATTTTGAAACAACACATTTCTTCTTTTTTTTATTATTAAAATTAAAAGACATCAGTATAATAATAAATAAATAATATATTAGTAAAATATTATACGTATATTATGTTAAAATATTATTAAAAA
>NC_028351.1:17736600-17740752 GCF_000741045.1 Vigna radiata var. radiata
AAATAATATCCAAACAGGGATATATCAAATCATATCCAAACAGAAATATATTAAATCATATCCAAACAGAGATATGTCAAGTAAGTTTGTTTATATCTTATTCTATTTATATTCTACTAATCTTATATCAATCCAAAGCCTATAAGTAAAGGGCTAAGGACTCCAAACAAGGTACGCATACATTTAGCATACTCTCTGTTGCAATCACTTTGCCATTCTTTCACCTACTCTCCCAGACTAAGTATTATGTTGCTTAGAATTGGGAACACTTTACTACTNACGCCTAACTTGAGTGTCNGAGTGCCTTTACAGGTACCTCCCCCCCTCGGCCAGAGCTTGAAGATCACCGGACGGTCAAGGCTAAAGCNAAGCGTGCGNTCAAGATCCAGGAAAGGCAATCAGAAAGTGTGAAAGCTACGTCATCGAGGTTAGTCCTTTCGGTNCCCAAAATTATCACCGAAANATTTTGGCGCCCACCGTGGNGCCGAAGGTGAAGACTCCCTATGGTAACCACCAGAAGTATGGACGNCGTCGACCCNAGAGAACTGATGAGCAAACTCCAGGCTCAATTGGAGGAGCAAACCCAGATCATTAACCAGCAACGAGAANCACACCAGAAACTAGCTGAAGAAATTGCCCAACTTAAAGAGAAACACCAGGAGATGTCANAAGACAACGGTCATGATGATGGCCANAACGATGGCCACAGTGGTAANCANGACGATCCTCCTCCCCCTCCACACTCGCCTGAGTTGTTACCTTTCACGGAAGTCNTTCTGCAAGCTNCAATGCCCGATCANCCTCCCCCGCAAATAGAAAGATTCGATGGAACAGNTGATCCGGAACACCATCTCCGGAACTTCATCGACTCTATGGCCTTCTACTCTAAGAGCGACCCAGTCAAATGCAGAGCTTTCTCCTTATTCCTGAAGGGCGAAGCTCTTGAATGGTATTACACTCTTCCTCCTAATTCCATTGATAGTTTTCATACTGTCACTACTCTATTTAAGAAGCAATATACGGCCAACCGGAGGGAGATGATAACTGTCGTCGAACTCGTCAATCTCAGGCAAGGGAGAGACGAACCCCTAAGAACATTCATGCGCATGTATTCTGAGGCGACAAGGAGAGTAAAAGGCGTTAACCATGAATTCATCATCAGCAACCGGGATACGTCTCGGAAAGCTTGTATGCTGAATTACCAAGCACGATGGACGAATTGCAAGAAAATATGACCAAGTTCATCAAGATGGAAGATCAAAGACACTTTCGCAAGAAGGTGGATACCCCCGAAACTGAAGCTAAGCGTGAGGACCAATGACCACGAGACAAAGGTCGTAATCGAAAACCTCCACGAGGCGACCCTCCAGCGCCGCTCGGTCCCCGCTACGACCGTTATACGCACCTCACTGTCCCGAGGAAGAAAGTATTCGAAAAAGCCCTCCAAACTAACCTGATCACCGTCCGCAAACGATACACGCCCAGGGGTGCGGATGAGACTAAAGCCTGTCGGTTTCATGATAACCGAGGGCATACCATAGAAGGTTGTCAGGTCTTTAAAGACGAGATTGAGAGATTAATCCGTGCCGGACATTTGCGGGAATTTGTCAAAGCAGAAACGAGTCAACGGGGGCGTTCGCCCAAAAAGATACGACGAAGCCCGGAGCCTCCACGCCAAAAGACCGAACGTTCCCGTGAGCGTTCTCGAAGCAGATGTCGAAAACGAGATACGACCCCGAGGGGTCGAATCGACACCATCTCAGGTGGTTTTGCTAGGGGCGGAGCCTCATCCTCGGCCCGCAAAAGACACTTGAGGAACCTACGAAGCGTCCACTAAGTGACTCAAAATCTCTTATCAATGTCGGACATCACCTTTACCGATAAGGATTTTCATGCCCCGGACCCAGAACAGTACGATGTGAGAAAGGTCTTGGTAGACTAGGGGAGTTCGGTCAACATTTTATACTGGACAACTTTCTAGAAGATGGAACTGGCAGAGGACGCGATAACACCCTTTCATGAGAAAATTGTCGGATTCGCAGGAGAACGTGTGGACACCCGGGGATACCTCGACATGAGGACTCGATTGGGCACCGGCAACGAGGCCAAAGAACTCTGTGTACGCTTCCTGCTGGTGGAAGCAAACACCTCATACAACGCTCTTTTGGGGCGTCCATGCCTAAACGCTTTCGGGGCGATCGTATCGACTCCCCACTTAGCAATGAAATTCCCATCGGGGGGCGGGGCCATATACACCGTTCGTGCAGACCAGAAGACCGCCCGACAGTGTTACGCTACAGCCTTGAAAGCTATACCTTACAAAACTGAGAAACGGCCTGAAGCTATACTAGTCGACCTGGACCCCAGGACCAACACGGACGATCGAATTCAACCCCAGGGAGAGATTAAATCGTTCGTCCTGGGCAAGAACATTGAACAAACCACCACCATAGGGGCCGATCTGACTCCAGAGGAGGAGAACGACCTAACCACACTGTTGAAGTCCAACAACGGGCTTTTTGCGTGGAACGCCTCAGATATGTCAGGGATTCATCCCAACATTATCACTCACAAGCTATCAATATTTCGCGAGGCCCGACCGATGGCCCAGAAGAAACGAAGATTCGGCACCGAAAAAAGGGAAGTCATACGGAACGAAGTTGACAACCTTGTCAAAGTCGGGTTCGTCCGTGAGATAACATACACCACTTGGTTGGCAAACGTGGTCATGGTGAAAAAAGCAAACGGTCAGTGGCGAATGTGCGTTGATTTTACCGATCTAAACAAAGCTTGTCCCAAAGACAACTACCCCCTCCCCAACATTGACCGACTGGTGGACGGTGCTTCTGGACACAAGGTCTTGAGCTTTTTGGACGCATACTCCGGATACAACCAGATCTCGATGTATGCTCCAGACCAAGACAAAACGGCCTTCATAACTGAACACGCCAACTACTGCTACGAGGTAATGCCATTCGGCCTGAAGAACGCAGGCGCAACCTATCAACGCCTCATGGATAAAATTTTCCGCGACCAAATTGGGCGGTGCATGGAAGTCTATGTGGACGACATGGTGGTACGGAGCTGTTCCCACCAGCAACACTTGAAAGACCTAGCTGAGGTCTTCCACCAACTGAAACGGTGCCATTTGCGCTTAAACCCATCAAAGTGCACCTTCGGGGTATCAGCCGACAAATTTCTAGGCTTTATGTTAACAAGCCGAGGAATTGAAGCCAACCCTNACAAATGTCNGGNAATCCTGGAGATGAGAAGTCCAACCAAGTTGAAAGAAGTCCAATGCCTGGTCGGACGCCTCACCGCTTTATCATGGTTTATACCGAAACTCTCGGACCATATCAAACCGATACTCAAAAATATGAAGAAAAACGTACCCCGGCACTGGGATGATCATTGTGAGACGGCCTTTCCCACGGTCAAAAACATATTGACCAGCCCACCCATCATGGCTCGTCCAACCAAGGGGTTCGACTTACAACTATACCTGTCCACGTCCAGCCATTCGGTAAGTGCTGCCCTCATCCAAGAAGCATCGGCCTTCAAGCTGATATACTTTATTAGTAGAACCTTGCAGGGAACCGAGGAACGATACTCTCAAATGGAGAAGGTGGCATTGGCCCTACTCACAACGGCCTGGCGACTCCGACTGTACTTCCAAAGTCACCAAGTTGTTATCCGAACGAATCATCTGATCACCAAGATCCTCAAGAAATCGGATCTAGCGGGAAGAATGGTCGCCTGGTCCATCGAACTATCCGAATTCGGGTTACGTTTCGAACCGCAGGGCTCCATCAAAGGCCAACATCTGGCCGACTTCGGGGCAGAACTACCCCGAACGGAGGAATCTTCCACATGGAATCTAAACGTGGACGGATCCTCAGACAAAAGAGGAGGTAGAGCAGGCATCATACTGGAAGGACCGAACGGTCTCCTTGTTGAACAAGCGATCTCCTTCACATTTCAGCTNAGTAATAATCAGGCAGAATACGAAGCCCTAATCAGCGGACTACTCTTGGCCGCCGAGNTGGAAATTGAACACCTAGAATGCCGAATGGACTCCCAACTAGTCGTCGGGCACATTAACGGGACCTTCCAGGTCAAGGACAATCACTTACTACGCTACTATCATAAGGT
>NC_028351.1:17742742-17744592 GCF_000741045.1 Vigna radiata var. radiata
GTCCACTACAATAACGAGTCTAAATACGTTAGACTAACAAGTTCAACACAACCAACAACCTGCTAAGGCAAGTTTCCAAACCAATTAGACACGCAAGGTACATCAATAAACAAANCATTCACGGTTCAACANCGAACAACCATGTTCAAAGTTCAAAAAACAATGACGAAATACTGCAAAGTTCAGAAAACAATTATAAAAAACTACGAAGTACAAAATCCTAAAAGTTGTTCGGCCATCACATTGGCCTCTTCTTCTTATCGCCCCACTTCAAACTGCCACCTTCGGGGCGCCCTCCTCCACGGATGTTCCCTCCGCCTCCACGGCCGGATCCCCTTCCGTCGTAAACGTACCATCAGGGATATCGTCAATCAACACCATACGCCCCTGATACATGTCGTGCTCGATGTCGAATGTTAATCCCTCGGGCGACACTTTAGCCAAGTGCGCCATCTGCGTCAACGCCTTCTTGAAACCCTTAACATGCTCCTGCCCAATGGCCACTAACATCTCGGCCTCCGTCTCTTTACATTTCTCCAAGGACTGTCGCACTTCATCTCTCTCTCGTCGGAGATCGTCCGTTTCCTTTTGAAGGTCACCTAAAGTCATGATGGTCTTCTTTGCCATGACCAAATCCTACGAAAGAGCATCCCTTTCGTTTCTGAGCTCTCGTTCAGCTTTCTTCAGATCTTCCACCAACAATTGGCCGTCAGCTATCACCTTGGCTGCCTCGGCTGCCTTTTCAGCGCATCCGGCATGAGCAACAACAGCCTTTTCTAGCTGCTTCTTTAGGCGTTCGACCTCCTTACGAACGTCTCCTCTATTTGAGGCGTAAACCATCTTGTACGCCGCAGCAGATCCACGAAGAGCAGTGTCAAGTAGAAACTCTGCCATCTGTTGCTCCGACATCTCGGACATAACCTTCTCTTCCGCGGCGTCGAAGTTGAATTCAATCTTATGATGAAGATTGAAACCAGGATCCCACATTCCTAATGGAAGGGTGCGCTCTACGACCGGTTCCGCCACCTCAGTTACGGTCTTCCTTCCTTTCTGACTGACAACCGGTGCCCCCTCGGGACGATCGANTTTTCTCTTTCGGGTCAATATATNCTCNGGAGAAGGAGGGGAGTCTTCCACACATATGAACNGTGATGGACCCAGACGGTTAATGTTGCCAGAGGCACTCTCAGAAGGAGTAGGAGCATTGGAAGTACTCCCCACCTTAGCAGCGGCCTTAGAGGCCTTAAACCAATCACGACCACCTTTCTTCTGCATGACTTCTGCAAAAACATTCAGACACACAGTTAGACTCCACAACACAGGTTCTCAAAACATTCAGTCAAAGAACATACCAAACACCCTTGACTTGAAATCGTTGTATCTAAGGCAATTGACTATNTNNCGTGAGGAAACCGGACGAGGCAACCCAACCAATATATCAAAATCCCTNCTCTCGTTATCAGTCATATCTTCTAGGGGCCACAAAGTTATTGTTNGAGGTTTTTTGGTCCAATANAAGGGAAACTGAGGACTNCCGTCATCACACAAGAAAAAGGGNCGACCCAGATCGGTAACAGATACTTTGAAAAATTGATTTTTAAAATCTTTATACGACTCGGCGAACAATTGAAAGATAGCATTATTTGAAACGGAACTCAGGGATACCCAACCCCTCTTNGCATTGGGTCGTGTTTTAAAGAAGAACAAAAATATTTTAGCNGTCGGTTCAATACCTAAGGCCTGACATAGCACGCCGAACGCCTGAATATAACCCCAACCGTTCGGATGCAATTGAGAAGGGGCTACGTTTAAACTTCGCAGGACATCCATCTGAAACCTAGTAAAGGGCA
>NC_028351.1:17745537-17746820 GCF_000741045.1 Vigna radiata var. radiata
TCAAATAATATCCAAACAGAGATATCATCAAATAATATCCAAACAGGGATATATCAAATCATATCCAAACAGAAATATATTAAATCATATCCAAATAGAGATATGTCAAGTAAGTTTGTTTATATCTTATTCTGTTTATGTTCTACTAATCTTATATCAATCCAAAGCCTATAAATAAAGGGCTAAGGACTCCAAACAAGGTACGCAAACATTTAGCATACTCTCTGTTGCAATCACTTTGCCATTCTTTCACCTACTCTCCCAGACTAAGTACCACGTTGCTTAGAATTGGGAACACTTTACTACTGATGCCTACCTTGAGCGTCGGAGTGCCTTTACAAGTACCCCCTCGGTCAGAACTTGAAGATCACCGGACGGTCAAGGCTAAAGCGAAACGTGCGGTCAAGATCTAGGAAAAGCAATTAGAAAGTGTGAAATCTACGTCATCGAGGTTAGTCCTTTCGATTCCTAAAATTATCACCAAAACAGTTTCTATCATAACAACTATTATATGGAAAAAAGAGAATACTAAAACAAAGAAAAAAAAACATGTTCTAACAAATTCTTTCAAGAACATATTTTATATTTTGAATTTGTTTTTTTAATACTTTTTATGGAGCAATATTTCGAAAAANTTATTCTAGAAGGTATTGTATTATTCTAGAAATCTGTTTTGGAAAAGCTTCTTTTGAAATGCATTTAATGTGTTTTGAAAATTTTATTCTTGAAAATTTTATTTCAAAAATCTTATTTTAGAAATCTCATTTTAAAATTTTTGAAAAGCTTGTTTCGAAATGTTTCCAAACATATAATCCAGAAACACTTTTACGGAAAATATTGGAGCGTGCGTTAAGATATTGTGGGGTTACGGGAAGTAAAAGCCTAAATTTTGTTATTCAAATATACATACTGTGTTGCGTTGGGTGTTTCATTCTACATTACCAACATAGGGCTCGGTAAAAATAACTGATCTGTACTGTACTGCAGTTAATTGTATTATATTGTACTAAAAATAACTGATCCATTTCTAGTTCAGTATACTATCTTATGGTTCAGTTTTTAAAAATTGAACTTATAACAATTATAGTTCAGTTAACTATGAGAACTGTATCTACTCTTACATCTTCTCTAATTTCAGTTCAATTGTTTCATCTTGTCAAGAAAACTTTATTTAATAATAAAATATTAATAAAAATAATTGTTCACATAAAAAATAATAATTAACTTTTTAAGACAACTTTTTTATCACAAAATTTATATTTTTATATTTTTTAAGTTATATA
>NC_028351.1:17747294-17750814 GCF_000741045.1 Vigna radiata var. radiata
TAGTTCAGTTCAGTTTATATTGTAGTTTAGTTAAAATTAGTGTAGTTTACAATTTAGTTAATAGTTCAGTTAGTGTAATTTACAATTCAGTTAATAGTTGAGTGCAGTTTACAGTTCAGTTAATAATTCAGTTAGTGTAGATTACAATTCAGTTAATAGTTCAGTTCAGTTCATACTATAATTTAGTACAATTCAGTATAGTTCAGTTCAGTTTAAGAAAACAAAAAACAGTTCAGTTCAGTTTGTCTGAACTGTTTTACAGTTCAGTTTTTAGCAGTGCAGTACAGTTCAGTTCGATTTGTCCACCCCTAACTGTTGGTACATGGTTTAGTCTTAGGTTTCGCTATAATTTTGTTTGCATTATATACTATTTTGCTTTTGTCATTTAATATTTTGTTTCTTTTCTTGCACAATATTATTGGCTTACATAATATCTTGTAAGATGTTTAATTTCTTAGTTTAAATTCCTTGGTTTTGTATTTGTCTAAACATCTAGGTAGGTCTTGGTTTGATAAAAGAATAAATGTTCTTAATGTGGTAAAAAACAGAAAATAGAGTATGTGTAGGTAATTTTGTTTCTTGAATAAATTAACGCTATCATTAGGCCAAAATGGAAAGTTTGGATACATATATAATTNTTTTATATGTTGCTAGTTTTAATGTTTATGCTATTGTAAGGGTTGACAATTGTTTTTCTAATGTTAAAGACCAAAGTGGATGTGATTCCACGAGAATCAATTCAGAGTTTGTGGATATCAATGGGATGACATTACAAAAAGTTACAATGACGAATCTGTTCTTCTATTGCAAGGTAATTCTCAAAATTTGAGTTAAATTTTTCTAATTGATAATACTATTTTGACTTGGGATTTAGCAAGTTTTCTAAAAGAAAGCAACAATGCAGATATAAAGATACAAGATGAAACTACTACTTTACTGGTTTGTTTACAGTCTTACACAGAAGGATGAGATTGATAAATATATCTTAAAGGTGAGTTCTTTTCTTAAATTTAAGTGAATCATTCTTGTGGTTTCAATACTTTACATCATATTTGAAAGTTTGAATTACTTATATTTTGTCAATGAACATGATGGTGAATTTTTAATGTCCTACTCGGATGTTTATATTTGTAGACTAAGCCACAGCTATTGAATCACATTTTTTTTTCTACCTTAGTTGAAGGACTAAAAGACTTAAGAATCTAAATTCTTAAGCAAGTTTGTAGGAGTTTATGTTTAATGTTAATTGCTAGCAAAAACCCTGAATTGCATAACCCTCATCACATATGGGTCTTCTTTCAGTGATTGACTATTGGTATTGTATTAATGAGACTCTTGTAAATTTTTCTATTCATAACAATATGTTGCTAAGATTCTTTTTAACATGATATCATTTTTTAATTTTGTAGGTTTAGGTGGAAATCTCTGTATGGTGACCATTTTTATCAAAGTTAGAGTTGGTTCCTCCTTTGTTTTTGGACTCAAGGGACCTTCATTATTGTAATAATTGTATATAATTTTTTTGTATTTTATTTTAGTAGAATACGAAATGAAATTATTTTTTGTAATTTAATTACTATTTATAGTTGTATTTGTTTTTATTTAACTAGTTAGATGTACAATAATATATTCATTATAAAGTGATCATGTAATCTGAATATTCTAATAGTACCAATAAGAAGAATTCTAGATTTTTTGTCTTGATCAAATGTTAGCAATATACTACTTAATGTTACTATTTTCCATAAAACCATATAATATAGTGGAAAAATAGAATTATATGACGGACTACTATGATAAGTGAAATCTATCTATTATAACACATTGACCGATGGTAATTTTGTAATAAAATTAAGATATATTATAACGTGTTTTTAAAAATCTATCATAATAGATGTAACAATGAAATTTTCATGATAAAAAATACATATATTATGATAGGTAAGAGACCATCTATTATAATAAATTGGACACGGTGGTAAAATAAAAGTTATAAGAAAAATATATTATAATAGATATTGAAACATCGGTAATAAATGCAAATCCCCTTTCAATCTCACGTAGATGTTTTTTTTCTCATCCCAGAGCACAGAATACATCGTGCTCCACGCCATGTCGAAGCCCTAAACTTTACGAAACCTCCATACCGCGCACACTAGTCAGAGCATCCACGCCATCGGCATGCCTCCATGCCGTCTCCTAGTGGCCACCGAGGATTGTGAGTTGCTGGTCATTGATCTCAGCCACTTAAAGGACAGGGACGAGACTGTGAGAGAAAAGTGCAAGTCGCACATTATTAGGACTTCACATGAGTAGGGTTTCTTCCAGGTGGTCTCTCTCAGGTAAATGACAGTTTAGTAGTGTACTTATTGATTCTGAGTTCTAAAGCCATCATTTTTGTTGTATAAGCTTATCTTTTTGTTGCTTTTCATCCTTTCTACTTTTCTTTTTATTATTCGTTCTGTTGCTAGGTGATCCACTGCTCTGGACAACTACAACTCGGTGGAGGCATTAGTGGCTCATATCCTTTTTATTACTATTTTTACTGAAAGTGTATTGAAATGAATTTAGTTTTTTCTCCATTTCCGTACTTTTCATGATGATTGTTCTTTTTAACATTCACTTTCATGAAGACATGTCTGATATCACAGAGGAGCAGCTGGTGCTTTATGCACAGATGGCTAATCTTGTATNTTNTATATTGCAATNGGCGGAAATCAATATAAAAGAGNTTGCAGAAAATTTTTCTAAGGTCTTATGATGCTCCTATACCTAAATCATTTGATATAATTATTATAAACTGTTCTCATTTAAAATCACAAGCAGCACTCTCCATTACAAATAAAAAAGGTTATGTTCATGTGGATTTAGACCTACTTGTTTTGGACATAAGATCTTGTTTATGTGAATTTGACTCTGATGATGCTATTCTAAGCTTAGATCTAATCCTGCAGTTTGCATGTAATGCTCATACTATTTGTGACAGTGAGTTAAGATCCGTGGGAACAGGATTGTATCCCGTAATTTCCATAATCAATCATAGGTAACCACTTATTCTACAGACCTGATATATGTATCTATTATCCTATTTGTTGGTAGTGTTCTAATCTTGGTTTTACCATATAGTTGTTTGGCCAATTCTGTGTTCACTAGTACAAAAATCATATTTTATGACGTACAAAAACGAACTATGACGTACATAGTTTTGTACGTTATAATAGGTCTACACATTTTAAAAAATGGACTGATTTTAGAAACTGTGTCATAATATGTTCAGATGACGTAAATTTTTGCTACGTCATAATATATGTAAACCTATTATAACGTACAAAAATGACTTATGACGTATATAGTTTTGTACGTTATAATAGGTTTACATATATTATGACGTAGCAAAAATTTACGTCATCTGAACATATTATGACACAGTTTCTAAAATCAGTCCATTTTTACTCAATATCAATTCGAAACAATTTTCTCCAATATTTATATAAAAAAAATGGATTGATTTTAGAAAATG
>NC_028351.1:17752084-17771800 GCF_000741045.1 Vigna radiata var. radiata
AAATCTCAAAACAAGCTTGGGTAGAAAATTGGGATTTTAACCATTTTGTTTCACAAGTCCTGTCTTTTAGCCTTTTATGTATTTCTATATAAATATAAACTTCATTCTTAGCTTAATATATTTTCTTATATCCAGAATTACGACGATAGTTTATCTATCATAATAGATTATTTTTATCTATCATAAAAAGCTATTTTTGAACTAGTGAATGCATTATTAGAAATACGTAGGATTATTTGTAGAAGATGTTCATAATAAATAGTTTTATTAGATCAATGTCTATGAATTATTTATAAATTTCAAAGGTTAGTTGAATATCTATAATAATGTTATTAGTTTTTTTTATGCTTTAATACAAATTTTATGAATGTTTTCTAAACAAGTGATTTTTCATTTTTCTTGACTGTTCTACATATAATCGCAAATCATTAAAAGAAATTAATAAATACACTAATATGTTCATGCATAGGTAAACAACTAAAATTAAAATATTTAATCTATAAGAAGACAAATTTTATTTAAGAAGAGAACCTCTGCAATATCTAAGGTGGAATCACTGTCTTTTCAATGAATTTTGTTTTCTTTTGAAAACCGTTTTCTTTTTGCCTCTTTTATGAACCAATGAGCTGAACTGGGACCATAGGCTATGAAACAAAATATAGGGCTTTTCATTCCCAACTCAGCAATTTTGTGCATGTTGCTTGATATTTGTATTTCTTGATTAGTTTTTAAATGAATATTGATTTCTTCATGAAAACTGTTTATAGGGTTTTCTCTAATAGGATACGTATAGAGCAAGAGGAGAGAAAAACCATGATTTATTAATGCATGAGTGACTTTCACCAACGACAATGAAAAAAAAAAATTCTTCTTACGACTTTCACTCCAAATCATATCTCTAAACAATCATACCCGACATAATAATATATAACCAAAACAGCACTAAATATATAATAAGTTAGAATCTAGATATATCAATATGATAATTTTATATTATTTTATTTTAAATAATTCACAAGAAAATATGTTATATATTATTCTACATTTGTATTATATATTTTAAATATATTCTCTTTACATATTGTATGGATTTCTAATGCATATGTAAGACTCTTGAATTTATCCATAAAAGACAACAATTTTAATTAATATAAAAAGACAAAGTTCCAAAAGTAATTCATTCAATAATTATTACTCTTTCAAAACTAGTTGTAATATGAGTTTGAGCAATAATAGTCATTGTATTATATAGTAATCACACTCATATGAGTTGGTTTCTTTATTACATTATAATAAATCAATATAATTATAAATACTTGGAGAAAGATATGAATTAAACAATTATGTGTGGACGAAAATAACAAACTTCAAGGGACAACCATGCAAGCTTTTTTATATAGTACTTGATGTCCCTGACAACATGTTATGTTTAACAAATGAATTATAAAAAAGAGAATGTTTTAGGATATATTTATATAATAAAGAAAGTTTGTAACATTGAGGTTCTTAGCAATCTTTCACTTGTTTGAGATGGTTGGAGAGATACTTGTGCAAGGAGCAATACTGCATAGCATTCTTGAGAGAAACTACAACTAGTTGCCAATGACATTTGACATCGACTTATTGTTTATGATGTCAATAAACTTGTGTGATACACTAAGAGGATCGTCCACAAATAAAAGAATCTTCTTGAGTTTAAGACTTTTCTCTCAATACGACTGTTGTTACATGGAAATTAATTTAAGTCTGAACATAAATAATATGTAAACTTAAAAATAAAGTAATGTAGGGTGGGTTTAATAATGTGTACAAGGGGGTGAGATGTAGAACCAATCAAACTCTTTTACAAACTTCAGACTTGTACTATTATTTTGTCTTTTTAAAATTTTCCCATTCTACTAACACTTTGCATATTTTTTAATAGGAAGAATTTTCAACTACACTCTCACAAGTCATTTAAATGATGTCGACTAAGCATTTCATGAACAAAATTCCTTCACCTTTTAAGTTGTGAAGTCTTGAAAAAATAAAGTAAATTTATGGGAGGGATCATTTCAGCTAATGAAACATCTTCAGCCCAACTTTTAATAAAGTTATGGAATTTTATTATGCGACGACGACGATCCGTTTCGTTGGTTCAGTGACGACGATCAAAGAACAGACTATATCTGCAAATGGGGATTCAAAGAAGTTATGCGACATAAGTGTTTAAGTGTTTCCTTCTATCGAAAAGAGGGATTCAAATTCCAAGATTGGCTTATCAGTAATGGTGTGTCAAATTTTGTGCAAATGCAAGGAGAATGTTATCCTAATCTTGTCAAGGTATTTTATTACAATCTGAAGAGAGATGGAAGTGGTCTTAAATCAAGAGTGAAAGGTGTGGATATAGCTATTAATCAATCCGTTTGGGAAAGTATGACACCCGGGCACTAACGAGGGCGGGGAGTGATCGCCGGTGCAGGGGGCACGGACAAGGAGCGGCTCCTGGCAGGCTTCTAGTGGAAGGGGTACATGGACGAATCGAACATACACTGGAATGAGAGGGATCTAGAGATTGTATAGGTATGGGACTATACGGTTGAAGGATAGCTTAAAGGAATTGATTTGGCTACTCATATCAACAAATGCATTTGCTTTTCGGTAGCCTAACTCATAAGAACTCCATGGTTAAGCGTGCTTAGCCTAGAGTAATTATGGGATGGGTGACCTTCCGGGAAGTTTTCTCGGAAAGTGTGTGAGTGAGGACAAAGCACATTGGAAAGCCTCGTGTTGATTTGTGGGGGCAGTCAGCAGTCCCTGTAAGTTGCCGGGGCATTACAGAAAGTGTGGCAGGACTACAGCTTCAGCAAGCGAGTTTGAGGAATACAGTATCAGAAATCTATTAATGGATGAGTGTCTTTGTGCATATGTGATCACCTGGATTCTTCTCCCCAGAGAAGATGATCAATCTTTATTAAATGACGAAGACATGAGTTTAGTATGTGCTCTACTATCTGGTACTCCAGTATACTGGCCATTCGTAATTCGAGACCACATGATGAAATTCACCAAAAGCAAAGGACTTCGTCTACCATACGGTGTCTTCATCAGCAAAGTGCTACAACTGCACCAAGTGAATCCTACAAATGAGAGGATCAGTCATTGCAACAAAAGCAATGTAATGGATACACGCTTTTTAAATTTTGTTGGAATAATCAAATTAAGAGATGAATGGACTATGATTGATGACATTCCATTTACATGTGATGTGGATCCTCCAAATATTGATGCTTCAAGATATAGATTTCGTCCTCTAAGCACCTTTGAAGGCTATGTTGATAAAAGATTTGACAGAATGGATAATAAACTGATTATGATACAGAAATCTCTATCGGATCTTCACAGAAAAATGAATCATATACTTCATGTAAAAGTATTTGAAGAATCATCAATTGGAGAAACCGGTGCTGACAAAAAGATTGTGGAATCATCTGAATCAGAATAAAGTTCTGTTTACCCTGTTTTGTCTTGAGTCATAGGCTATGTCTAGGTGCTTTTCATTTTGTTTGGCTTATACTGCCATATTTTGTAGTTGGTTTTCTTTTTATTTTTCCTTGTCTTGAGTCTATCATTGTAATATCTTTTCTCAAGGAAATGAAATTAGTAGTTTGAATCAATTTTGTGCTTTTAATTTGATTTATATTTCTTGATCTGAGTGATTGATTCGACTACAATTTATTTGAAGTTAACCATGCTTGAACGATTATGAATCTGTACATATTGACTTCTGTTGTTATGACTATATTTCTTGCTTAACTAAATTGCTTGATCTGGAGAGGATCTTTGAAAGTTTTTGTAGGAATAACATTGCTTTGGAAATTTCAAGAGGAATTCAACAGCCTTGGAAATCAATGTAGTCAACTGAGGAAATAATGCAATCGACTGCTCTTAACAGGGTTATAAATTCCAATTCTGGAATTTGGTTATTGATTTACTGATTGCTTATTTTGATATATCTGTTGTTATTGCTGCTATTATCTGTTGAAAATATCTTACTTGAGATAATATTGTGAGATTGTTGAAGATTCTATCATTGCATGTCTAAATTGTTTGCTATCTTGTCTTTGATAAAACTATGTGCTAAACTGTTTGTTCAATCTGTGATATATTGCATTGTGTATCTAATATGATTTTATTACCTATGCATAATGACAGGGGGAGTATCACTCTTTACACATTTTTGTTCACATGCCTGCATTTCAGGGGAAGTTAACATTTACATGTGATTAAATGTGATATAGGGATCATCATAGCATTTGAAAATTTGCATATATTCTTTTGATGCATCTCTATTTGTTTGATTTTTCAGCAAAATATCTAGAGCATACCTTTTTTGCTAATGCACAAAGGGGGAGAGAATTTATGATCTTGTTGCAATATGAAAGGGGGAGAATAGTTATTCTATCTCTTGCATAATCTGCTTGATATTATTTGCTTTTATCTGTGTTACACGCAGAGTACTTGAACAGTGATAACTATGTTATATTTCTTTTGCTACTCTCTTATGTATTAAAGTGTGCAAACATGGTTGGTTATTAATCATGGTTGTGCATCATCAAAAAAGGGAAGATTTTTAAGATTGTTGACAACACAATTTCTATATCAATCTGGTTTTTGATGATGACAACACATTGCTTAATAACAAACACATGTTGATGTTGCATTAAATGTTCTTATGCTGATTGATTGTGATATTTGTTGAACATGTTTATGTATTGTGTTACATGTTCCTGTGATGATTGATTGATATATATCTGGAACGTGTTTACATGTTTTATGTGCTATCTACTATGCATCATTTCATATGTTTTACTACACATGTTTTAAAGCTGAAAATCACGAGCATGCACTTTTATGAACTTATTCTTGTGCGACAAAGTGATAGTACAGTTGACTACATTACTAATGGATTCGACTATGCTAAAACCTTTGTACAGATTTTGAGAATCAGTGTTACGTGTCATTTTCAGAAGAAAAGAATTTCAAAATGTTTTACATGTTGATAGTCGAATACGTGTGCTACACATTCGGCTGTATCTGTTATCTGATTTGGAATTCTATTATGCTCTTGCACTCTAACGACTATATTTTTGAAAGTTAGTTGAGCATTGGTGACTTAGTCAACTGTACTAAATGTGATTTGTTTTTGGTTGACTAAAAGCTGCTATGTTGACTGATCTGTTATAACTGTCGTAATCCAGTCGACTGAATTAGTAGCGTATTCGACTGAGAAATCTTCTGACTAACAGAAATCTATAAATAGACTTAACACGAGTCTGTTTACAAGACTTTTGATGAACTGACAATTTCAATTCTGTTTTAGATTTCTCTAAGCTCCAATAATTCTCCAAGAAGACGGTGGTGATCTTTCTTGAAAGAGATTCAAAGCGAGGTTCTAGTGCGCATTCATTGTCTGATCAATATCTGCACAAGAAAGTGTTCTGTCATTGATCGTGAAGGCTTGGCATCTTGTGAAGACTGCTAGAATTGATTGTGTGGTTTGGCATCCAAGAAGACTGTTGTTTGTACCTGTTGGTGATTACATGGGTTGTTCACTTTGAGGATTGTTCAAAGTGGTGTTTCAGATTGTAGAAGAGGAGATTCCTGCTATAAGTCTGGTTTTGTTCTGCAGCTATATTTTGGTTTTGGGTTAGAGAGGAGATTTATATTTTTGACGTGGAGGTCTTCTATAGATTCCTTGTTGTAAAAACCGCAACCATTATAATGCATTTGCTTCCTAGGTTGGAAGGACACTGGATGTGGGCATTGTTGGCCGAACCAGTATAAAAACCTGTGTTTGCATTTCTCTATCCCTTATCTTTTACATTACAGTCGACTTTACTCTTTACGCAGTCAACTACGTATTTTCCGCTGCTTACATATTTTGATTGCTTGCATTTCAAGAAAGTTGAAAAAACTTTATACTTTAATTACAAGATTGTGGAAAGAACTTGTTTTTGAAACAACACCAATTCACCCCCCTCTTGGTGAAGAAAAAAGCCAACATGTTTTCCAACAATTAGTATCAGAGTTGGTTTTCATAAGATATTTGAAAAACTATTCGACTTTGTTTTTCTTGGATTCAACTATACACTTGGGGATGGCTTCCTGTTTTCAAACTTTTGGTGAAGGTGCTTAAACAAAAAGATCACCTCTGTTTGCTGGTAAAAATGATCCTTTTTGGAAAATTAGAATGCAAATCTTTCTTGAATCGCAAGGCAAAGGAATTTTGGATGCCACTTTAAATGGACCTTTTGTGCCTACAAAAACTGTTGAGAAAGAAACTGTTTTGAAACATTTTACTGAGTGGACTGCTGATGAAAATAGAAAAGCTTAGTATGATATTAAAGCTAGTATTTGGTCATGTCTAGTATTCGGTTATGTGTTAGTGAGTGGTCTAGTTCTAGCATTTGGTATCATTCTAGTGTTCGGTTTACTTTAGTATTTGGTATGGTGTAAGTCCTTGGTCTTACACTATTACTCAGTCTTGTACCCGGTGTTCGGCTTAGCCTTGGTGTTCGGTTATTCTGATTATTCGGTCTAAGCTTTAGTGTTCGGTTTTGTCTTAATGTTCAGTAGTGTTCTAGCGTTCGGTCTTTGACTGTGTTCGCTTATGCTTAGGCCTGACCGGTCATTGACTGTTCGATTGTACTCAGGGGTTGTGTTGTTTTCGTTCGGTTTTCAACTATGAATTGTTATTTAGTCTTTAAATATTGATTTCATTGTTTGACTCTGATTTCTTATTTGAGTTGCATTGATATACTATGTATGATGTTTCAAATTTGGTATGGAAGAGAATTCCAAGGAGAAATATCTCATTGGTGGATTTCAATGTGGTAAAAATATGAATATGGGAAGCTCAGTCTTGGCGTTCATCTTTACATTCTAATGGTCACCAATTCTTAAGTAGCGAATGGTGAGGCATGTCGTGAGAATAGCAGGAGGCCCTAACCTAGGGGTTTTACCTTAACCTAAGGTGAGTGATAACGGGCTAACCTCGTGTGGCAGCTGAGGGTGTTCCAGTTACTTCACCACAAATGTGTGCACGAATGGCCATAGCTACATATTCATACTAATTCGGATGGTTAAATCAAGTGGTCGGTCAATATATGTTTATATGTTTTACACATGTTGTATGAGTATCTTAGTTGCTTGTTTGAATTGTATTCCCACATGAATATCAAATTACACTAACTTACCCTGTATTTTTGTGTTTATCTTTTGTATGTGGTCGTATTCTTTTCTTTGCAATGATCATCTTGTAGGTGTGAGTAGATGGAGAAGATGTTTCCCTGGAGAAGATGTTTCCCTGGAGAAGATGTTTCCCTGGAACAGGCACTGGGAGGAGATGACGCTGCTACTTAAAGTAGTATAGAACTATTGTAAATAGTTTTGTATTATATTAATATATAAATATATATAAAGTTTTTAATTTTATGGTTATTTTAAATAATTGTACGGTTAATACTTTATATCATAGTCAGATAATTATTCTAGTTTATCATGCATGTGATGACTCTAGAGTTTCATACTATATTTTATAATGTTACAATTATAATATTTTCCGTTTGAAACAAAATTAGTCTTTGATTTTATCTTCTTATGTAATAAATTTTGATATTAAAATTTACTTATTAAATTTTTTCTTATGTATTCATACTTATTACAAATAAAAGAAATTATAAAAGTAATATTTTCTTTAATAGAAGGTACAAGTGCATAATGAAAGCAATTTTAATTTAAAAATTAACGTCTTATATATTTTTTAATTACATTATAATTTATCTATCATGATTTTTGAAAAGAAAATTTCAAAATATTAAAAAAACTAAATTCAATTTAACCCGCCTCTCTCTATATAATTTAAATTAATTATAATATTAAAATAAAATATTATAATTATATTACGTAAGAAAATATTATAATATATTTAATATAAAAACTTTTTTTAATTATATTACGTAATAAAATAAAATAAAAGATGATTATAAATGTTGAATATTGTAATATAACACAGTTTGTTGTATATTTTACTGTTATCTAGGAGTAATAAAGCATTCATTTAGAGAAGAAGGAAAATAAAACAATATGGAGTAGAAAAAATCTTAATTTTAAAATCTAACGGCAACAAATAATATAAAAAAAGTAGAATAATAAATAATATGAAATATCGTCACGGGTGATACATCACATCGGTGGTGCATTGAGATATTAGTTTAGATTAATTTTTGTTGTTGTGTGGTTTTAATATGAAATTAGATGTTTGGGTGTCTTGTGTTACTATATATGAGTGAATATGGGACTGAACACGAGTTTTAAATTCATATGGTGTACTAATATGGTTTTGTGGCTATTTTTAATACATAGATTGTCTAGAGTTTGTTACATGAATTTGTGTGATGCTAGTTGAACTATTTGGAAGTAGTCTAAACTGTTTAATTATAGGTTTAAACTTTTTTTTGTCCCTAAGTTATAAGCGGATATTCAGTCTAGTCTCCGTTTTTAAAAATGTAAATCTTTGGTCCCTAAGTTATAAAAAATGTATCAAATGGGTCATTTTTTAACTTGAAATACTGTTTTGGGTTGTTTCTTAACAACTACTACATCTTTAGATTACTCTGATTTGTTTCTTAATAATGAGAGTACTTTAGATTGCTCTTTGTACTTTGACCATGAATATAAAAAAAGGACTCATTTGATACATTTTTTATAACTTACGAATCAAAGGTTTACATTTTTAAAAGCGGGAACTAAACTGAACATCCGCTCATAACTTAGGGAAAAAAAAAGTTTAAACCTTAATTATATATTTCACTAAATAACATGAATATATACTAGGTTGAAGTGAGTTTGAGTTTGGATAAAAATTAGACATCTTTGTTGGAAAGAATCACTATTTTGAAAGGACAATCACTTCTAAAATGTTATATATTTAAGATAGTTACAAAAACTAAGATCGTAATATTTAATTCAGAAAGTGATTTTAATAATATTATCGCATATTAAAAAAGAAAAATGTTACATATAATAACATATAAAAGTTAAGTAAGCTTATTTTTTAATTAAAATTAATCTTACTAAAAAAATCATATTTATTTTAGTTTTTACTAGTTATAATATTTTCCACGAATAAAAATTAGTCTTTCATTTTATTTTTGTAATAACCTATAAATTAAAAATTTATAAGTTTTAAGAATATTAAAATGATAAAATTAAATTTTAGAAAATTAAAACTTACAGCAGCTTCTTAAGACACTTACATAACGTACCAACTCCACTTTGCTTCAAGACTTCTCTCTAACAGCTTGTTTCCCCAACATTTTCCTCCTTCTCTAGATTCCTCCCTCATTTAGCCACTAGAATCCCATTCTCAAGGTGCTTAGATGATCTTGATGTCGTAGGCTTTGAGTCGCACCGATCAAATTTTCAGTTTATTCGAGTAAGTTGTTTTTCCCCTTTCTTTGCTGTTAGGAAACCTAAGACCTACAATTTCACTGATTGCATGTGTCTTTTGTGTAATCCTCTTCAATTTAATTTTAATTTCAGCTCTAAGAGTTGTCTTTGATCACTATTTTGTGGTCTTTAGGATCTGTGGGAGTTCTTGAGGAATAGAAACTGTTGAGGCAACCTTGAACTGCACTGTTGAATTTCCAGGTAAGGGAAGCTAGGTTTGATTTTGTTTGCAGACAGTTATTTTGGTTGTGTTTATTGTTGTCTAAAAATATTAAGCTAATGCATGTGTGGACTCTGTTGTAGAGTAGACTACTGTTTGAACTTACTTGCTGAATATATGTACTGTAACGTGTGCTTTATAATTTGTGAGTTATGTGATTATGGTATGATATGAATTTGGACTGGTATGAATATGTATATGATGTGGGAACTAAGTGTTGAAAGTGGTAAGTTCAAGTTATACAGTTGATTAGTAAAACAATTAAGTTAATTAAAATGGTAGAGTCAAAATTTAGGGAACTAGACTAGCAATTTTTAGAGTTAGAGGTTAGTGTCTGGTCTAGGCAATTGGAGTCACTTAGTTAAGTCAATTGTGACTTATTAGCAGTATCAAAATGGCCTGAAACGCTTTCCAAATGGTAAATCTGAAATTGAACCTTTTAGTAACTGAAATTGAAGCTTTTGATCCTAATTTGATGCATAATCCACTAGGAATAGAGGTTAGGAAGGTTTATAACTATTTAGACAAGTTTAATTCAACCTATACTTCGAATTTGGAGTGTTAGAATTTCACCAAATGGCCTAGAGTAAGTTTTGTGTGTGTGAGTTCCTCAAATCTGCAGAATTTCGCGCTGCAGATTATGCAGAGTCGCCTAGCGCACTCTATGCGCTCTGTGAAGGGTTACTGGCAGGAAAAATTCGCACAGCGCACCACAGGGTGTGTGCTGAGCGAATTTTCTGCGGCAGATTGAGTGTGTTTTAATGTTTTAGACGTTTTGGGGGTTCCGGACGTCCGTTTTGGACGTTCTTTAGGTCGTTCTGGGGGTTTTTGACACTTTCGGATCCATTGGTGAGGGACTCCAAGATTTTTAAATTAAGTAAGTGTTGGTAATAAAATGCTATAAAGAAATTTGTATTAATAAATGATGTTTCTTCGAAAGTGTGTAATGTCTGAGTATGTATGAATTATACATATGATCTGTATAGATTCAAATGACAATGTATGATCATGTACAAGTGTATGAATGTCGGAAATTATGAGTTGTGTTTCAAATTTAAAAGTATGATTAATGGACGTAATTCCATGATCCTCAAGGGAGGTTACATGGTGGTGCCCTATGGTTTGTTGTGATTGACCGTATGAATGGCCGAAGTTCCAGATGGGGTTTATCCTGACATTCTAATGACCATCCATGCTCAATTAGAGAGTGATGAGTCATGTGGTGAGAATAGCAGGAGGTCCTAGTAATAGGTGCTACGTGGAGGCCTATTATTCGGTAAAGGGCTTACACTTGTGTGTGGTCGGGTGAAACCCCTCGGCAATGGCTTTGCAAAGCAGTAGGGCCACAACAACTGCACAAACCCCTGGAACTCGACATTTCATACTAGTCCGGATGGTCAAATCACGTGTCGGTCATTGGTATTAACAAAATGCATTTGGTCATAGTCTGTATTGTGTCATGGTCCTTACAGTGTAGTGTGTGATTGTCCTTGTATGCTTGAAATACTTGATTGATAACATGTTTTTTATACCTAGCTAACCCTTGCTTGTTTGTTTATGTTTTGTATGTCCATGATTTTCCTTTTTACAATGATCATCCAACTTTGGATGTGAGCAGAAGCAGATGATGTCCCTTTGGAGCAGCATTAGAAATTGAGGATGTAGCCCCTAGTTCTTAGTTATCTTGTATTTTGAAATACTTTATAATAAGTAAAGTTTAAGCTCATAACCTCTTTTGGGATTACTGTAAAATTATAACTCTATTTTACATCCTTTTAACTGCTTTATTATATTATAATGCTTGACATTCTATATTATATTATTTCATATAATTTGGGATTTTACAATTTTCTTATTTAATAAACTTTATGAGATTAAATATTACTTATTCTCAATAGAATTTAATTCTTTTTGAAGTAACTATCATTTTTCATATTATAAATTCATATATTTCATCTCATTCATTTATTTAAAAAAGTAATAAAAACTATGTGAAAAAGTATATAAAAATAGATAAAAAAAAAGTAAGAGAAACAAAAAGCAATCCCATATTTAAAATTAGGATTTCAATTTTTTTTATAATTTTAACTTTTCAAAATATTTTTAGAAATCAGAAATTTTACTAGCTAACCATTTGTATTTATTTTTATTATTGTATTCATACTTAATACAAATTAGACAAATTATAAAAGTGTCATATTTTCTTTATTAGAAGGTACATGTGCATAATGAAAGCAATTTTATTTTAAAAAATAACGTTTTATATATTTTTAAATATATTATAATTTATTTATCATGATTTTTGAAAAGAAAATTTCAAAACATTGAAAAAAATAAATTCCAATATGTACATGTACCTTCTATTAAAGAAAATATGAGACTTTTATAATTTCTTTTATTTGTAATATGTATGAATACAATAATAAAAATAAATACAAATGGATAGCTAGTAAAATTTATGATTTCCAAACAATATTATGAAACGTTAAAATTTCAAAAAAAATGAAATCATAATTTTAAATATAGGATTGTTCTTTGTTTCTGTTATTTTTATTTATCCATTTTTATATATTTTTCACATAGTTTTTATTACTCTATTTAAATAAAAGTTTAATAGGTTCGGAGGTTTCTATATTTGGAGGTTTGTTTCAATTGGATCCTCCAATTTTGGAAGTGATCAATTGAGTTCCTAATTTGATCAATTTGATTCAATAAGAGCTTTTCCGTTAAATGTAGTTAACGACGTTAACTTTTTTAACATGTATGAAACTGAGACATCCAGGTGGCATGGTTGGACTGTATAGGTGGATAATTTAATATGTTTAGCTTAAATATTATTAAATATAGGTTTGTAAGTGGGAAGAGTGGTGGGAAGAGGAAGTGGAAATGGCGACGACAACTTCCTGTGTCCGTCTCCGGCGAGTTTCAAAGGCAGTGAGATGCCGATAACAAGATTCAGATGCTGCAGCAGCAGCAGCGGCAACAACAACAGCGTCTCGCTCAATACTCGAACGGAGCCCCAACCCGTAACCACATTCGTCAAAGCGTTTGCTCCCGCCATCGTCGCCAATCTCAGTCTCGGCTTCGACTTCCTAGGTTGTGCCGTTGACAGGATGGGGGACATTGTCTCCGTTAGGGTCGACCCACAGGTTCACCTGGGCGAGATACACATCTCCGACATCACCGACCACACTCCCGACAAGCTCAACAAAAACCCTCTTTGGAACTGCGCTGGCATCGCCTCCATCGAAGTCATGAAAATGCTCTCCATTCGATCTGTAGGCTTCTCGCTCTTCCTGCAGAAGGGCCTGCCTTTGGGAAGCGGTATGGGATCGAAGGGTTTCTTTGAATTGGGTCTCTGTGTGATGATTTTTGGTCCTTTGGTTTTTCTGATTGCAGGTGGTCGTACAATGAAGGATGATGCGATTCTGAGTTTTGTCGCCATGTTGCTGGAAAGGTGGTCGTGGTGGCGACGCGACATGGAGGTGCTTTATGGTGCGACGCCGATTTGGGGGTATGCGAGGGTGATGATGCGCGAAGATGGGTTCGATTATGGGTTCCTCTGGATTTGCAGATCTGGTGGAGAAGAATGGCGATCTTAGACAACTCTACGATAATGGCTTGGCGAGTGATTTGTGATGATGGAGGCGCATGGATGTTGGGTGATGGTGGCTACCGACGGTGGCGGCGTGGTCGCTTACGGCGTGGTCACACGATAATGATGAATCCCTCAGCCATTCTTCAGATCTGGAAAGTACATGTGTCAAATCATCGTGATGCTATCAAACCCATTTCACTATTGTTTGATTCTTTTCTTGTTTCGATTTCTGATGCCAGCGAAGTCAGTGATCAAATCCGACGACCCAGAGTGGTTTTTCTTCAGTTCTAACTTCTATGGATCACTTGGCAGGATTGCGATTTGTTGTTGTTGTTGGGTGTTGTTTAGATATGTTTTGTCACAACACTATGAATCCCATGCTTTTAATTTCGTCAGTATCTGGTCATGACCTAATTTTCTCCATTTGGCCTTGTTTTGATGATGACGAAAGGGGCATTTGGAGCTTTTGGAGGTGGTGTTGCTGCTCTTCCAAACCGACGACATCTTCCTAATCGCCGGCGAATGTCGCACCACCAACACTAGCCAGAACAACGAAATCTATGGCTGTTTGGGATCCCGCCATGGAAGCAAATTTTGTCTCTGACAAAAACTCATGGGTGTTATATTCTGAATAAAATCACCGAAATTGACCTTTGTCTGTCCATGAAGACCATAACTAAACCCAATAAAATGAACTCATATCCACAAATTTTCATCCTTTTTCTCTAACATACAGAAATCAATTCAAGAGCCCAAGACAAACCCATTGCTCTTAACAACAGGCTTAACAAAAATGAGAGATGGGAGGCACGAGAGGTGCGTCGGACAGTTGGATTTGGGGATGGGCGTGGATGTAGATGTTGAAAAAGTGGGTGTGGGAGGGTGAGAAGAAGATTTCCCAGAGAGGGGAGAAGGTGAGGAAGAGGAAGGGGGTGAAGGTTTCCACGCGAGAATATTTTACTGTGCCACTTGTGATTAAATGCCAGATCACCATGTTACAAGACAAAATTTAACACCGTCTACTAAAATTAACGGAAAGGTTCTTATTGAATCAAATTGACCAAATTAGGGACTTAATTGATTACTTCCAAAATTGGAGGACCCAATTGAAACAAACCCCCAAATATAGGGACCTCCAAATCTATTAAACCTTAAATAAATGAATGAGATGAAATATATGAAATTATAATATGAAAAATGATTGTTACTTAAAAAAAATTCAATCTATTGAGAATAAGTAAAATTTAATTTCATAAAATTTATTACATAAGAAAATAAAATTAAAGACTAATTTTGTTTCAAACTGGAAAATATTATAAGTAGTAAAAACTAAAATAAATATAATTTTTTTATTAAGATTAATTTTAATTAAAAAATAAGCTTACTTAATTTATATATGTTATAATATGTCACATTTTTCTTTTTCTAATACGCGATAATATTAATAAAATTATTTTTTGAACTAAATATTTTGATTTTTGATTTTGTAACGATCTAAAAAATATAATATTTTAGAAGTGATTGCCTTTTAAAAATAGTGATTTTTTCCACAAAGATGTCTGATTTTTATCAGACCTAAACTCACTCAAAACTATTATATATACATGTTACTTAGTGAAATATATAATTAAACAGTCTAGATTATTACTTCTAAATAGTTCAACTATAGCATCACACAAATTCATATAACAAGCTCTAGACAATCCATGCATTAAAAATAGCCACAAAAACCATATTAGCACACCATATGAATATTAAACTCATGTAGAGACCCTTATTCACTCATATAGTATCACAGATAGAACCGTCAAAATGGGTCATAACTCCCGAGCCAACCTGGCCCGTTACGGGTTCGGGTCGGGTTGGATTTGAAAAAATTGTATTTTTTTTATGCAGGTCAGATTTCAACCCGACTCATGCGGATTGAATTCGTGGTGGGCCGGGTTGGCCCACCAACTCACCCAACTAATTTTATTTCATTAAAATTTAATTTTAATTTTATAAAAAAATATTTATTATTATTTTTTGCCTGAAAAAATTATTGAAGTTCCCTATTTTCAAAATTAATTAAACATGAGAGTGAAATTTGGGAGTGAAATTTTTTTAGATTTGAAATATAGAAAGTTTGAAATTTTTTTATTTTAAAAAGATTGTAATTAAGTGGACCAATGAGTCAACTTGTTTACCCACTAACCTGTAGTGGGTCGAGCCGGGTTCGAATTTTTCTGACTCGCTAATAAATGAGCCGGATTAGGTTGGCTTACTAAGTGACTAACCCGTGATGGGCTGGGCCGAGTCGAACCAAGTTATCTATTTTGACAACTCTAATCACAAAGCACCCAAAGATCTAATTTCATATTAAAACCAAAAAACAAAAATAATAATCTAAACTCATATCTCAATGCACCGATTTGATGGCCACTAGAAGTATTGAGATATGATGATGTTTCATGTTATTTCTTATTTTTATTTTTTATACTTTTGGTTGCCGTTAGATTTTAAAATTAATATTTTTTTCTACTCTATATTGTTTCATTTTTTTTTAAATGAATGTTTTATTACTCCGAGATAGCACTAAAGTATAAAAAAAATTGTTTTATATTACAATATTTAAAATTTGATATTATCTTTTATTTTATTTTTTTACGTAATATAATTAAAAAGTAAATTTTTATATTAAATATATTATAATAGTTTCTTACGTAATATAACTAAAAGATTTTATTTTAATATTATAATTAATTTAACATAAATTAAATATATATAGGATTTGTTAATTTAAGTAAAGAATTTTTTTAGTTGGTACGCAAGTTTTAGGTTAAAAAAAGTCTTTATTAAAATAAAAATCAACCTTAAATATAAGAGTATTTTAATAATTTTAAAATTTAATTTAAAATAAAATAAAATAAAAAGTAGTTATTTATTCTTCTGATTGGTTCACGTAATTATTACCTTTTATTTTATTTTTTATTTTAAAAAACTTCTACCTTTTATTTTATTTTTTATTTTAAAAAACAACTATCTTTTAAAAAATATATAATAAAAAGTAGGTTAAATAGATCCATTGGTCCCTATTTTTGTTGGTTTTCTTCAATTAGGTCCCCGTTTTTTAAAAATAATCAATTTGGTCCCTAAATTTGAACACTTTAACCAATCAAGGACATTCCGTTAACTTTTCTGAACGGCGTTAAAAATGGTCGTGTTGGCAATCCTAACTGTCATGCTGTGGAATTAAAATATTTGTTTACTGAAGAAAGAAGCACGTGGTTTCATTTGCTCTAACCCAAAACAGAGAGACACTTCTCTAGAGCGAGGAAGAATGGTGTCTGCCGCACACCCATACCAGCCTCTGCCGAATCAACCACGCCGGCCACCGCAAGCCGAGAACCACGGTGTCACCGACTCCACCACTCACCGTCGAGACCATCGCCGGCCGCCGATCTAGCTCTTCCTTTCTTTCCTATTCGCGTGCGAGGGAGAAACCCCTTCTTCACCCTACGACGTCGCCACCTCTGCCGAATCAACCATGCCAGCCACCGCAAGTCGAGAACTAGGGCGTCGCCAACTCCACCGCTCACCGTCGAGACCATCGCCGGCCGCCGATCCAGATCTTCCTTTCTTTCCTCTTCGCGTGCGAGGGAGAAACCCCTTCTTCACTCTACGACGTCGTCGCCGCTGCCTCCACCGAAGTCGGCCGCTGCGAGCCACCACCGTTCACCGGTCCAGAGGTGGTTGTTACTGTCGTTCACCTCTTTTCTCGCCAGAGACGCGAGTCACTTGTTGATGGGTTTTCTGATTGTTTGATATTTTATTTACTGAGATTGGAAATGATGAGTGTGTGTTGTGAGTATGGTTTGGTGAGGAAGAAGATGAAGGCGTGGGGATTGAAGAGGGATTCAACTAGTGATGTTAACGAAAGAAGATTGAAAGTGGAATGAATCCTTGAATAATCGATTTTCTGATTTGTGTAATCTTCTCCGTTGTTTATGGTTGCTGTAACTGATTCACGGTGTTTGGGTTGATTCCTTTTTTTGTAGAGAAAGGGCTTGTGGTAAAAATCAAGGTTGATGGGGTGTGCATGAGGGATATCGGTTTGCAGATTTGGGCGCAGAGGGTGTTAGTTTCAGTTTGCAGGTTTGGGGACGACGACGAAGGAGAACTCTCCCCAATTCTTTTACTATGAAACCACTGAAACCACGTCCTTCTTCCATTCTTTGCATAAACAAATATTTTAACTCCACGTGTTAAAGACATTATGTGCCACCTGTACAACTACTGTTGACAGCACACACCATTTTTAACGTCGTCTAGGAAAATTAACGGAATGTCCTTGATTGGTTAAAGTTTTCAAATTCAGGGACTAAACTGATCATTTTTAAAAAACGGGGACCTAATTGAAGAAAACCAACAAAAATAGGGACCAATGGATCTATTTAACCTAAAAAGTAATAACTTCTCACTGGACCAATCATAATGATAAATAACTACCTTATATTTTTTTATTTTAAATTAAATTTTAAAATTATTAAAATATCCTTGGATTTAAAGTTAGTTTTTATTTTAATAGGAATTTTTTTTAACCTAAAACTTGGTACACTCTGCTAAATTAGCAAACCCTTTATATATATATATATATATATATATATATAAAAGCACGTGTTAAATTGAATTTTAATTTTTATAATGTTTTGAAATTTTCTTTTCATAAATCATGATAGATAAATTATAATATAACTAAAAAATATATAAGACGTTATTTTTAAATTAAAATTGCTTTCTATGCACACGTACCTTCTATTAAAGAAAATATGAGACTTTTATAATTTTTTTTATTTGTATTAAGTATGAATACAATAATAAAAATAAATACAAATGGATAGGTAATAAAATTTGTGATTTCCAAAAATATTTCGAAAAGTTAAAATTTTAAAAAAATTGAAATAATAATTTTAAATAGGGTTAAATATGTTTTTCGTCCTTTAAGTATCACACTATTTTGGTTTTAGTCCCTATTCAAAACTTTGATGGTTTCTAGTCACCATAGTTTTGAAACTCTTATTATTAGTCCGTAAAATTGGACGACGTTAACTTTTGTTAGATGTGGCAAACTACGAGGTCACGTTTTATGCCAGCTTCCCTCTTCACTCTCTGCTATGTTGTTTTTCTTTTTATTCATCAGATTAAGTGATTACCACGTGTTGGTGATGAAAATCAAATTAACAATTAGGGTTCTTAATTAGGCAAAGTGGTTTTTTTCAATTGGGGAAAAGTAGTTTAACTCGAAGTAAAGCATGGAAATGGCATTTAGAGTATGAACAATTTTTCAATGGCAGTGTTGTTGCTTTTGGCAAGTAACGAGGAAAAAAGAAATTCAAATTTCTGGGAAGATAAAGTGTTCTTATTTGATTGATGCATGCTTACATGAAACCAATTATAAATTTGATTGATGAAATGAAGAATTTGAGATTTTCACTTCAATTAGCAAAAGAGGGCATACTCTCCTGAACTAAGTTTCTGACCTTCACTCTCACCGCCCACTCAACTGGTGTACGCTTTCAGAATATTAAAGAAAATAATAATCTTCCTCAACGCAGGGCACATCATTTTAGAATGTTTTTGAAATATTTGTTTAATATGGTAATAATTTGAATCAATATTATGGCATTAATGGTAAGCAATAATAACAAATATATTGATATAATTTGCTGCATCAGTTTCTTCCTGAAGGAAAAAAAAATAATAAGATCCTTTTTTTAAATGGGCAATTTTTCTGACAATTATTTGATTGCAATCAAGACTATTTCTTTCCCTATTTTGCTAATTGTCAATTAATTCGCCATTAAGGCAAGATCACATTAATATTACAATATGTGCCTATAAGTACACACTTTGTGGAAGGAAAAAGGGATTGGAAAAAAAAATACAGGAAAACACTTAGAGATATTAGAGATTGAAGGAGAGAGTATGGAGAAAAAAATATGTTCTCACACATAAAGGTTTTGTGAACAACAATCACTGAGGAAGCACTAAAGGAATTCCAGAAGCTAAAAAGGTATGTCTACACTCCTATTCTTCTCCTTTAATTATACTTTAAAGTTTTCTTCCAAAGATTTTTTTACACACAGACAATGTTTCTTAAAATCATGATTTTTTTTCCAAGTGTGCGTCGACCTATGGCCATTTTCTTCTCTTTTTTTGCCACCATATTTTTGACAAGAAAAATACACAAAATATTTAAAGCCAAAAGCTCAATTTTGTTAAACTAAACCTTTTCACTTTTTTCGAAAAATGTCAAACAATCCATAATAATTTTTAAACAAACTCACAAACCTTTTTCTAGATAAAGAACTACGTGATCCCTGATTGTCCATTAATGGATATACGTAGGACCAAGGTCAATCTTGTC
>NC_028351.1:17773275-17775545 GCF_000741045.1 Vigna radiata var. radiata
AAAGGTTAAAGAATTTCAAAATACTCATTTGCATAATTTTTCATCATAAAAAAAATCATTATTTGCATAATTAACTATCATGAATATCTTCATTAATAAGATACTTTATGAATGGTTATCAAACCTTTTTCATTTCAAAAATACAAAAAGATCAACATGCATATAGGTTCAAGTTAGCTAGGTCTTTCTATATCAGTCTTCTACTCAGCAATGAAACCCTAGACTCAGCACCATCAACTCCTACAATAACCACTAATTCAGAGTATCAAACACCATTACCATTACCATCATCAGCGCTCAGACTGTGGAGGCCTCAAGCGCGAAGAAATTTAAACCAATGGTTACAATTGGCGGTTCTTTTCTTCATCTGCAAGAAGATCCCATCTCTCCCAAAGGACATAACCAGAGTGACTTTGGAGATGCTGGAGATGGTGGTGGAATTCCAGTATTTACATTTTATTCAATCACTTCACATGTGAAATTTGCTGAGGAATTGGTTCAGATGTTTAGGCTGGAATTGTGTTTGAAGCGATTACTTGTAAATTGGTTATGACACTTCAGCGGTAAAGCAATTGCATGGGTCAACTCAACTTTATGATGATGAATGCAAAGATTTGAAAGACTACAATCTATACTGTGAAGTAACTCATGGACCAGTTCCACCAAGGTTTAGGGATAGGAAGTCTGATGTTACCTCTTTAAGATTTGACAACCAACCCAATCTTAGGGTTTTACAGCTTGTAGAGGCAAACGTAAACGTTCTCAAAGTGAATGAGATATTTACAATGGATGGCAGGGAAATGCATGTTAGCATTGTTTAAAGCTTCCGAAATGAGTCTTTAACATTGAGTGACCTCGTGTTTAAAGAGAAGATGAATGAATAATAGACCTTATAATATTTTTTTTAGAAGTTTTCATAGTTGGCCATGCGAAAAGAGCAACAAAATCTTCGTATGAGGATGAAATTTTTTCAAGGACAAAATTATCAGAATTTGTGTCCGCATAGATAATATGCTGAATATATTGCCAATTTGAAGTAGCTGGAAAGAACCTACAGACAACAACGAATGGGTTTGGCTATTTGGATTTTGAACTTGGCTGAAAATTAATTTCAATTAAGTTACTTATGCACCTCTCCAGCAAGTATTATGAGGTTTGTGAGCTTCTTCATCAAATATTATGAGGTTCGTGCACCTCTGCATCAAATTTTATGAGATGATTATGATTGACCCAGAACCCTCTCTAGAGTTAATGAGATTTGTGAAGCAAGATTCTAAAGAAATAAAACCCCATCAGGAAAAGGTTGAAATCTTTAATATAGGAGGGCAAGAGAGAAGAGGTAAAAGTCGGCACCAGCACGAAAGAAAAGTTCAACATAAGTTACCACTCAAGCCAAAATGTCTTTGGATCAAAGATGAAGTTGCAAAGCAGTTTGATGCGAGATTCTTAGCTGGGGCAGAATACCTCCAATGGGTAGCAAGTATCTACCAAAGAAGGACGACGATGAATAAATGCATGTTGACAATCATACTTCACATCGTCTTCCAAAGATGCCTGGGGCAGTCAAAGCTGCTAATAAAAAAATATATGTCAAGAGGATTGTACCTTCACTTTACATGGTTACTGCACAACAGCATGCACGTCGACTGAGGCAACACCTTTTCTTTGGTATATGGAATGAAAGCGGTACTACCCTTCGAGGTAGAAATCCCATCCTTACGAGTATTAATGAAAACCTAGTCAGAAGAAGCATATTGAGTTCAAACCCGATTCGATCAACCTAATCTCATTGAGGAATAAGATTGACCACGCCATGCCACAAACATTTATACCAACAAAGAATGAAGAGGGCATTTGGCAAGAAGATACGCTCTAAAGAATCCCAAGAAGGAGATTTGGTCATAAGAAAGATTTTGCCAATGCAAAAGGATCACAGGGGCAAGTAAACTCCAAGTTATGAAGGCCCATATGTGGTAAAGAAGGCATTTGGTGGTGGGGCACTTACTCTCACAAGAACAAATGGAGAGAAGTTACCTTTGCTAGTTAATTCTGACGCAGTAAAAAAAATCCTATGCATAATGATTCCATGATAGGGAATACTCTTAAATTGGAATTGATAATATTGTATTATGAATCTTTTCCATCTCTATCATAAGGTCGCTCTTAATTTTCAAAATGCCTCTCGAAAATAATGAGCATCACAGGCAGATTCACTGGGCGCGAATTTGTTCTTAAAGGATGTCGTGGAATCAATTAAATTGAAACCAGAA
>NC_028351.1:17779265-17783113 GCF_000741045.1 Vigna radiata var. radiata
TTTTAATATTATATTCTTAATATTATATCTTTCCCATTTATTTTATTTCCTTTAGTTAATATTATAAAGCAGTTAATATTCTGAAAAGTGGTCCAGTTTTAAGATAAAAACCGTTTTTAAAAAAAAAACATGTGGGGTGTGCCCATGATTCCCACTACAATCTCTTTTAACGTTAAATACTCTGTGATGGTTTTTAGAGTACTACAGATTACAGAAAATTTCATATCAGGTCACTGAGCCTACTTTTTCCTTCATATACATCACCATCGTGTTTTAAGAGCAAGGGTTCAGAAACCAGAAATTAGGCAAGCGTACAACAATGGCTGGAGGTTGGTCTTTCTGCTTCCGCTTTTATTCTTATAAATTTGAATATGATTAAATGTGATTGTTTGATATATTTAGATTTATTGAATCTTTAGTATGAATCTGTTACATGTTTTACATTTGGTATCAGAGCATGTTTATCCTCTGCCTTGTTTGGTTCACTCCTTTGCGTATTGTGTTTTCGATTTTATTAATTGTTTTGAAACTGGAGAAAGAAGAAATATTTTGTGAAATTTTCTGTGAAATATTTTGATGCTGAAACCCTCACGTATTACTGTGTTCGCGTTCGGTATACGCATTTTGGAACCATGTGAGAGGTTGAAGATGATTGAAACTTTGCGTTTCAATTTGGGCATATTTCAGAAAAGTATATTCAGTTTTTTATTTTATTTTTTTCTTCTTTACATACATGCACTGGAGGTGAAAGGTACGCTGCTGCTTCTGATTTTAATTCAGATTTTATTTAAATTTTTTTTTATAAGACTGTACGTTTCTGGTTTTAATCCAGAATTGTTGCGCACTTGCTTTTCACACATATATATAAATATTCTTTTTAAGTTGATTACATTTTATATGGATGCCTTTTTCTGTTACTATTATATGTACGTCACTTATTATATATATACAATATATGTTATTGGTTGTTCTTGCATGCGTAACATACTTTTAAATATATATGCATATATGTTAGGCACTATTTGTTGTTATGATATGCACGGTTTACATGCCATTAAG
Organism: Vigna radiata var. radiata; assembly: GCF_000741045.1. Taxonomy (NCBI): domain Eukaryota; kingdom Viridiplantae; phylum Streptophyta; class Magnoliopsida; order Fabales; family Fabaceae; genus Vigna; species Vigna radiata. Next base: position 17,780,325 of record NC_028351.1, read on the forward strand.
ATTAAAGTGCGCCTGGAATATTTACTAATATTTAATTTTAGTATAATAAATTTTGAATATTATATATTTATAATATAATTCTTATATTTAGATTAAATATAAGACCTAAAGATAATTTAATATTTAGTGATAAATANAATTTTTAATAATTAGANAGTAGTCACAANATCTTTAATTAGTTAAATTATATTATAAAGATCACTTTATTAAAACATTAGTTGTAATTAATTATATATAGTGTGATGAAATATACTCACAAAATTTTTGTTACATTTGTATAATTAATTAGGATAAAATATTAATTATAATTCTTAATTTTTCCACACGAATTAGGAATGAAATATAATTTAATAGTTTTATCATAAGGTTAAATGAGTCTAATTGAGTAAGACTTATGTTAATAGACTTAAGTTTTATGTTAATAGACAAGTTTTATGTTAATAGACTTATTGGTAAAGACATGATTTGCAATGGTAAAACATGACATTCATTTTAGTCTCAAATTATGATAATGAACATGATTTTAAATTTGCAGTTTCTCAATCTGTGAATTTTTTTGATATCAAGTGTGGTATTCCCGAATTGAAAGGAGATAATTATAAGATTTGGAAGGAGAGAGTTCTTCTTCATTTAGGCTGGATGGACATAGACTATGCTATTAGAAAACCAGAACCACCGAGTATTACTGAGACTAGCACTCCAGATGCCATTAAACTTTATGAAAAATGGGAGAGGTCAAATCATCTCTCCGTAACGTTCATAAAAACCAACATTTCTACTGGAATTCGGGGTTCGGTTGATCAGTATGAGAATGTCAAGGATTTACTGAAGGCTATTGATGAGCAATTTACGACATCTGATAAATCTCTTGCCAGCACTCTTATAATGCAGTTTTCATCCTTAAAGCTCACTGGAATTAGAGGAGTGCGTGATCATATCATGCGCATAAGGGACATTATGGCTCAACTAAAAGCTTTGGAAGTTACCATGTCGGATTCTTTCCTAGTGCACTATATTTTGTGCACTTTGCCTCACCATTATGCTCCCTTTAAAATCTCTTACAACACACATAAGGACAAGTGGTCTATTAATGAATTATTGACCATGTGCGTTTAAGAAGAAGAAAGGCTACTGATTGAAGAAGGGGAGAAGGTGAACTTGACCACTTCATTTAAGAATAAGAAGAACCAAGTTAATAAGAAGGGAAAGATTCATGCTCAACCAGTTATTAAGAAGGAGTCCAGATGTTTCTTTTGTAAAAAGAAGGGACACATGAAGAAGGAATGTCAAAAGTTTAAGGATTGGCTGGAAAAGAAAGGTAACTTGTTTGCTTTTGTCTGTTATGAATCTAATTTGACTAGTTTTAATCATAACACATGGTGGATTGGTTCTGGTTCTACAATCCATGTTTCTAATACCTTGNAGGGTATGGAAAATCTAAGGAAACCGGTGGGAAGTGAACAACGCATCTATTCAGGAAGCAAGATGAGTTCACATGTTGAAGCCATTGGGACGTGCAACTTAGTTTTAAGCAGTGGTTTTNTTTTATGTTTAGAAAAGACCTTTTATGTTCCTAGTTTTAGCAAGAATTTAATTTCTATTTCACAACTTGCNCCTTTGGGTTTTTCNTTTAATTTTACAGATTCTGGTTTTACTTTATTGAATAAATCCAAAGTTATTGGCTTTGGGGAATTATGCGATGGTCTTTACTTTATTAAATTGCAAAACAACGCTACTTATAGTTCTATGCATGTTTCCGCTGGGTTAAAAAGATGTGTTATGAATGAGGATTCTTCTGTTTTATGGCACCGAAGATTGGGACATATCTCCATTGAGAGAATTAAGCGATTAGTAAGTGAAGGAGTACTTAGTACTTTGGATTTTACTGATTTTGAGACTTGCGTGGATTGCATAAAGGGAAAACAAACTAACAAGTCTAAAAGAGGTGCTAAGAGGAGTTCAAATTTACTAGAAATTATTCATACAGATATTTGTTGTCCGGATATGGATGCAAGTAGTCCGAAATACTTTATCACCTTTATAGATGATTACTCACGATACATGTATCTGTACTTACTTCGTTCTAAGGATGAAGCCTTAGATGCCTTTAAAGTTTTTAAGGTTGAAGTAAAATTGCAATGCGGAAAGAAAATTAAGATTGTGAGATCAGACAAAGGTGGAGATTACTATGGTAGATACACGGAGAATGGACAAGCACTTGGTCCGTTTGCTAGATTTCTTCAAGAACATGGGATTGTTGCCCAATATACCATGCCTGGCTCTCCAGATCAGAATGGTGTAGCAGAAAGAAGAAATCGAACCTTAATGGATATGGTGAGAAGTATGAGGAGTAATTCAAAACTTCCTCAATTCTTGTGGACTGAAGCACTTAAGACGGCTGTGTATATAGTAAATCGGGTCCCAACTAAGACTGTCTTAAAAACACCTTTTGAGTTATTCAAGGGTTGGAAACCTAGTTTACGACATGTACATGTTTGGGGATGTCCGTCTGAAGTAAGAATTTATAATCCACAAGAGAAGAAACTAGACCCAAGGACTATTAGTGGGTATTTCATTGGATATGTTGAAAAGTCCAAAGGGTATAAATTCTATTGTCCAAATCATAACACTAGGATTGTGGAATCAAGAAATGCAAAGTTTCTTGAAAATGATTTGATTAGTGGGAGTGATTTAAATCAAAACGTTGATCTTGAAAAAGATCATTATGAAGCTCAAACCTCTCAATCAAATGAAAGATTGGTAGTCATTCACGCTCCTCCAGTTCAAAA
>NC_028351.1:17784073-17812615 GCF_000741045.1 Vigna radiata var. radiata
GTTTTCCAAAATAAATTATGGTGGCGACTCCCAAAATATTTTTTAAACCCGTTTGTTTTTCGGTTCGCCGTCTCGTCGCAATGCCGGTTGCGACAGAAAGGAATGGCTATTTTGGGCGACGTCCACGAGAGCTGTTGCATACCCAGTACCCCCAAATTCAACCAACCAACGAAAAACAAAAACAATAACTTACCTTGATTCCTTACACCCGTATTTTACACTTACCGTTTTTTTTTTCACGACCACCGCAACGACCACCTTGATAGAATGCTTAATGCTTGGAGTACAATGCTTCGAGTAAAACTAGTTTTCCCAATTGAAAAAAAGTACTTTACCCAATTAAAAACTCTAATCGCTAATATGATTTCGATAACCAACATGTGTCAATCACTTAATTTCATGAATAAAAAGAAAAGCAAGGTGGCAGAGAATGAAGAGGGAAGTTGGCATAAGAGGTGGTCTCGTCGTTTGTCACATCTAATAAAAGTTAACACTGTCCAATTTTAAGGACTAATAGTAAGAGTTTCAAAACTCACTAGTACAATAAGTAGAAAAGACACCGATTATATTTGGTTATAGACATCGGTTCTACAACCGAAGCATATATGGGCGAGGTAAAAAAAGGTAAGCTTTATGCTTCAGTCATGAACCGAGATAAAATGAAATAGACTTATGCCTCGATTCTTAGATAACCGAGGCAGTAGCGTGTTTTTTTTAGACTTTAGGACTCGGTTCATATTGTCATGCCTCGTTTTACTTTATCAGGTTACAACTCTTTATCAACTGCTTAGGCAACATACACAATAGAGGCGTGTTCTTCATATCTAAAATCCATTTCCAAATGGTGCAAGTCAAAGTGTTTTTCAGTTGATGTTGGAAACTTGGAACAATATGCAACCAGAAAATCCCAACCCGAGATCAAAATCCCAACCAGAACCCCAAGGTTACAATTTTTGAATGGCAATCACATGTACTTGTGAGTCTTCACTAGCCTCAAGAACAATGCCAAAATCTGCAACAACATATCATAAATTACTTGTTAGCCTTATACAAAAGAGAGGTTACATTTTTAATATTATATTCTTAATATTATATCTTTCCCATTTATTTTATTTCCTTTAGTTAATATTATAAAGCAGTTAATATTCTGAAAAGTGGTCCATTTTTAAGATAAAAACCGTTTTAAAAAAAAACGTGTGTGGGTGTGCCCATGATTCCCACTACAATCTCTTTTAACGTTAAATACTCTGTGATGGTTTTTAGAGTACTACAGATTATAGAAAATTTCATATCAGGTCACTGAGCCTACTCTTTCCTTCATATACATCACCATCGTGTTTTAAGAGCAAGGGTTCAGAAACCAGAAATTAGGCAAGCGTACAACAATGACTGGAGGTTGGTCTTTCTGCTTCCGCTTTTATTCTTACAAATCTGAATATGATTAAATGTGCTTGTTTGATATATTTAGATTTATTGAATCTTCAGTATAAATCTGTTACATGTTTTACATTACTACGTACACCACAAAGCAATACACAACACACAGTGAAGCTTCATCAAAACGAAGTCGTTTCGCGTGCCCCAAATTCTTACGGTACCGGAGGTGTCAGCGGAGGCGACCCACTCGCCGTTAGGGGAGAAATGCTTGATGGTGGCCGAATAGGCATGTTCCCAGTAGACAGAGACGTGAAGGGGATTCTCGAGGCTCACGATGACCACAAATCTGGCACTGGTGTAGACGATGGAGTTGGACTTGGCTTCGCCGGAGACGAGGCTCACGATGTCGCAACCGACCAAGCTTTGTTTCAATTGAAGCAATCTAGGTGACTGAAGGCAAGATGAGGGCGCAATTCTGGTGGCACGTTGATGGAGGATAGCGGCAGCGCTAGGTGACTGACGGAAAGATGGCTAGGGTTTCGCCAGTGGTGGTGGAGGTCGTAGGGAAAGAAGAAGATGGCGCGTTGTTGGCTTCTTCTTAACAGCGTTATCGGTTTGGTCCGATAGCAATGGTGGCCCACCTGTTTCCGTACTGGGCGTGAGCAACGATGATGGTCTCGTCCTCTTGGGGAGAGAAGGGCCGGTGTTGGACGGTGGGGATCCGATCCTCCTCGGCGCTCCAGGGGCCTTTGACTCTGTGGGGGTTGGAGTTGGAAGAGAAGAATCGGAGGAAGAAGAGGCGGTGAGGGAGGTTCTATTGATAACTTCCATGGGAGAAAGGAGGGAGTGTTGTTGTTGGAGAGAAGATGTAGAGGGAAGGGTACTTCCAGGAGAGGGGGGTTTTGTATAGTTGGTGGGTGTGGGTATAGTTCGTGAGTGTGGGGTTTTCTGAGAAATGAGCTTTCTCACTAGCACGCTCTGCATTAATAAAATATCTGAAGCTTATATGCCTCGGTTACACAATAAAGCGAGGCCTAATAACCTTTTGACTCCGGGTATGAAGAAACCGAAGCAGTAGCTCTTGGCTTACTAACGTGTGAAAGAAGCTTGTTCAGTGTGTTGCAGGTGTGGCAGAGCCTTTTTGCCTCGTTTCTGCATGCAACCGAGATAATATCATCTTTTCATAAAGCTATCAGCACAAAAGCTTGGCGGGTAGGTGGATTTTATAGCATTTTAGGCACCGGTTCACTGTACAACCGAGGTCATGGCTCTTTTATGTTTCTGTTCCTTTTCAACTGAGGTGTATAAATTCGCTTTATTTACAGAACTGCCACCGTGTTTTGATAGGCAGCGGTTTGGTGTAAACTGATGTTTATTGTGCAAGTTAAAAAGCAATTTTTTTACTAATGACTATGAGGACTAAAAACTAATAAAGTTTCGAGCAGAGACTAAAATCAAAATCGTGTGATACTTAAGAGACAAAAAAACATATTTAATCCTTTTAAATATGATATTGTTCTTTGTTTCTGTTACCTTTTTTTTATCTATTTTTATATAATTTTCACATAGTTTTTATTACTCTGTTTAAATAAATGAATAAGATGAAATATATGAATTTATAATATGAAAAATGATAGTTACTTAAAAAGAAATTAAATTCAATTTATCGAGAATATGTAAATTTAATCTCATAAAATTTATTACATAAGAAAATAAAATCAAAGACTAATTTTATTTCAAACGTTAAAATATTACAACTAGTAAAAACTAAAATAAATATAATTTTTTATAAGATTAATTACAATTAAAATGTAAACTTACCTAATTTTTATATGTTATTATATGTACCATTTTTCTTTTTTTAATACGCGATAGTAATATTAAAATTACTTTCTATATTAAATATTCTGATCTTAGTTTTTGTAACCACTACGGGAGTAATATATTATAGAAGCAGTTTTCTTCCCGCGAATCTAAAAACCGAGACAACTCTGCGGTTCTAGATGAAAACTGCAGTTATATATTATTTTTATTTTATTTTGAAAATTTTCTGACGGTTATAAAAAAATCACAACTAATATTTATTATTGATTTATTTTAATTAAATTTTCGGCGGTATTTTTTATTGAACTGTCGAAAACATCTATTTACTTTTTTTCAAATTTCGTTAATCATAAATTCATATTTTAAAATTTTGCCTTTTTAACTTATCTTAAATATCTGAACAAAGCAAAACAAAAACCTTAAACACTTCATTCCTTTCTTTCCAGCGGTTTTCTCAACTGTTGGAAAGTGAAGTTTTTTCGGAGTTAAAACTTCCTTAATTGACAAAAATAACTCCTGATAAAATTCAGTTTTTTTAGTGAACGATCTAAAAAATGTAACATTTTAGAGATGTTTTCAGTGAACGATATAAAAAACGTAACATTTTAGAAGTGATTGTCGTTTAAAAATAGGTATTTTTTCCTATAAAGATGTCTAATTTCTATACAGACCCAAACTCATTCTAAAGTAGTATATATCCATATTACCTAGTGAAATATATAATTAAACAATTTAAGCTACTTCTAAATAGCTCAACTAGTATCGTACAAATTCATGAAACAAGACAATCCATGAATTAAAAATAGCCACAAAAACCATATTAGTACATCATATGAATTTGAAGTTCATGTCCAAACACATATTCACTCATACAGTAGCAGGGAATCCAAACATCTAATTTCATATCAAAACCACACAACAACAAAATTAATCTCAACTCATATCTCAATGTACCAATGTGATGACAACTAGAAATACTGAGATATCACGTGATGATGTTTCATGTTATTTATTATTATAAACTTTTATATTTTAGGTTGCCGATAGATTTTAAAATTAAGATTTTTTTTTCTATTTCATATTGTTTTATTTTACTTCTTTTCTAAATGAATGTTTTATTACTCCCATATATAAGTTAGGTATAAAAACACTATTTAATATTACAATACTTATTAACATTTATAATTATCTTTTATTTTATTTTCTTAGTAATATAATCAAAAAATAAATTTTTATATTAAATGTATTATAATATTTTCTTACTTAACATAATTACAATATTTTATTTTAATAATATTTAATATTAAAAATACATTTTAATAATATTAAATATATTATATAATATTTTAAAATAAAATTTTGTAATTATATTAAGTAAGAAAATAGTATAATATATTTAATATAAAAATTTATTTTTGATTATATTACTAAGAAAATAAAATAAAAGATAATTATAAATGTTAAGTATTGTAGTATTAAACAGTTTTTTTATACCTTACTGATATTTGGGAGTAATAAAACATTCATTTAGAAAAAAAGAAAAATAAAATAATATGGAGTAGAAAAAAAATCTTAATTTTAAAATCTATCGGAAATCAAAAATATAAAAAAAAATAAAATAATAAATAAAATGAAACATCATCACGTGATATCTGAGTACTTCTAGCAGCCATCACAGTGGTACATTTGAGATATTTGTTTAGATTAAATTTTTTTGTTGTGTAATTTTAAAATGACATTAGATGTTTGAGTGCATTGTGCTATTATGTGAGTGAATAAGGAATTGGACAGGAGTTTAAAATTCATATGGTGTGCTAATATGGTTTTGTTGGTATTTTTAATGCATGTTGTTTAGACCTCCTGAAAATAAACTTAAACTTAGGGTCTTGGGTCTTATGGGTCCATAAGTTTAGAGTGCCTCAGTCATAGAGGGAGGCTTTTCTTTTCAGAAATTAGTTTTTCATTTTTCAAATTTCTTTTCTCTCTCTAAGAACTTTGCCCTGACTTTGGGGTTCTGACTTCTCTCTAAAATTTCTAACACTTTGAATTGTTCAAAGTTAGTGGGGTGTTACCAGAGTTCCACTTCTACCGATTGATTTCTTCATTCCGACCGGTAAGTCCCCTTTTCCCCTTCTCTTTCACTGTTCTAGAACCTACAGCTTGCAGCTATGCTGGGTTCATGTGCCTTGTACGTTTTTCCTTTCATTCTCTGTCCATTCGCGCTCTGAGAGTTATGTTTTATCACCAATTTGGTGATTTGTAGGTTCTGTAAGTTCAACGCGGTGTGGGTACGGTCCTAGGGCGTTCTTGACAAGGTACTGTTAAGCTTTCCAGGTAAAGGGAGCTGATTATATATTTAAATGGTTTGTTTGATACTGTGTAGGTTAATTTTTAAAACAGTATTTTTGTTCGTTTAAATGTCATATTTTGTGCTTGAGTGGTATGTGTTATGATACTCTAATTATACATGTAAATTATGGGAATGGGTATATGTGTAAGGGGACCTAATTATTTTGTATGAATTTATTTTATAAAAATATATGCAGGTTGAATGTTGAACTGGTGTTTTCTTGTGAAGTTGTTCTACGATTTTAACTTTTATTGGATGTTATAACTAAGACTGTGAAATTGTGCTTAAATAATTTGTGCTTTGGTGTTGAACTGGTACATGTGGAAATTTGGGTTTGTAAGTGTCTATGTTGAAATTAATCTATTTTGGTCGAAATTGATCTGGTTGGAGGGTTTAGAGTAAGGGCTCTATTATAGAATGTATATGGTTATTAAATAGGTGTACAGTTTAAGGTGGCTGGGAGAGGAAGTGAAATATTAAAATTAGGCATCTCAGATTTAGAGCATAAGAGAACAAGGTAGATAATTTAAATAAATTAATTGATAATTGTTGAGAGCCTTTGTTTGTTGGTAGGATAGAGAAACCTTATAAACCTGAGTTGGCACATTCCTAACCATAGAGCAGCTCTGGCCTGATCTAGTCAATTGTGACTAGTCATATGTGTTGGCGTCGAAGGTGAGTTTGATGCGTTCAGACATCTGGGTCTTCTTTGGTGACCAATTGGGAGAAAGTAAGATCTCTACTAGGATGAAAATAAAATAAAACAAATATATTGCAGATGCATAAAGTTATCATATGTTAACTTTTGGTCAATTATAATTTTAGGAAGTTAGTCACGGTGTATTTAGAATTTAAAGTAAGGATCCATATATATTAGTTTAATATAATATATATAAATATTAAACTAATATATATGGATCCTTACTTTAAATTCCAAACACAGAGTGACTAATTTTCTAAAATTATAATTGATCAGAAATTAACACATGATAACTTTATGCATCTACAATAAACTTGTTTTATTTTATTTTCATCCTAGTAGAGATCTTATTTTCCTCCAATTGGTCACCGGAGAGGATCTAGATGTCTGAACGCATCAAACTCACCTTTGACGCCACACATATGACTAGTCACAACTGACTGGATCAGGTATGATCAGGGATGTATCAACTCAGGTTTGTAAGGTTCCTCTATCCTACCAACAAACAAAGGCTCTCAACAAATATCAATTAATTTATTTAAATTATCTACCGTGTTCTCTTATGCTCTAAATCTAAGATGCCTAATGTTAATATTTCACTTCCTCTCACAATCACCTTAAACTGTACACCTATTTAATACCCATATACATGCTATCATAGAGCCCTTACTCCAAACCTTCCAACCAGATCAATTTCAACCAAAACAGATTAATTTCAACAGAGACACTTACAAACACAAATTTCCACATGTATCAGTTCAACACCAAAGCACAAATTATTTAAGCACAATTTCACAGTCTTAGTTATAACATCCAATAAAAATTAAAATCGTAGAACAGCTTCAAAAGAACACACCAGTTCAACATTCAACCTGCATATATTTTTATATAAAAAAATTCATACAAAATAATTAAGTCCCCTTACACATATACTCATTCCCATAATTTACATGTATAATTAGAGTATCATAACACATACCACTCAAGCACAAAATATGACATTTAAGACAAACAAAAATACTGTTTTAAAAATTAACCTACACAGTATCAAACAAACCATTTAAATATATAATCAGCTTCCCTTACCTGGAAAGCTTAACACTAACTTGTCAAGAACGCCCTAGGACCGTACCCACACCACGTTGAACTTACAGAACCTACAAATCACCAAATTGGTAATAGAACATAGCTCTCAGAGCGCGAATGGACAGAGAATGGAAGGAAAAATGTACAAGGCACATGAACCCAGCAAAGTAGCATGCTGTAGGTTCTAGAACAGTGAAAGAGAAGGGGAAAAATGGGCTTACCGGTCGGAATGAAGAAATCAATCGATAGAAGTGGAACTCCAGAAACGATTTTGTAGCACCCCACTAAACTTTGAACAGTTCAAAGTGTTGAAATTTTAGAGAGAAGTCAGAGCTCCAAGGTTAGGGCAAGGTTCTTAGAGAGAGAAAGAAAATTTGAAAAATGAGAAACTGATTTCTGAAAAAAAAAAAAAAACTCCTTCTAAAACTAAGACACTCTAAATTTACGAGTCTGGCTGCTCCGATCTATAAGATCCAATGGTCCTAAGTTATAAGTTTATTTTCAGGTCCTGACACATGTATTGTCTAGAGCTTGTTACATGAATTTTCGTAAAGCTAGTTGAGCTATTTAGAAATAGCCTAGATTAATTAATTATATATTTTACTAAGTAACATGGATATATAGTAGTTGGAGTGAGTTTGGGTCTGAATAAAGATTAGACATCTTTATGAAAAAGAATCACTATTTTTTTAAAAAAATCACTGTTATATTTTTTATATCGTTACAAAAACTAAGATCAAAATATTTAAATCAGAAAGTAACTTTAATAATATTATAGCGTATTACAAAAAGAAAAATGTTACATATAATAACATATAAAAAATATGTAAGCTTATTTTTTAATTAAAATTAAACTTAATAAAAAATTATATTTATTTTAGTTTCTAATAGTTATAATATTTTCCAGTTTGACTTTGATTTTATTTTCTTATGTAATAAATTTTATGAGATTAAATTTTACTTATTCTCAATAGATTGAATTTAATTTTTTTAAGTAACTATCATTTTTCATATTATAAATTCATATATTTCATCTCATTCATTTGTTTAAACAGAATAATAAAACCTATGTGAAAAAGTTTATAAAAATGGGTAAAAAGAAGGTAACAGAAACAAAGAACAATCCCATATTTAAAATTATGATTTCAATTTTTTTTTTTGAAATTTTAACTTTTCAAAATATTTTAGGAAATCGCTAATTTTAATAGCTATCCATTTGTATTTATTTTTATTGTTGTATTCATACTTGTTACAAATAAAACAAAATTATAAAAGTTTCAATTTTCTTTAATAGAAGGTACATGTGCATAATGAAAATAATTTTAATTTAAAAAATAACGTCTTATATATTTTTTAATTATATTATAATTTATATATCATGATTTTTGAAAAGAAAATTTCAAAACACTAGAAAAAATAAAATTCAATTTAACACGCGTATGTATATATATATATAACGTCTTATATATATATATAGAGGTTAATTTACTTAAAAGGAATTTTTTAGTTGGTACATTTTGTACTAAGTTTTAGGATAAAAAAAGTCCCCGTTAAAATAAAACTAACGATAAATTTAAGGGTATTTTAATAATTTTAAAATTTAATTTAAAATGAAAAAAAATATATATATTTATTTGTCATATGGTTGGTCCATGTGTATGGGATAATTATTACATTTTATTATATATTTTTTAAAAGGTAATTGTTTTTTAAAATAAAAAATAAAATGAAAGGTAGATGTTTTTTAAAATAAAAAATAAAATAAAAGATAATAAATAATTTTTATTATTTTATTTTAAATTAAATTTTGAAATTATTAAAATATCCTTGATTTAAAGTTAGATTTGTTTTTTTAATCGAAACTTTTTTGTAACCTAAAACTTGGTATACTTTGTTAAAATATACCAACTAGAAAACCTCTTATGTAAATTAGCAAACTCCATATATACATATATATAATTTAAGTTAAATTAATTATAACATTAAAACAAAATATTGTAATTATATATCGTAAGAAAATATTATAATATATTTAATATAAAAATTTATTTTTCATTATCTTACGTAACAAAATATTATAATATATTATGTAGGTTGAAGCGTGCTAGAGCTGAAACACACACAGTTGTACTCCAATAGGCAAAAATTAAGGAGATATTACAATAATAGGCAAAAAAAAAAAATTAATTAAGAGAATAGGCAAATCGTGGGTCCAAATTACTTTTGATGAAGAAATCTTGTCCCTCCTGCACAACAACAGTGATAAAGTTGTACACCTCAAAAACGACTTAATCGATTACCAGAGGATTGTAATTGATTATCAAACCATTTTTAACAAGGTTAAATTTCTTATTAAAGTCGTGCATCCCCTCACTCTTTTACTTTATTTATTTTTTCTTTTTTTATCAATTAAAATCATTTATAATTTATAAACAATGTTTTTAAAATAATACGAAATTGTTTTGGGAAAAATATTTAAAATTTGATATGAGAAATTTTGTTGTGAGAGGGATGGAAGGATGAGTGATCTTGGTTAGAGGACAAGAAACTGGGGCTTTAATTATGGAGAAACTGTGGTAAAGTGATGAAGAAAGAGGTATTCTGTGTGAAATGTGAATGCTGCTCTCTGCTATTGTTGCAGAGTGTGCAGTTGAGAAGAAACGGTAATTGGTGGGGGCACGATCTACGAGAATACACCTGCTCACGTTCCATCTTTAGAATACACATAATATCTTATTAAATATATATTTAATGTTTATTGTGTTTGTTTTAAAATAAATCTATTAAAAAAAGTTACACATAATATCTTGTTTAAATTTTCAGTTAGTCTTTAATTTTTTATGATAATTTTAGTTGAGTTTTTATTTTCACAATTGTTTCAATTGAGTTATATTTTTGTATAAAAATGAGCTAGATTTATCAGTAAGTTGTTCCATACGGTGTTAAACTGATCTGAGTTATATTTTTTACTTGGATGACATGACATTATACATTTAATTGAATGAGTGATATGTTTTAGAATCATGAAATCCATATGACTATAGTACTTTTTCTTCCTCTAACCATTGATCACTTTTTATCTCTTTCGCTCTTCTTGTGTTGAATGATCAAAATTAAATGAAAAACATATAAATGTAATGTTTTAATTTCATCAAAGATTTATGTTTAATCTAATTTGGAAGGAATTTATTTTTTTGACATTCTTTTCCTTTCCTAAACTTTGTTGATGTGGTCTACAAATAATCATTTCATTTCCTTTGTCTTGTCTTTGTGTAAGGTCCTTCTGGTTCATATTTTTTCTTCCGTTTCTTTCCTTCATTTTTACAAACAAAAAAAAAATAATATAATTAAGATAGTTACAAAAATAAAACCCAACTGAAATTAATATACAAGAGTGAGGCTCAATCGAGAATTTAAACCTAAATAATAACAATAATTATATATTAATATAAATTTTTTTATAACATTTGAAACAACACATTTCTTATTTTTTTATTATTAAAATTAAAAGACATCAATATAATAGTAAATAATAATAAATTAGTAAAATATTATACATATATTATGTTAAAATATCATTAAAATTTTGTGTTAAAATATTTTTTTCAATAAAAACATTAATATGTTAATATAAAATGTTTTGAAAATATTTTAATACAATATACATGTGTTTTTTTATTAATTTATAGTATGTCAGCATAATAACAATATCAATACAAAAATATATGTGGTATCAAAATATATTTTTTACAATTAATAATTATATTTTCACAATAGAAAACTAATGACCATTTATTATGTACTGTATCATCACTGTTTCGTTTCTATCATAACGTATGGAAAAAAGAGAATACTAAAAAAAAAATGAAAAAAAACTTGTTCTAACAAATTCTTTCTAAGAACATATTTTATATTTTGAATCTCGTTTTTTTATTAGACTTTTTATGCAGAAATATTTCGAAAAACTTATTCTAGAAGCTATTATATTTATTCTAGAAATCTGTTTTGGAAAACCTTCTTTTGAAATGCATTTAATGTGTTTTAAAAATTTTATTCTGGAAAATTTTATTTCAAAAATCTTATTTTAGAAATCTCATTTTAAAATTTTTGAAAAGCTTGTTTCGAAATGTTTCCAAACATAATCCAGAAACACTTTTACGGAAAGTATTGGAGGGTGCGTAAAGATACTGTGGGGTTACGGGAAGTAAAAGTCTAAATTTTGTTATTCGTATATACATACTGTGTTGAGTGTTTCATTCTAGACTGCGAACATCTTATCTTACACCTTTAACTTTTTTTAAATTTCAATTTTAATTTAAGATATTTTACATCATCATAATAATAATTTAATTTAATTTAATTTAAAATTCAAATATTATTTAATATATTTTTATATTTTAATAATTATTAGTTATATTAAAAAGTAAATAAAAAGTGATTAAAATAAAAATAGTAATAATAAAAAAATAATAATATTAAAATTTTATTTAATGTATTTAAATATATTAAATCATATTAAAATGTTAAAATAAATTAAATATTTATTAAATTTTAAATAAAAACAAAATTTTTGTTTATGAGATATAGAAATATATGTAAAACATGCTATCGACTTTTAATATCCTATAAACAAATAAAAATTTTATTTTTATTTAAAATTTAATAATTATTTAATTTTGATTTAAATTTTAATATTATTTATTGCATTTTGTTTTATAATTATAAGAACCTAGAAAATAGAGTATTAGAATTAGTATGTCTATTAAAATAATGAAACCGAGTATTTTATTATAAAATAATCTTATAATATAAATGAATTTTCAAAGTTGTCTCATTACCTAAAATATTTTTTATCTCTCTAAACTCTTTTCTCTTCGTTTCCTCTCACTTTTCTTTTCAATTTCTTACTCATAAGACGAAAGTGTCTAGACGATCCTAGTGTCGATGGCTACCTTTCCAACCAATCAATTTCTTGATTTGAGCAAGTAAGTTTCGTTCCCTTTTTCTTGGTATTTTCTCAACCTCTAATCATGCAGAGACTTTGTTCTTGCATGTGAGTAGAGTCTCCCTTTCTTGATTCTTAACTCAGTATAGGTTCTAAGGTTTGTATTCAATCACCAATCGTTGATTTATAGGTGTTTTTAAAAGTTCCTTGTGGTGCAAGCCATGGTCGGGATATTTTCTTGAGTTGTGAAAGTTTGGTAGAGGTAAGGAAAGTTAGATAATTGCTTTTAATTGAAGTATGATGTGTTGATGTTGGATGTGGTGTTGATGAAGTGAATTGTGTTTATTGATTGTTGGAAAAAATGGTTACTCTTGGTTATAGGTCACTTTTGTATAAAGATGAGGTTTAAAGTAGACAAATTGTGATAAATGGTTGGTGAACTGCTTTCATGCAGTTGAGGTTGGTCATAAGCTATTTGAGGTCATGCTCAAGCATATAAAATGGTAGAAATATGAGTTATGGGTATGTGGTGGTGAGGAGGTAGTGTGCAACTTGATTTAGAACTTAATTTTTAAGAAGTAGAGTAGCGAAAACTTTAGTTCAGGACTTGGGGTGTAATCGGTCAGTTTGGAGAGTTTTGGTAAGTCAATTGGGACTTGTTAAAGTCCCTAAGTTGCTTGATATGGTACCACAAATGGTGGAATTCAATTTGAGTCTCTAAGTTGAGTTTTTGTAAGTTTTTGGTTGAGATCTTATAGTCACTTGTTTAAAAAGAGTTTAAAAGGGTTTAGACACGCTTGGTTAAGTATAATTAGGTGTATAACATGATCTTGGGGGGTTAGAATTTGGGAAAAATATATTCATTTGGTCAATTTGGTGTATATTACAAATTCTACAGTTTTCGTGCTGCAAATTATGCAAACTCGCTGAGCGACTCCACTCGCTCAGTGAGAGGGTTGAGAGTTTGGACCACTGTTTGGACTTTCGCCTAGCGAGTTGGGTCGCTGGGTGTTAAACGGTCGGCAAATGTACCGAATCGTTCAAGTAATATAAAATGATAAGACCAAGTATTGTTTTCTAAGAGACTCGTGTAATACTAGTTAATCAAACTATTAACAACTTATTAGATTAACAAACATTAGAATAAGTGAAATAAAATAATTTGACAAAGAAAATAAAAGTTGTCTTTGGAATCCAGAGACGTTTAAGAATAGAAAAGGCTAGAATTGGTATGGAATGGCAGTGCTAAAATTAGTATTCACCTCTTTCACTTTCATACATATAAGAGTTCGTCTTCTTCATTAAAATGTTAATGTCACTTTCAAAATTACTTAGAACCCGATCCCTCAGCGTAAAAAGACTAGATTTTATTATTAGACAACAATCCCTTGAAAACCCTAACTATCAATTCTGCATTATGATTATAAGCTTAAGACAACCAAACATCCTATTTCTATGCCTAGACAATATTTCTTTTGGTTGAAATTTTGTAGACCATGGTTTCCAGGTATTTCCCAATAACAAAGAAATCCAAACATCATGCTATGAGCAATCAAAACATAATTGATAACGGTTGAAATACCGTTATTTTTATACTTAATTTTGATACTGAAAAAACCCTTTATGACTTAGAAACTAGCTTGAAATCATGCTTTTGCTTTAGTTGTGAGAATAAGAGAGTTGAAGGTGGTATTATTGGTTTTATGCTTTGTTTTCCTTGTTTTGAAAGAAAGTAGGATGATTTGGATGAAGAAGTTGAAGTATCAAGGAGTTGGAGTTGGGAAAAGCTGGAAAAAGTGACATTTAGAAGAACCGCAGCCAGCGTTGAGCGGCATCTGGGGCGCTGAGTGCCAATTTCCACTGTCTGGCGCATGAGCGCCACCATTGAGCTCCAATTTCCACTATCTCACACCTGAGTGCCACTGCTGAGCATCATTTTGAGTGTCGCGCCTACTGCTGAGCGCCATTTTCACCGTTGAGCGCTGATGACGTGGGCCTGGGCCAGTTTCTGCCATTTTTCATAAACTATATAAGGGTTTGGACGACTTAGAGAGTCTATCTTTTGACAGAAAGAGGCACAAAAACACTCTTTTCACCCCTTGGAGGAGGATTTTGGATGCGAAAGCTTTGATCTTCAACTTTTAGAGTTTTATCTTTCATTCTTTTCCATATTCTCATCTAGTTTCATCATGTCTATGGTGAACTAAACTTCCATTGTTGTTGGGGAAACAATGTAATCCTTTGAAACTCTCATGTATTGAATTGGCTTATATTATATATATGCTTTCTTCATTAATTGTTAAGGTTTTTCCTCTACGCTCAATGTTTCTTTGTTTAACTCATTCTATTGCATGATTAATTATTTTGTCGATATGGTCACATACGGGAAATCTAGAACTGGGGAAATTCTCCCAAAGGTAGTATTGCCTAAACATAGGAATATGAGGGTTGGTTGCATATACACTCCTGTGCTTCAGAATTAATTATTAGGGATGTTAGGAATCATATGAACTCGTAATTAAGGATAGACTTATTTCGCCGAGACATCGGGTTTAAGTGTTTTAGAGAGTGACATTAACAGTAATGAAGAAGATGAATTCATAAATACATGAGAGTGGATAGGAAAAGTCGGAAACCCCAACAACATAATCATTCCATATTTTATCAACCATTCACTTGTGCATTCTTCTGGTAATTGATCAACACTTGCATTCATATTTAATTTTCTGCATTATAAAAACCAAATGATTTTGTCCTCAACTCTTAAATAATCAACAAATCACATGACTGTCTAGGCCAATGAGTCTCTAGGGAAAACGATACCTGGTCTTACCATTTACATTACTTGATACGATTCGGTACACTTGTCGGAGTGTTAATAAGTTTTTGGCGTCGTTGTCGGGGACTCATGATTTAACTATTGTATTTGTGTGATTATTGATTAACTTTGATTTGATTTTTTTAATTTTTGTTGTTGTTTTTTCTAATAAGTGCTTTTTAGGGTTTTGTTTTCTTATGTATGCAGGATACAATTCGTACTAGGAGCAAGAAAAATTCAGAACCTCTTCTTGAAGGATTAAGTGAAACGAGAAGGAGAAGGAAGAACAAAACATCTAGAGAATTATTCCCTTCTCTAGAAACACTTTTACAACCCTCACCACGGGAATCTGACCAGAGTACTGAAGAGATGGCTGGAAAGACCAATGGAAGACACACTCTGGCGGATTACACCATTTTTATTGGCCCTTATCACTTTAATAACATTGCAAGGCCGAGGGTCAATGTTGCAAATATGGAGGTGAAACCTGCGTTGAAACAATTGGTGAAGAGCAACCAATTCAATGGACTGTCTCATGAAAGTCCATATGAACATCTGACCACATTCAATGAGATTTGCAACACTGTGAAGATCAATGGTGTGTCGGATGACGCGATAAAGCTTAGTTTGTTTCCTTTCTCATTGGGAGGCAATGTTAAGCTATGGTTGAATTCTTTCCCGGAGGAGAGCTTTACTGATTGGGAAGCTGTGGTCTCAAAGTTTTTGAACAAGTACTTTCCACAGTTTAAAATCAACAAGGGTAAGCAAGAAATTTCTTCTTTCAGGCATGGCATGTTGGAAACAGGTAGGCTTCTTTTTACACCAAGAGGGGGGGTGAATTGGTGGTTTATCAAAAAGAAAGTCTTTTCGCATTGTTGAAAACAAAGTATTAAACTTTTCAAACTTTCTTGAAATGCAAGTAATGAAAGTATTAATTTTCTACATTATAAAAACCAAATGTTTTTGTCCTCAAGTCTTAAATAATCAACAAATCACATGAGTGTCTAGGCCATTGAGTCTCTAGGGAAAACGATACTTGGTCTTACAATTTATATTACTTGATATGATTCGGTACACTTGCCGGAGTCTTAATAATAACAAGCATTGAGCAAAGGAGAAAATCACTAACATTTAATGAAAGAAGCATAAAATGTTTAAATCATATTCAAACACATGAAATTCAGAGGTTACAACTAATCTCAACAAGATGGGTTTGGCCCTCCATTGTCATGGAGAGCCTTAAAGTTTACAAAAGGACAATGGAAGAAGAAAAAGAACCTAAAGAGGAAGAAGGAAGTGTTCGCACAACCCTAGTGGCCCTCCAAGCCCTCCTTTGAGTGAAATCACGCCTCCAAACAACCAAATACCCATAAACCTTTGCGCTTTAGGTTTAAATAAAATAAATTTGCAACAAACCCTAACCGCCAGCAAACAACGCCTTAAGTGGGGGCAACCGGGCGAGCTACTCTTCTTCTTGTTGGCGCTCAGCGCCCCTTGGAGGGCAAGCAGGCGTGGTGCGGTATGTGCTTCTGGTGCTCAACACCCTTCAGGTGGGCAAGCAGGTGCTGATGCGTGACCAGTAGCGTTGAGGGCCCTAGAAAAGGGCAACTAGGCGCCCTACGCCTTCTTCAACCTTCTTTTCTGGTGCTTTTGATGTCCCTCATGGGTTTCAACTCCTTGATATTTTTACTCTTCTTCCAAAACATACCCATAACCTACAAAATTTAGGGAATTTAGTAATAAAAACATTAAGTATAACCTCTATTCACTTATTCACAAAATTAAGCTAAAAACAAGAGTTCGAGCAAGCTTCAAAGTCAAAAAGAGTTGATTTAGTATCAAAATTGCATCACAGATAATGGTAAATTTAATCGTTATCCCTATGCGAGTGGGTTGAGAGTCTGGACCACTGTCTAGACTTTCGCCTAGCGAGTTGAGTCGCTGGGCAAGATGGTTGAGGATCTGGACCACTGTCTGGACATTTGCCTAGTGAATAGGGTCGTTGAGCGAGTGAGTTTGGGGTTTGTACCATAGTCTCTACTCTCGCCTAGTGAGAGGGGTCGCTGAGCGAGAGTTTGGAGTTTGGAAGCATTGGGAGTTTTATTTGCATAACGAGATGTATCATTGAGCAAAAGGTTAGGATTTGGAACTAATGTGATTTTTATTTGCACAGCTGGGTCTTTGAGTGAGAGATTTGTAATCTGGGAACACTATCTGTGTATTCGCGCAATGAGTTGGGTCGTTGAGCAAGAGAACTTTGTGGTCACCCAGCGAGGGTATTCGTTGAGCGACTAGTCTAGGTTTTGGTTTACTCTTTTCTTCTTTATTCTTGATTGATTACAGTGATACTTTAATTCATTTGGGAATGATGTATGATTATGTATGAGTTTTTATAAGTATCAAAGTTATGAGTTGAGAGTCAAAGTGAATGTATGTGGTTTCAAAGTATGGTTTTCAAAGTAATGAAGGTAAGTTCGAAAGTGAATCCTATTTGTGAGGTTCAAGTATGTTTAGAATGAATGCAGGAGCTCAGCTTGGGGGTTACCCTAAAACTCCAATGGTGTTTCATTCTCAAGTAGAGAGGATTGATCCATGTCGTGAGGAGTAGCAAAAGGTCTTAGTCTTGGTGGCTTCCAGTATGCTCCAAGGCGTGGAATAGATTAACCTTATGAGTGTGGTAGGGTGAAACCCATTGAAAATGGCTTTGCAAAGCAGTAGATGCCACCACAAGTGCACAACCCGTCATAGCTTGACAATCATTCTAAGTCCGGACAATCAATTCATTTTATTGTCATGCATGTAGTGTCTTGGTGTTGGAAAATGATTATGTCTGATTATGTGTAATGTAGTTGATGTGTGTGTGTGTGTGTGTGTATATATATTACTGTTCTTTATTTAAACTAGCTTACCCTGTTGTTTGTGATTGTGTGTTGTATGTGGTTGTGTTATTTTCCTTTGTGATGATCATCATGTGGGTGTGATCAAAGAGAGATGAGGTTTCCCTAGTGTTAAGTTCCTGGCAAGTGTACCAGATCGTTATCAAGTAATATAAACGGGTAAGTCCGAGTATCGTTTTCCCAAAGGACTCTTAGGCCTTAACTTTCATGTAACCTAATCGTGTAAGACTTGAGAAAAGAATATATTTAGGGGTTGTATGCAAAGAACAAAAATAAACATGCAATGCAGTTGATTTAATTGGTTTTGAGAAACTATGGATGAATGATGTTGTTGNGGTTTACAATTTCATCTTATCCACTCTCATATATCTACTCTTCTTATTTAATTCACTTATCTATCTACTTGCCATGCATACTTTCTTAATTACCCTTAACCCAATCCCTTGGTGAAAAGAGCCTATTACTAATTATCGGTTTGCTATCCCTAGCCTCCCCTAGTAACCAATAATGCAATGCGATCCGAAACAATTACAATTGACCGTCCTACCCCTATCCCTAGGTGATATTGGCATAATCAAGGAATTTTCCACCAGTTCATGACATTACCGTACGTCCCCATATCGATAAAGACAAACATCTTTTACTAAATGAGATAAACAATAAAAGCATGGAGCGCAGATGAGAACCCAACAATTGATAAATAAGTATATGACAAGCATATGAAATAAATAAGAATTTCAATATATGAGAGTTTCAAAAGATTACATTGTTCCCCAACAACAAAGGGTTTAGTTCACCATTGACATGGTGAAACTGGATGAAAATAATGAAAGAATGAAAGAGATAACCCTAAACTTGGTTGAATGGAGCCTAAGCATCCAAGGAACCTCCTCCAAGGTGTGTGGAATAGCTCTGGACGTTCTCTCTGCCAAAAGAATCCCTATCTAATTCGCACTGGGGCTATATATAAGCCCAAAAAGATAACAGAAAGATCTACAGAATCTAACTTAAAAAACAGACGACCGCCCAGGCGCCTAATTTGACCGCTTAGCGGTCAGTTTTGCCGCTGAGCGGTTTCCCTCTAATCGCTCTGAGCGCTCAGCGGACCATTCTGGCGCTCAACGGCTTGTTTGACCCTTCTTTTCATCATTTTTCTCCTTCTTTCATGGGTCTAAGTCCACCTTACTTCACTTCCATCTTTATTTCATCTAAAATCTCTGCAAAACAATGCAAAACAAGCATAATATCTCTAAAACCAACTTTTGACTCTCAAGAGACTTAACTAAGTGTTTTACTTGACTTAAAGCTCATTCTAAGCCTCAAAGGGTGTGTTTTACTATCAAATTTAAGTATGAAAATAACGGTTTTTAGACCGTTATCACCTAGAGTAGGCTTTGGAGGGAGGCGATGCGGCAGTATAGATTATTTAAAGTAGTATTTTACATAGTTTTGTTTTAGATCGGTTGTATATAAAGTTTAAATTTTGTAATTGTTTTGAATAATTGTAAAGTTTAGACTTTATATTCTAGTTTATAACTATTCTATTTTATTAATTATGTGACAACTATTATATTTTGGGATGTTACAATAATTATTAAATTATGATTTATATTTTTGTAATATTTTTATTAAAAAATTAAAATAATAATAACTAAAATAAGAGTAATAATAATGAAAATAAAAGAAAAAAGAAAAACAAAAACAATATTTAAAATCATATTTAATGTATTAGATATATTAAATTATATTAAAATATTAAATTAAACTAAATAATTCTTAAAATTTAAATGGAAAACAAAATTTTAAAAAGATTTGTTAATTGGATACATAAATCCGTTAACTATGGTAATGGGTAACGGATATGGATATCTGATAAATATTTTTATTTATTTTTTTATTAAAATTTTAATAATTATTAAATTTAATTTAACGACAATTCTATAAGAAAATATATTTGAACATCAAATTCTTACTTAAACCCTAGTATGAATGCGACAATCCCTTACCATTTAGATAAAATACTAGAATCCTCGAAAAATCCAAAATTTTACCCATTAAAGGAAAATTGAATTACTTGATTGAATTATATGTTCAACCTAGAACAAGCTTTGCTAACATGACGGTGTGTGTCATTAGAAATTTTGTTTCTCTTACGTTTTTTGTTTTTTAGTAGGGTTCAGGACGGGCATAGGAATAAGATTAATATATTGCACAGGACATTTTTACCTGAAAATATCTAGTTTAAGTCAAAATTATTTAGTTTAAACGAAAATATCAGCAGAACTTGTGTGTTAGTTTTTCACAAATATTGCTCAGATGAAAAAGTTTAGCCTAAGCAAAAATACTGTAGTTAACATCTTATATTTAACGGAAATGACTTGATTGACACAAATGTTTCCTGTAGTATGTGGACGAAATTGACATTTTTTTAAAAGAGGGGACGAATTTGACACACTCTAACCAAACTCAGGACAAAAGAAGCAATTAAACCTAAATTTTATAATTTAAATTTAAGCAAATTTTACTCCTAAGTGTTTAATTAATTTTGAAAATAGGAAACTTAAATAGTTTTTTCAAGAAAAAAAAATAATAAATATTTTTTTTATAAAATTAAAATTAAATTTTAATAAAATAAGATTAGGTAAGTGGATTGATGAGTCAATCCGGTCCTCCACAGATTCAACCCAGATAAGTCGGATTAAAATCTGACCAGCATAAAAAAATACTTCTTTTTATAAATTCAACTCGATCCAAACCCGTAGTTAGACAGATTATAATCGATTTTGACAATTCTAATAATTCTTCCATTTTTAGAAAAAAAAACGACTGAAGAAGAGAAGTAGCGTCCCTTCCTTGTTCTCATTCCCTTGTTAATGATTGCAACTAACACTCAATTGTAATTTAACGCTTCCAAATGCATGGTGGCCCCTATTATTTATTTATTCCTTTTTATTTTCTATATTGCTGAGTTGTTTTCTGCTAGGCTTTCAACAAAATATTGATATATGTTAAAATTGTTTTTGTAATCATTGAATCAGAATAATAGTTTTAAATAATCATCTTAAGATTTAAGTGTATATTTAAGAATCGGTTCTGTACATAGTGGGTCGTAGCAAATCAATTTTAATAATAAATAGGCTTAAATCCTTTTTTCACACAGATTTTTTTGTCTGATTTGTTGTCTTATAAAAGTTAAATGGCCTCTAGTTTTAAAATTAAACAACTTTAGTTCAATGCTAATTTATCCTGTATGAACTAAAAAATGTAAAAAGGTGTTTTCAGAGGTAACAAACGTTAAAAGAGATTATCTAAAATTACTGTATAATATTCTACGTGAATAAAATTAAAATATTCCTATTATTGATGGATACGTTAATGTTTTCTATTACAAATGGGATTATACATTAGTATACACTAACTGTATAATTACATTTGTATAAAGACTAAACTTACATGTTTGTAAAATGATAAAATCAAAATGGATTTAAGCACAATAAAAAAAAGTAAGATATGAAATAATATATTAATAATTAAATAATATATAATGATTAGAGATATTTCGGTATTGAAATTAAAAAAAAGACTGGATTAATTAAATGTTTAATTTGCAATTAGTAAAAGTAATTGAAATATACAAATGTTACTTACTTCAGAATCCCAATGGGAAATTCTTCATATCAAGATGCTCTTATGTATTTTACTTTAATTATTCACATTACCAATATATTAAAAAAACATGGTCTTTTAAACTAGTTAAAACACTGTTTCAACATTCATTTAATCAGTACAACTAACCGATATCAATAAAATTATTATAATAATTAAATAATATAAAAATAAAATATCATATTTCTATAATTAAAATTTAACACAAATTTATATAGGTTTCATATATATGTAATTTTTTAAATAGAACAAATGTAAAATTTTTAATACATTTTCGAAGAATTTGTAGACTTAAATGTTTCTAGTTTTTAATAATAACACAACAACAAGTTATATGTAACGTCCAAATTTTCAACATTATTAACATTATTACATCATAAAGCACACATTAATAAAACTAAAACAGTCATAATATATATATATATATATATATATATATATATATATATATATATATATATATATATATAACATCAGCAACCTAAAACGTTTAAGGTTGGTCATCTATTCTATCATCGTCTCCTAACATCTGACCTAGAGAGCACCTTGTCTGTTCATATCGTAAAGATGATCATTGTAACACAAGATATGAACAAATACCAACACAAAGAAAAGGATAAGCTTTTATCAAAGAACACACATAAGCATCATTTATATTTGTCATTCAATAGTTCAACTATCAATATTCACCCACGTTCAACATTTAACTTTATATTGACCATCAAGATACATGTGTTGATATCAAACTATAGAGGCCCCGCCTTTGAGGTGGAACAACAACATCTTCATCAATAAATCACCACTCTCCAAGGTTAATCCTTTCAAGCATTTATGGCTAACAAATAATCAATAGACTAGGAACATCCTACTACTCTCCACCCTATAATCATCATTCTCTTCTTGAGACTAGAGGTTATTGAGAGCTTTAGAATTACCTCTAATTACTGGCTTTCTATATCAATAAATACACTTACACATTTAGCCATTACAAAGGAATTCTCCTTGAACTCCTTATAACATCATTCACATTCCATCACACCTTTCAATCACATCACAGAGTATATAGTGCAACATTCTATCATTCATAACTATGCACAAAAGGATAATCAATGAAATAATCAACGAAACCTAGACTCACTCGCCCAGCGAGCATTCTTTACTCACTCAACGAGAGCAAACCAATGAGTTGGCTCGCCTAGCCCTGCAACTACAAACCAAACTCCCTAGAAACTTGTCCATTGAACCAATTTCACTCCCCCAACTAATGTGAAAATAGAGAACTCATATAGACCAGCGAGGTAGTTCACCCAGCCCCTGAAACTCAAGGCAGAACCTTTATTTACTTGCCCAACGAGCTCTCCTTGCTCGCTCAGCCACTCTACATAATTATACAACATCAATACCTACATAATATGCACCTATCAATGCTTTAATACCCATCTTAGGCATAACTACGAACTTCCAACACTACAATTAGACATTCTAAGACACAATTGACCTATCCAATTGCATAGGACTCAACTTAAACCAAATTTAAAACTATAAGACCATGGGATTCAACTCAAATTAACTAAAATCCTACTCTAAAGACCAAATTTCAATTTTTAACCATTTAATTCACATAACTAGCCAGTTTAGGAGTCTGAACAAGTCCAAAATGATTAAATAATGTTGAGATTGTTGACAACACAAACTCTATATCAAACTAGTTTTTGATGATGACAACACAATGTTTAATAACAGTACACATGTTGCTGCATTACATGTTTGTATACTGATAAACTGTCATATCTGCTGGACATGTTTTTGATGTACTGTAATGTATGTTCCTATGATTGATTGTGTGATATATTTGTGGAACATGCTTGTATGGAAATGTGAAATAAAATGTCTTTGATTACAGTACATTCGTGAAAGTAAAAGATCACAAGCACCTTTATGAACTTATATTTGTTGTGACAAAGTTCTAGTCCAGTCGAATACACCTATAATGGATTCGGCTATGCTAAAATCTTTGTACAGATTTTGTGAACCAGTGCTGTGTGAGATTTTGAGTTGAAAAGAATTTCAAAATGTTTTTTCATGTGTCATTCGACATTGTATATTGCATATTCGACCGTGTTACTGATCTGTTTGGAATTCTATTATGCTTACACGCTCCAACGACTATATTTTGCAAAAGTTAGTTAAGCATTGATGACTTGGTCAACTGTAATAAATGTGTGTTAATTTCTGTTGACTGAGAACTTATGTGTTGATTGTCTGTTATAACTGTTTTAATACAATCGACTGGATTAGTAGGCTATTCGACTGAGAAGCAATCTGTTATAATAGAAAACTATAAATAGACAAAACACGAGTTGTTCTGTGACTTTTGTGAATCTGACATTTTCATTTTCCTGTTTCAGATTGAATTATCTGTTTTAACAAATCCAAGAATTCTCCAAGAAGACGGTGGTGATCTTTCTTGAGAGAGATTCAAATGGAGAAGTCAATTGCGCTGACTGCTTGATTATTATCTACACGAGGAAGGTGTTTCTCGATTGATCTTTGAAGGCTTGGCATCCTGTGAAGACTGCTGTGTTGATTGAAGGCTTGGCAACCTGTGAAGTTTGTTGTTATAGGCTTGGCATCCTGTGAAAAGTGCTGGTTACATGTTGAGGATTGTTCGACGTGGGTTTAGATTGCAGAAGAGGGGATTCTTGCTGCAATTCTAGTTTTGTTATGCAACTATATTTTGGTTTTGGGTTAGAGAGGAAATTTATATTTTTTCGTGGTGCTTCTATAAATTCCTTGTTGTAAAAATCACAACCATTATAATGCATTTGCTTCCTGGGTTGGAAGGACACTGGATGTAGGCATTGTTGGCCGAACTAATATAAAAACTAGTGTTTGGTTTTCTCTATTCCTGCACTCTTTATTTCTAGTCGACTTCGTTTGTTTTGCAGTCAATTGCGTTTTTCCGCTGTATTGAATTTTCAATTACTTGCATTTCAAGAAAGATCAAAAAGCTTTGCACTTTTATATAAAGATTGCAAAAAGATTTTGTTTTTGAACAAACACCAATTCACCGCCCTCTTGGTGTAAAACAAAGCCTACCTTTTTCTCAACAAATAACAAACCCCAAATTCATTCCTTTACCTTTTACCTTCCAATTCCAAAGCTCACCCTTCAAAAACCTCAAAAACGCACTATAAATCATGAACAACCCAACCTTCATATCTATCAAGCATACCTATACCCATACTCAATTTTATCCCAACAAGTCACAATTGACCCTACTAAAGATCCCACACTCCTATTTCCCCCTTTTTACCACTCCTTCTACAAATCACCTATCAACACCACCTCTTTTTGACCAAAATAATCCCTTTACAATTTCATTTCTTTCAACATTTCAACCACAAGTTAACATCATCATTTCACAAAACACCATCAACAAGGTATTCCTAAACAAACACATACTCATGCAATACATCAAGCACTCATGCAACTAATTCCAATTAATCAAGAACACAATTATCACCAAGACATACATCTCTAATATAACCAATTCATCTTTTCATTCCAAAAATTCATTAATCATGCTTGAAATTTAATACTCAAATCATAAAACTAACTTCCCTACCCTTATAAGGTGTTACCCTAACTATACGTAGCTCGTTGCTCTTGCTTTGAGTTCAAGAAACTCTAGAGAAACCTACAAATCATAAGAATATGATCAGAGCAAGTCCTTAGGACCTCTGATTGAAAAAGAGATAGGTAGAAAACTAATCTAACACATGCGAATAAAATCCCTACGCATTTTGACCGAATAATTAAAGGAAAAAGGAATAGAAACTTACTTGTTCTATAAGGAAAAGTGATCAGATAGAAAGAAAGGATTATTCACTGTGATCACTTAAATACTTCCTAATCGTCAAACAGATAATCTAGACATTAGAAATCGTAAAGAGAATGCAAAGAGCTAAGATAAATGTTTCTTGTTTTTTATATTCATGAGTTTCTATTTATATTATTAAATTATTTAACTTTAAAATATTTTGTCTCATTATTTTAAAGCATCTATCAATTGTAATACTCAATTTTTTTAAATATTAGGTTACCAGAAAACTATGAAAATCATTTTACTATAATTTTATGAATGATAGTTTAAAAACTGAAGAATATCTTTCATTTATAAACACTATTTGGTCATATATCGGTCAATTATTTAAAAAGCTAAAAATTATTAATTTTCACTGTAACTAATGTAAAATTTATATTCGGGGTGGATTATGTAACTAAAAGTATAAAATTCTTCTACAAATAATCCATTTAATGGTGACGGCTGAATATTCCATGGTATCTGGCAATAGTAAAATCAAATCATTTGAATATTGTGTCAAAGAAGCACATTAATTACCTACCCCACCACCGTATATTTTATTTTTATTTTCATTTTTCAACCAATAAATAGCAAAAGGTATTGATCCCCGTATTGTATTGCATCACGTATTTGGATGCTTAGTGATAAATTTTGGATTATATTTCCGTATTGGGTTCTTGAAGGTACCTATACTCAGATAATTAATTAAAAACTTCAAAGATAACAAACTTTATTAGATTCTTTAATGCTAATTAACAGACTCGAAGATGATTGCTTTGTATGAGAACAAAAAAAGTAATTTTCATGAGTAACATCACTCTTTTTTTTTTCTCTTTATGATATTATCAACATGGTTTAGTCTCATGTGGTGAATGTGAACAAGACTTTTTCTTCTTGACTTGAATCAGAAAAAGTAGAGTTTTATTCCCACTCTCACACGGATACAGATATGAATGACACACTCCCAAGGCGTGGCACGCTACTTTTGGATTTCATTAGTCCATTAAAATATTATTATGAGTAATCATATTTGTGTTAACAAACAAGTTTCTTAACTATAATGAGTTTGAGAACGACGTTTGATCCATTTTGTTACTTTCTAGGGTTTATCGTTTACTATTTTATATACTCTAAACTAGGGTTTTAAGCTACGTAGTAGAGATAGTAACCACCAATTAGGCGCAGCTTCGTTAGGTAGTAGTTTATGTTTGATCTTTGAATTTTGGTCCCATGTTTTCAAATTAGCTTAAATATTCATCCATTCTCATCGTAATTAATTTTTTTTTAAGAATCTAATCCAATATTAATCTAATAGAGATAAAACAGTTTAATTTAGTGCTAATAAAGTTTAGGATAATGATACTTAGACAATATTTTTTTGACAACATTTAAACATCATCTACGTGTCATTCTGTGATTGGTCCAGGGTGGTATTTATGATTATTATTATTGATTGTGGAGTAATTTTGGACCAATCACAAAATAACACGTAGATAATGTTCAAATGTTATAAAAAAAAATGTTGTCTAAGTATTATTATCCGTAAGTTTATTTCAATTATAAGATCTTGTGTGGTATAGTACTTGTTAAGATGGGGTATTTACACTGTAATAGTTTAGATCCTTATATAGGATGTGTTACTTATAATAGCATCCATTGGGTTAAATGGTATTTACTTTTACCAGTAATTTTAGATTTATAAGCGGAGAAGTTATTTCTTTAAAATTAGAAACTAAAACTCATTATAAATAATAGATATTATTCAATGTAGGATTACTTTTGATTTTTGTTTTTTTGTTTTCATAATACACTAGTAAAAAATTGGGTTTTTACAGCGCACATTATGTCACGGTTCACCAGAAACCGCAGCATAATGGTGCACGGTGGCAGTTCTGTAAATAAAACGAAAGAATATGCCGCGGTTCAGAGGGGAACCACGACATATCCTCCAGTCAGCCATCCCCTTTGACCCACGTTTGAATAAAAAATGAAATAACAGGGGTATATGCCGCGGCGGTTCTTTGGGCAACCGCGACATATACCCAAGTCAACTTATTACAGGGGCTGACTTAATCAGAGAATGTCAGAAGTTACAGGGGTATATGCCGCGGTTCCCCAGCGAACCGCGACATATAACCCTGTCATTCCCAAGAAGGCAGCTGGGGAGACAGAAGTATTCAGAACGTTACAGGGGTATATGCCGCGGTTATATGGGGAACCGCGGCATATACCCCATGTAACTTCTGAAGTAACCCATCAGTCACCCATCAGTCAGGGAATTTCAGAAGTTGCAGGGGTATATGCCGCGGTTCTCTGTGGAACCGCGGCATATACCCCTGTAACGTTCTGAATACAATAACTCTCTCCAACTGCCTTCTTGGAAATGACAGGGGTATATGCCGCGGTTCGCTGGGGAACCGCGACATATACTACCACCTGAAATAAATTTAAAATGAATTTGAAATATTTCGAGGAATATACCGCGGTTCAGCGGGCAACCGCGGTATATAGTGCCATAATAATTTTCAAAAATGCCATTTAGGTTATTTTTTTAATGACTATAGGCCGCGGTTTGCTGTGAAACCGCGGCATATAACCATAATATACCGCGGTTAAGTACTTAACCGCGGTAGATTCCCCTGTCACAGTTAAAAAATAAAATTTCTGAACAGTATCGTCTTCTTCGCGGAGACGCTCCTTCTTCGAGTTTCTTCTCCCGCCGCGATCACCCCTCTCAGTTCCTTCATTTCTTCACCGTTTAAACTCAAAATTGTTCGGTCATTTCACATTTTTGACGATAAGAAACAGTTTGAGCCGATCAAAATCGTTTGAAACGCTTGTCATTGCTCTCCGCTGCCATTCTCCTATTTTGCACCAAGCTTTTTCGCCACCCCTGTTCCAGGTATTTATGCCCTTTTGCTTTCTTAATATGATTTCTTCATTAGTTTTTGCATAATAACAATTGCTATAGTTATGGTAATGTATGAAATTGCTATAGTTTTGGTAATGTA
>NC_028351.1:17818975-17822578 GCF_000741045.1 Vigna radiata var. radiata
CTGCGAAGTCTATAATTAGATTATACAATAGCTCTTAGATTTAAACATTGCATTTGATTAGATTGTATTTTCTTAGACTCTGTACTTTATTTGATGTTGAAATACATTTGAACATGTCTTTGTTATGTTGAAATTGAATTTCTGTATATGTTTTTATATGTAGGTCTGTTTTTGTGGTAGTGGATATCACAAAAACAGACTTGCAATTTTAAAAAACTGCAGGGGAATATGCCGCGGTTCTTACCACAACCGCGGCATATACTTTTTCGTTTTAATTTTTTTTTTAAAAAGAGAATATAGGCCGCGGTTAGTGCAAGAACCGCGACCTATAGTGGACACTTTTTGCCGCAGTTGAACCGCGACATATAGTGGACTATTTTTTTTTTTTTAAAAAAAAAGAACTTATGCAGCGGTTCTTTGGACAACCGCGGCATATTGCGGAACTTATATACCGCGGTTGTAACCGCGGCCTAAAGTCTTTGACTTACTACCGCGGCTGAATATGCCGCGGTTCGTAAACCGCGACCTATAATGAAAAATAACCGTGGTAAAAGTCCCTCGCTGCACTAGTGATAGGTATAGATTTTTTATGTTTAGAATTGTTTAACTTTCGAACCAAATTTACTATATTGTTTTTTGGGTGAGTTTGGTTTGATTCCCATGTCTTTTTGTTTTTATTTTTAATAATATTTTTTATGTAATGATAAATGATTAATATAATTCAAGATATTAATTTAACTAAAATAGTATAATACATATTGATACCTAACAGTTATGAAAAAAATATCTTTTAAAAACTAATTTCAATTAATAGATCTAATAGATTAAAAGTTATTAAAATGATTCTAACTAACATGTATAGGTCTGAAAATATTATTTATAACAATCTTTATATATATAAAAATTGAACTAAAACAATGTTTTCTACACCTAGTATTAATATCGTTTTTCCATGGTTTATGACTTATTTTACATAGTATGCACACCATCAATTAATTGAATACATAAATAATTATAATTTCTTATTTTATGTGTTTTCAATTTTCGTAGATGAAAAAAATAATTGAATATTATAATAGTGTACATTGTTAGAATATTTTATTAATGAGAAATTTGTGTTTAATGATATATATATATATATATATATATATATATATATATATATATGAAAATTGCTAATTATAAGGATTAGTCCATATATGTTCGGATGATAAGCTTTTTATGGAAAAAAAAATTGAGAGGTATTAGTCAAAAGAAAAGAAAAGAATATGCTAGTTTTGGTATTGTTACTTAAACAAATGGGAAAAGGTTAAGGTGATTAAGCTTTTGTGAATTAGGAGGTGATCATGATTAGCAGAAAACAAGGTTTCTTATGGAAAAAGTAAAACATTTAATAATGTTATTTGTCTGAACGAGAGCCAACTGTCTCAACGTATGAAACAGTGTGTTTGGTTTGAGGATGAAGGACCCACACTGCTCTTTAGATTGCATTCAGATATTGCTGCGCTCTATACGCTGCTAAAACGCTGTATTTTATTGCCATACCCAAATAATTACAACCTCTTTAAATAGTATAGTATTTGTGTAGTTTTAATAATACAAAATTAGAAATAGATCAATGATTTTTAACACAGCGCCACACACAAAAAAAAAATTAAAATTGTTAGAGCCATGATTTATGAACCTGAATCTAACCAATTAACAATAGTATACAAAAATAAGTCAAATTCTTTCATTCCTTGATAATCTTCTCATACACTATATTTTAAAAAAGTTTTCAAGACATTAGACGTATTTATTTTTTATTTAATATCTTTAGAATTATCAAGGAAAATTATACAATATAAGAAATATGTTATTTTGGATGATTAATTTTTTTTTAATATATGAATAATTTATAGCATCCCAAATTATATCTACTATATATAAATTAATAAAAATTTTCCTCATATATATATATATATATATATATATATATATATATATATAAAATATAATATAAAATATCAACATCAATTCTTACTATTAATCTAATCATCTTATGTCATGCAAAAGAATACCTGATATGTCCCAAATATTATTGGTGTTTAAATCTCAATACTTCTCAAAATAAAAATAATTTAACATCTTATGCGTCATGTAAGGTCTTAAAATTCTGAAAAGTCATATGAACCTTATAAGTAGGGTAGCTAGGCCCAGAAGCTAAGGGAGCCTTAGCCTAGAGAGAGGCTTCTTCAAATGTCAATTTTTTATTTGCTAACTTTCCTTTCTCTCTCTAACACTCCCGTGTCCTAAAACTTTCTCTGCCTTCTCTCTAGGATTCCAGTCAGTTGAACCGCTCAATCTTGATTCTGAAGGTGTTCAAGTGTTCACTGCGTAGAGAGCTTCCTTTCTACCGAACATTTTCTTCGTTCCGATTGGTGAGTCATTTTTTCCCTTTTCTCCACTATTTCTAACATCAAGGGCATGGAACTTTGCTGGTTTCATGTTCCTCATGCGTTTTTCCTTCCATTCCCTACCTATCTGAGTTCTAAGGGTTGTGTTCTATCACCTCTTTTGTGATTTGTAGGTTCTGTGAGTTCACTGTTGTGTGGGTACTGTTAAGACATTTTTCAATTAGCTGTGCTTTGAAAAATCCATGTAAGGGGAGCTAGTTATATTTTTTTTATGAGATATATGAGGTGCATGTTTGATAAATTGAAATTTGGTGTACTGTTATATTATATTTTTTTGGTTTTGAGTATGTTAAGTTGAGACTGTGAATTTGTGCTTTGGTGTTGAACTGGTACATGTGGAAATTTATGTTTGTAAGTGTCTCTGTTGAAATTAAATCTATTTTGGTTGAAATTGAGCTGGTTGGAGGGTTTGGAGTAAGGGCTCTATGATAGTATGTATATGGATATTAAACAGGTGTACAGGTACTGTTTAAGGTTACTGTGAGGGGAAGGGAGATATATAAGATTGAGTATTTGATGTCTAGAAAGCTGTAGGACAATTTTCATAACTTAGATATTTAAATAATAACTTGCTGAGAGCATGTCTTTGTTGGTAGGATAAAGGGGATTTAAAAACCTGAGTTGGCACATCCCTGATCATAGAACAGCCTTGGTCTGGTCCAGTCAGTTGTGTTAGTCTTATGTGCTAGCGCCGAAGGTGAGTCTGATGCGTTCAGAAATCTGAACCCTCTTCGGTGACCAATTGGGTAGTGAGGTGAGGTTGGGAGTAAGCATTTTGTAGTGTTAAATAATTTAGCAGGCAGTTTCATAATTAAGGGAGCATTGTAAGCAATTTGGATGGTGATTTTGTGCATTTGAGGTAATGAGTGCATTTGGTCTGTTTGGGCAGTTTAGACAAGTCAGTTATGACTTGTTAGGTAGATAAAATTGAACAAAAAAAGAACACATTAAAAATGGCAGAATTGAATTAGAGTCCATAAATCATAGGATGCGATGTTTAGAAGTTAAATTCAAGCCTGAACAACTTTAGAAGCACTGTATAATTGGTAAAAATCCATCTAGATAAGTTTAAATAGGTGCCTATCACAAATTTGGGGTGTTAAAAATTAGAAAAGTATGATATATATATATATATATATATATATAT
>NC_028351.1:17823073-17854674 GCF_000741045.1 Vigna radiata var. radiata
TGAGATGATTGAAAGTGGTTGTGGAGCATGTTCTGGTACATATGACTTGATCTTTAAAGCTTAAACATGTGGTTTGATTATAATTCAAAGGTATATGAATTGGGAAAGAAATAAACATGGTTTCAAGGATAATGGTGGTGGTTTAATTGTAAAATCTCAAGGTGAGATTCTTATTGTTTTAGAATGAAAGTAGGAGCTCAGTCTTGGGGGTCTTCCCGACGATAAAATGGTCTTTCTTCTCATGTAGAGAAGGCTGACCATGTGGTGAGGAGTAGCAAGAGGTCTTAGTCTTGGAGGCTTCTGTCATGCTCCAGGGCTCAGAACAGACTAACCTCGTGAGTGTGGCAGGACGGGGGAGCCCAGGGCGGGGAGCCTAAGTATCACACGCCACCACGGGTGCATAATTAGCTCACCCTTGCTTGCTTGTGTTTGTGTCATGTTTGCGTTATTTTCTTTTGCGATGATCATCCACTTGGATGAGAGCAGATGGCGAGGATGTTACTTTGGAAACAACTCTTGATGGGGATGACAGTGCTGCAGTCTAGTCCACTAAACCTCATTTCTCTTAGTAATGTTATTTTGAAGAACCCTTTTCATGTTTTAAAATTTTTAATTCCTTGTATTTCCAAGGAGAAACTTTAGTACTCCACTTCCAAATTCTAAGTACTGTTTAAGGATGATTGTAATCCTATTACTCTTAACTGCTTTCTATTATTATTATTCATGACGACGTCTTGATTATGTATGTTTTTATCATATAATTCAGACGTCACACGTCACAAGGACTAATATCTACTGCATAAGTCTTTATGGTAGTATATATAACTCAGCTCTATGCCATGAAGGTCATCCATCTTTTTCATTACATAAAATAAAACTGCAATAATCTTATTCATCTTTTCAACCTCAACATTTGATATTTCAATTCATATGATTTAGATTATTGATAAAATTGAGATATGTCTTTTCATTAAACTTGTATTTGTTCGAGGGATTTTAACAGATAAAAAAATTAAAACACGTAATATTTAAATTACCTTATTTTCTAAGTATTTTATTTGAATAGAGTAAATAAAATATTTTATATTTTAATTTTGTTGTGTGGAAAAAAGTAATTAAATTTTTCTTTAAAATAAAATTTCATTTCAAAAATATGTATTATAAAAGTAAAATTTATAGAAAATATTAGTTAAATTTAAATATTAAAATAATATTTAACAATTTAACTTTTTTTTAATATGTATATGTATACAATGTTATAGAGTATAAAGTCATGAATTTGACACAACCCATAGTCCCGACTATGATGCATTTGGGTTGGAGAAAAAAAAACTAATAACATCAAGAAATTCACATAAGAAAAATCTCACAAAACTAAAAGAATAACAAAAGTTAAAATAGTAAAATTCTATTAAAGGTTGAGCTAAACCGTTCATGTTGAAGGTTGAGCTTAGTTAATCGAGTCAAGTCAGTCATGTTGAAGAAGTGAGTTGAGTCGAGCCAATGCATGTTGAAAGTTTAGCCAAGTTATTACGAGCTAAAGATTAAATTGAACTAGCTCAGGCTAAATAGTTAAGGTGGCTTGGACCGAATGTCGAGTAGATCCGACCTAAGTCAAAAATCAAGTTAAGCTGAACTAGATGGAGGTCGAGTTGTGTCGGCTTAGGTGAAGGTTGAGTTGATCCAAAGAAAAGATCCATATGAGTTGCTCCAAGCCAGAAGGATCGAAGGTTGATTTGAGTTAGTCCAATTTGATGGTCGAACATAGTTAGCTCTATCGAAACTCAAGTAGAATCGGCTCAACCGAAGGTGTAGCGAAGTGTGCAAATAAAACTGGACTTATTTAAGAGTGAGTTAGGCCTAACTCATGGGCAATATATCAAATTTACACACAGAGAGGGAGTGACTAGTTGTGAAATTTCAATTTTCTTCTTTTTTTTAGTGAATTTTAAATTCTGTTGTTTTAGTTTTAAAATACCTTTCCAAAAAAAGAATAAATTTAAATTTTCAAAAAAAAAAACTCATTTTGTTTTAAGAAGGTCAAATTAATCAAATAAATAAATTTCTCTCTAAAATTGCCTTACCTAAACCTATTATAATAATTATTTGTAATAAATACCACAAACCAAAACTTAGCCTGATTATCATTTTAGGTATTTGTATTTTCTCTTCACTCAAGATATTGTATATCCCAAATTAATTCACTCGTGTAATTCAATAAGACATTAATCTAAAATTCATTTAATTCCATCATACATATTTCATAAACATGAACTTTTCGCCTTTGAAATAAGATAAATATAAGTAAACAAACCTGTATCACTTAAGCAAGAAACTCTCTTTTAAGTAACCTTACTCATGGAAGAAGAGAATGTTACTACCAGTCCCTCACTCAAGTTATTATTAGGATGATAATGAGGCAATATAGGTATGAGGTTGATCATATTTGTCTCCATCCATGAAATAAAAATTCATAACTCCATTAGGTATAAAATTTGTGTCACATCCTCATCTCGTCGAATAATGGGTATACTCATATCGATTTCCATACCCATCCCCACACTATTTCAAATAACAATTAAACTTAATAATTATGAATAAAAATAGTGAATTCTTCTATGGACGTAGATTGAAGTTTGTTAACACTTCAATGGAACCATGTTATATCTATGTGATTTGTTCTTGTTCTTCTTCTCACGTTTTACTTCTATTGTTTACTTTTTGTGGATTTCTTCATTGTTTTTGTTTGTTTGTATAGTAGACACTTTGATAGTAAATTTGTCTGAGCTAATTTGCTACACCAAAATTAAGAGTCTTTTAATAATTTAAAAATTAAGACAAGATGATATCTACATACTCATCTTCATCTCCATAACTAATTTAAAAAACTTAGGTTCAATCCATACTCATACTATGCTTTGACAATGTGAGGACTACTCGTCAAAATTGGAACGAGTTTGAATAATAATCAAAAGAGAAGATTGTTTGTCATCCCTAGTTATGATCTTAGGACTTGAGCAACAAATAGGACACTTAAGAGTTATGATTCCAAATGGTAGATAATCACCACTAACTATCATCACTCAAACATACAATGTGATACTTAAGCGGTAAGACACTTAGGCTATGTTCACTTGGAGGAGATGATTTGGAGGAGAGTAAGTGGATGAATTTGATAGAATTTGAGGGTAAATTTTTGTTGTTTATTTGAGTGAATTTGGAGGTAAGTGAAAGTAGATTTGGAAGTAAAGTATGTGAAAATTAGTGTAAGATTTGATTGATGTGACAAATAAAAAAAAATTATTTAATTGATAAAAATTAAAGATTACAAAAAATACCCTTAGTAATAAAAGTAATATAAAACGATAATAGTTAATATTGTATATAAAATTGTAAAAATTATTATGAAGAGAGAAAAATATAAAAATTAATTTTTAAAATTTTATTATTATTATTATTGTTATTATTATTATTATTATTATTATTATTATTATTATTATTATTATTATTATTATTATTATTATTATTATTATTAGTAATAGTAATAGTAATAGTAGTTGTATATAAGGGATAAAAAAGGAAAATGATGTTTTTCTCCGGAAAATCTTCTCTCATTAGAGGGAGATGATTTTAAGCTCATCCCTCAAATCATTCCTTTCGTTTCTTTTTAAATATGTTCAAGTGACCAACGACAAATCCATCCCTTCAAATCTCTTTAAACAGTAAATTTGTGCAAGTGAACATAGCATTAAAGAGAGAGAATAATATGTCTTCTCTTACTCAAGTTATAAGTTATAGATTGAGTATTGAACATTGTCAACCAATTAAATGTTTGAATAAATATCATATCTTGAATATCGTTCGAGTGACAAGTTAACACTTAAGTTACATAAAAAAAATAGAATATTAGGGTACTTTAATCCATTTATATATAATATGAATATTATAAGGTTGAAATTACATTTTTACTCAAAGGGATGTTTTATTTATCAACTTTGGCAGGAACTGTACTATTTGAATACTCGTAGTAGCATTACAAATTTCACACACTTTATTAAAGATATTTCCAGCTTATTTTGTTTCACAATGATTTTAAACATTCGATTGGATATTAATATTAATTACAATATAAAAGTGTTATACTAAGTATTTTATATTTCATCCTTAATAAACATTCAATTGTACTAGAGGAAATATTTTTTTCTATATCTACATTCCCTTACCTAAATATTATCTTATGTGTTTCCATATCTCTCATAATTACTATCCGTAGTCTCTTGGATGTTTTATTTATTTTTTTCTCATTTAACTAGATAAAATTGTTAAAAGTTGAATTTATATTGATTATGATTTTGATTGTATAATTCAAGATACACAAGTTGGTGCGTGTGGTGAGGACTAAAATTTCAAAGTCCATCGAATACATAAAAATGTTCCAATGAGTTTTTCAGAACACAAACCTTAATTAAAACATCACAAATAGCTTAATCTAAAATAAAGATGTACCGTATAAGGTAAGATTCGGTCGATAGGTTGGGCGATAAAGTAATGTCGACGATAAACATGTTGTGTTAATCGAATGGTACGGATAGGGATGATAACGGGTCGGGTTCGGGTTGGATAGTGTGATACACGAACCCAACCCGCATGTGAAAAAGTATACCCATATCCGTCCTGTTACCTGCCGGATACCTGTATAAAAAAAATTCATGGATTTTTTTCAACCCGCGGATATCCGTTGGATACCCATTTCAACCCGTAATTTTTTTAAAAAAATAATATTTTATGATTTTTTAAAAATGTGTTTAAATTAAATTGAAAAAAAAAACATTATTTTATCAAACAAAATTAGAATAGATGTTCAAATAATTATTTTATGAAATAGACCAAAAATCCAAATCATTCTTTTATTATTATTTTATTTTTAAAATGGCCAGGATCCAAACTTTTTTTTAAATTTTCTTTCATAACTTAAGATGGGCCAAGCCCAAACCCTTCTTTTTAGGGTTTCTTCTTTTCCTCCCCATTTGGTACAGTGTAAGGGAAGTCCTTGGCAGCCGCTTCTTCTTCAGCGAAGAGTAACCTCACACCGTAGCCAACTATTTCTTCCCCAAAGCTCGAACAATAACCCCACACCACAGACCACAAAATCTTTTTTCCTGTGAAAAACAAAACAGAAACGGAAAGAAAAAGGGGAAGGAAACTTCACGAATGGGTGGCCGCCGGTATCCAAGAACAAGCTGAAGCCGCCGATGATGATCACCAGGGAGAGCGTCAGTTACGCGTGTTCGATGTGTTCGACAACGTCGACGTGGTAGGCAGCGACTGCGACGTGTTCGACAGCGTCGCCAGTTACGCGTGGCGGTAACAATGCGAGATCTGTGTTTTGAGCGGCAACACCGTGAGACCCTGCGGCAGTGTGTCGTTCATCAACGTGACTTATGAAGGGTTAGAAGAAGAAGAGGTTGGCTTATGAAGGGTTAGAAGAAGAAGAGGTTGGCT
Organism: Vigna radiata var. radiata; assembly: GCF_000741045.1. Classification (NCBI taxonomy): domain Eukaryota; kingdom Viridiplantae; phylum Streptophyta; class Magnoliopsida; order Fabales; family Fabaceae; genus Vigna; species Vigna radiata. The sequence goes on from NC_028351.1 coordinate 17,828,576, forward strand.
TATGAAGGGTTAGAAGAAGAAGAGGTTCAGATTTCTTGAGTTTACGTTGTGTATTACCCTTCAAAAGTAAAATTTAGGGTTTGAGGGTTCCACAATTTAAAAAAATAATTTAAAAGACTAAGGATAAAATTGTATTTTCATTTTTCTAATCGGGTAGTGGGTACCCGCGGGTGTGGATAGTGTGATACCCGTACCCGATCTATTAGCAGGCGGGTATTAAAATACCCGCTACCCATTACCCACATATACTTTTTACCCGCGGGTACTAAATACCCGTAGTGGATTTTATCCACGGATACCCGTGGGAACGGATTTTTATGCCATCCCTAGGTACGGATAAGATAGCCAGACCGTTTGGTATATTTGCTTTACATTATAAAATTAAACAGGTAAAAGAAGCTTATGGGTTGTGAGCCTATGTGGTGTTGGGCTAACACATATATTAGTATTATGGGGCCAATAGCCTTGGGCTTATGTGATGTTGGGCTACAATTGGACCAACACGAACATTACTATTATTGGGCTAATATCAGCTTAAAGTCCATTGTAAACTCTATAAATATTGATGTAAACTATAGAGATAAGGTTAGCTTAATTGAGTTTTGATATTTAGTTGTGAATTAAGTTCATTGATTAAAATCCGACTTGAACGTCAGAATCCTTTAGTAGATACCTAGCACTCGGTTTGGACTTGAAGAGATCGAATGAAGTGATCTCAAAAGAAGAAAGAAGAAAAGGTAAAAGTGAAAATGTGTGCTTCTTAACCCTACTCATGACTTACATGCTGAAACAAAAGATTTTTTTTTTCACAAACACAAGAAAAAAAGAAAAAAAATATCATTTGTGAGAACTTACCTCAACCATGATTATATGTATGATTAACCTTCATAGAGCCTAACCATAAAAAAAAATGACAAATCCAAAATTTTAAAGATAATACATATAATCTAAAATTTTCGAAAAATAAAATTTTATAGCAATAAAATGTTGTTAAAATATTAAACCCTACAAACCACAAATAGAAGGTTTTTTAAATGATTGAATAAACATTTTGAAGTTTATACGTTTTCGTTTAAATCAATTATTATTTACTCGACCTATTTTCTTACCCTGAAAATAGAAAGTTGCATTAAAGCATGCTTACCTATTTAAGAAAGAACGAAGCCTACATTATGTGGAACATTGTTTTCTTCAAAAATTAAAATAAATGCACATTGACAAATATTGTTTTTAAACTTCGATTAAGTTTGTGGGATTTCTATCATAGAGTATTTTCTTCCCACTTAAACTATCACATGCTAGAATTAAATATCCTAGTTTTTCTCCATTAAAGAAAATGCTAACAGGCCCTAATCAAGGAACTTAAAAAATAAAATTGTTCATAATTAAGAGATAATATTACCAACGCCTTCATGTAATGTTTAATTAATACACTCAAATTATATCTTCTATTAATTAATTCATGAATTAGTTATCTCAAGATACTTATTTAAGTAATTGGATGACTTTATAGCAAAACTATATTTCCCATACCTATAATGCCGCTAATTTATTATATTAAGTGGAAGAAACAAGGATTAGATTCATCCCTTGTAATTAACGAAAAACTGATCCGAAAAATATAGTGATATATTAATTTCCTAATACACTTTTTTTATTGATTGAATATTATAGAAGTTCAAAAATGAGTTCTATTTATTATTTAATTGTTTTTTTATAATTTAATAAATTTTAGCCTATCATAAAGTATGAGTAAAAAAGAATTTATTAGAAAAAGGTAAATAATTTATCTGATCTTTAAATGTGTAATCTAATGATACCTTATTTCTCAAAAAGGAAAAAAGGAAAAAAAATTGATTTAATCCTGCATATATGTAAAATAGTGTAAATTGATCAGAAAGTTTACTGTTCATAGTTAAATTTATCCTCACCAAATACAATTTAGAATCATATTGATTCATAAAATTATAATTTAATAATAAATTATATGTTTAAATGAGTTTCTCACAATAACTTCTAGAAAGCAAAAATTGGAAGGAAAATTAAAATCATAACTTCTTCCAAAACTAGAATCACATTATAAACTAATTTATAAAATATTCTATTATATAGCTTCTTTAAATTATTATTTTCTTAACTTGTACATAGTAAATTTTAACTAGAGAAACTTATTTTATTTTCTAGATTGAAAGTACTTATACAAAAAATCTTCCAAACATATAGAAAATGATTGTTACAAAACCTTCATCCTAGGATGTATTGTGCACTTTTCACACATATATGAATTAAATATTTAGACAAACTTCTCTTATAATATCCTTTTAAGAGGAAAAAACAATAAATAAATTAAAATTCATTTATAAGCTAAAACTAGTTAATAAAAACTCTTTCATAACTTTCTTCTTGGAAAAAAAAAATTCATTTTAAACTTATGGGTATGAAAAAGTTAAACTTTACTTTTCTAAATGAGCTTATGAGTTCAAGTCATCTAAAAAACATATTAGCAATGATGTGTGGTTGATGACATCACATGGTGCTGATCCAAGGGCTGAGAATGGTTGAATGAAGGAGGCATGGTCTTAGGTATTAATTAGGTCGTAGATGTTTCCTCATATGCTCCTTAGGGACCAAGCATAGAAGGAGGATCATCTTTCACGTTCTATGTCACAAAACGTCACCCATTTTTAGGGTTATTATGAACACACAACACACGTACACATACCATGCTTTGGTTTTGCTTCTTGGTTGTGTTTCGTTCAGCAAAAGTCAAACAGTTTTAAGGACAAGTTAAAGGGATTCCAAGCCTTCCATTGCAATCCAAACCCCATTTTCTATATTTTTCTGTCAGGATATTTTTTACAATCAACTAGGCATAGGCTACAACTTAGAGGGACCCACACGTTGTACTTAATTGTTTAGATTTTTCCCAAAAAAAAAACATTTTATACAATTATATATATATATATATATATGATTTAAACTAAAAAACTGTAATAATTCTGATGTGTGTTTAATGAATTTTAGGCTTTTCTTGTAAATTTATTTTTCTGGTATCTGTTTCTAGATTTTTTTTCTCACCAAAATAACGTATGGTTTAAATATTTATCAAGATAGTAGACTTTGGAAAAATTTATGGAGATAGTACACTTTTTCTCATGGAAATGTTATTTTTGGGCAGCTGAATTTTGAACTATGATTAGAAAAGAATAAGTTAAAATATCAAAATTCAAATATCGAGAAGTCAAATTCTAAACTGAAGTTAATTTTTTATCCCTTTTCAATTAAAAAGAAGAAGAGATTTTTGAAAAAAAAAATGTAAAAAATAATCCAGAATTCGGTTCTTCAAAATCAAATTCTAACCTGAAAAAAAAATCGAATTATTTATATAAATATTTCGCACATAATATGCTATTTGAGTAAATTTTAGATTATGCTATTTGTGTATAAAAATTATATCTTCAAAAGTAATATATTTTAAAAGAAATATAAAAAGAAATAACCCCAAAAAATTAGAAAAGAATCGAAATTCATGATTTGATTGTTGTTTATTTTTATTACAAGCTTAGAATCTGAATATAAAATGGAGAGATATTAGTAAGATTAATGTGGTGGGAGTAAAAAGACAAGAAAGTTCTTGTTGAATTAAAAAATAGGAAGCTTTAGCAGAATTTATTCCGAATCATGTGGTGGGGTTTGATATTATGATCTCTAAAATTCTAAGGGAACGTCATCACTCATGTGGCACCATTGCCCACACATTTCATAACGCGTACACAGTTTAATTCTTGCACTTAACCTCTCTTTTGGATTATAATTTAGAACATCTAATTAGATTCTTCATTTTTTTTACACGTAATGTGAATGAAATTTTCGGATAATTAAGAAAAACATTTTAGACGATTTGTTTGGTCAAATGATAAATGTAAAAATAGATCATTCTGATTAAATTAAGAACATGAGATCATTAATGTTTATGTAGAAGAGTAACAAAATCTTTATTACCTTTAACTAATATCTTAATTTTCTAAAGTAGCATAATGATTTATAATACACACACATAGAACTCCACATATGGTAAGATATTGTCCGCTTTGGGGCAAGCCCTCGGGTTTGTTTTTGGTACCACTCCAAAAGGCCTCTTACCATTGGAGATATCTATATGTATATAAACCCTTGACCAGTCCTTCTTTCACTCAATGTGGGACTTTGTTTGCTCTCCAACAATTACCATTCTTGTAATAAGTTTGATACCATTATGATCAATTGTTATATTATGAAGGTTTAATACCTTTTTTATTTATATTTTCGACCGTTTTATTCAAAATAGTTTTCAATTTTTTCGGACGTTTAAAGTGGTAAATTTTTTTTAATAGTGTCTAAATTGTTAACGGTACAATATCTACATAAGTCACTACAAGAACTTGTTGAGATTGTTAACAACACAATTTCTATATCAATCTAGTTTTTGATGATGACAACACATTACTTAATAACAAGCACATGTTGTTCCTGCATTACATGTTCTTATGCTGATTAATTGTAATATCTGTTGAACATGTTTATGTATTGTGTTATATGTTCATGTATTGATTGATTGATATATATCTGGAACGTGTTTACATGCTTTAATGTGCTATGTGCTATGCATCATTTCATATGTTTTACTGCACATGTTTTAAAGTTGAAAATCATGAGCACTTTTATGAACTTATTCTTGTGTGACAAAGTGATAGTACAGTCGACTACATTACTAATGGATTCGACCATGCTAAAAACTTTGTACAGGTTTTGAGAATCAATGCTATGTGTTATTTTGAGAAGAAAAGAACTTCAAAATGTTTTACATGTTGATAGTCGAATATGTGTGCTATGCATTCGACACTGTATCTGTTGTTTGATTTGAAATTTTATTATGCTCTTGCACTCTAATAGCTATATTTTTGAAAGTTAGTTGAACATTGGTGACTTAGTCAACTGTATTAAATGTGGTTTGTTTTTGGTTGACTGAAAGCTGCTATGTTGATTGTTCTGTTATAAATGTCATAATCCACTCAACTGAATTAGTAGTGTATTCGACTGAGAAATCATCTGACTAACAAAAATCTATAAATAGACTGATCACGAATCAGTTAGAAGACTTTTGATGAACTAACAATTTCATTTCTATTTCAGATTTCTCTTAGCTCCAAGAATTCTCCAAGAAGATGGTGGTGATCTTTCTTGAAAGAGATTCAAAGAGGAGATTATACCGCGCATTCATTGTCTGATCAATATCTGCACAAGAAGGTGTTTTGTCATTAATCATGAAGGTTTGACATCTTGTGAAGACTGTTGGAATTGATTGTGCAGCTTGGCATCCGTGAAGACTACTGGTTTTTGACCTGTTGATTGTAGGGGATAGTGCACTTTGAGGATTGCTCAGAGTGGTGTTGGCAGATTGTAGAAGAGGGGATTCTTGCTGCAAGTCTTGCTGGTTTAGTGCCTATATTTTGGTTTTGGGTTAAAGAGGAGATTTATATTTTTGACATGGAGGTCTTCTATAAATTCCTTGTTGTAAAAACCGCAACCATTATAGTGCATTTGCTTCCTGGGTTGGAAGGACACTGGATGTAGGCATTGTTGGCCAAACCAGTATAAAAACATGTGTTTGCATTTCTCTATCCCTTATTTTTTACATTACAGTCGACTTTATTCTTTACGCAGTCAACTACGTATTTTCTGCTGCATACATATTCTGATTGCTTGCATTTCAAGAAAGTTTAAAAAGCTTTAGACTTTGATTTCAAGATTGCGAAAAGAACCTATTTTTGAAACAACACCAATTCACCCCCCCTCTTGGTGAAGAAAGAAGCCAACCTGTTTTCCAACAGAGGTAATGAATTTACTAACGAACCATAATCGATGACCTTTGTTCCGTCGGTAATCCATGACCTTTATCGACGAATAATTTTGTCGATAAGGCTTATGACGCATTACTGACAGACATGATCCGTCGGTAAGCACTAAAGTTAAGTTGATTAGGGATTTGGAAAATATCAGTTGTCCCTATGAATGTCATTTCACATTTCATCTTCTTCTCGCGACATTCCCACTCTCCTTCGTTGTTATCAAGTTCTAGAGGTCCTCTCCGTCAGTCTGCGTCTTCGTCAGCCATTGTCTTTGTCATACGCGTAGTCTCAATCGCCATTGGAATGAAGTTACGGGAAAACACTAGAAGGAGGGTTGAGTAGTGTTTTCATAACTTTTTTTGAGCTATAACGCTGATCATAATGTACATAACACTTATGAGTTAGTTGTGCTTCATCTATAAACGTTATTCTGTGTAGATCATATACAGAACTAACTTAATATTTCCTAAGAGGTATCTAGGTACATTAGTGCAAAAAATGTTTTTGACATCTGTGTTTATTGGCTTTTAACATCTAAAAAAATACCGACGTCAAATCGGGAGACGTTAAATTGACGTCGTAATGACAAAATTCGATGTTAATAAACTTTTTGTGTTTTTTTTAATTAACTGTAATCCTTTTTTTACAACTCTATGAGACCTTAAAAGAAGAAAAAACAATAAATGTAAAAGAAAAAGCACAAAAATTATGGCAATGAACTATGAATTATAAGAAAAAGCACAAAAGTTATGATAATAGTAGTATTAATTTTTGATTTTTGGTTTTGATGGCTATGATTATGTGTTTTTGTTGGATTTTGTTTTACCTTTCCTTAGAACCCCTAGTTCAGGAAAAAATAGTAGGAGCTCTTACTTTGAGTCTCCGTGAAGTATAAAAATTATTTGGAAAGTGAACAACGATATATCTTTAAATGACCATAATATTTGCTCTGGTGGTCTGATTTGCTATTATTTGAGATAGAAGAAGATTTCTAAGCACATGGCAACCTACATAGCTAGTTGTTCCTTCTAGATTTTTAAAAAATGTCGTTTTCTATTTTTCGCCTTTTTCTATTTTTTTCCAAACTTTTCAAAAATATTTCACATACTTGGACTTTGAATTTTGATCAAGAAATTTTTGTGGGGGCTTCTCATGATACGATGCTTTGAACAATTTTTCAAGTCATTTGGAATTGTTTTGAATATATTCTCAGTTTTACCCTAAAACTTGGATGTATAACGTGTAATGTAGTATGAACAACAAACAAGTTCAACTAGTTCAATAATACAACAAACAACTCTTGAAAACAAAAATGAAAACGAAAACTAATCTTCTTGAAGGTGGGTTCGCCGGAATAAAATGTTGTTGCCAGTGAGAGAGAAACCAGAACATGCCTATGAAGAAGAACACCAAAACAATTGGTCAAAACAAAAGAAAATGATAGCTAAAGTAATTAATCAACATGCATTTGTATAAAATGAAAGAAAGATTACATGTGCTGGTCACTAAGCTTCGTTCAAGAAATGTTTAATCAGAGAAGAATCTCGTGTTAAGCTAAGATAAAGTGAATGAATTTTCAACCTCCTACCTAACTTTTTATTGAATTCACTAATATATATTGTCTGATTATAGGGCATTTGATGTCTTATAACCTTTTGACGTCTGATTCTAGGGCATTCGATGTTATACGTAAGTACATTTTCACCTTCACGCCAAAGATTTTTGTGAAATTTACCCAATAAGACGTCACACTTCTCAATATCCTACGTCTTGTAACCAATTGACGTCGAAAAAGTCTACATCCGACGTTTAAATTGAGCTTTTATTTACAAAAAATGCCACCGATCATTTTTAATGTTGGCTATTCAGTGGTTGAATGTTGAGCGCGTGATGTTATACACTATTTTTGTAGTAGTGTTAGTAGCCCATTGAAGATATAACAACTTGTTGATGAGTTGCTGTTAATTTAAGTGTGTCTGAGGATAACTTCCATTATGAAACAATCATTTACTAGATAGACTACAACACACCAATAATTTTTATACTGGTTCACTTATTAAAGCTACATCTAGTGCTCCTCTAAGTTAACTTAGAGGGTTTCATTAAATATTCAACAACGTACATTTGGGTGTTTTAAACCACTCTTGGTGTCCCTAGTTGTATTAAGTAACCACTATTACTTCTGACTAGTTGAGTTCCACTCACTCTTGATTACGTAGTATTATTCACCACTCCTGGTATCCCTAGACGCTTTTGGTATCACTTTGATACACTGTTTAGTTGAGTTTAACCCACTCCTTGTTGTGAAGTATTCTTCACCACTCCTGGTATCCTTGATCAGTGAATAACCTCAAGTTACCCTATACAGTATTCTCACCGCTCCTGGTTTCCTCAGTTAGCGAATAACCTTTGGTTACCCTAGACTAGATGAGTATTCATACCGCTCCTGGTATCCTTGATCAACGAATAACCTTCCGTTACCCTAGATCAGTTGAGTATTTGATGGAATATTGTCCAAGTGTTTTGGAAGAGTCTTTGGTGCTCTTTCAACTCTTGGCAAAATTTCTTGCTTGATTCGAGATTCATATAGTTTAGATGGTGAGTTATTCGCTAAAGCTTAAAGCTTCACCATAGGATTAGGATTTAATATTGATTTAATTGTTGTTTCACGTCATTAAGGGTGATCTAAGCTACAAGATATTAAACTCTAAGCCTTGTCACATTAGAGGTCCAAAATTAGGAGTCTAGTTCTTTTAATTTTATTTAATTGTATGTGTGTGTTAGAGTCAGAAACTTTATTTCTAAAGGTAATTTTAGTTTAAGAGGTAATTAGTCAGTAGCCATTTCTGGTAAGGCAAGACTTGGTACTTAAGTAGCCTCTTCGATCTTACTAATGAGTAGCATTTATGTCTTGAAGTGATTTTGATGATGATACTCTTGAAGACTTGAAGAATCTTTATTATCAATGTTAAAAGCATTCACTGTAGGAATCATAGTATAGGAATCTTTTTATATTTGTAAAAGCACTTAGAAGTTTCATATCTAGTGATTCTTTAAGGCAATAATTGTTAAGACCTCAACAAGTGTACCGAATTGTATCAAGTAATAATAAAAGGTAAGATCAAGCAATAATGTTGTTGGGGTTTAGATTTCACCTTCCTTACTTTCATGCATATAAGAATTCATCTTCTTCATTAAATTGTTAATGCCACTTTCTAAATTACTTAAACCTGATTCCTCGGCGTAAAAAGCCTATCCTTAATTATTAGACCACAATCCCTTGCATTCCTAATAATCAATTCTGCATTACGAACAAAAGCTTAAGACAACCAAACATCTTATCCCTATCCCTAGGCAATATTTCTTTTGGGTGAAATTCTCCAGATCAAGGTTTCTAGGTATTCCCAATAACAAAGAAAACAAAAAATCATGCCAAGTGATGAAAACATAACAAGCAATGAGAAAAGGAGAAAATAACTAAAAATTAATGAAAGAAGCATAAAATAATTCAGAACATATTCAAATACATGAAAGTTTAGAGGTTACATCCAATTTTGCCTCCAGAGGGTCGAAAAATGTGTTTCTATGCTTCTACTATCAAAAGATACAAACCCTAACTTGTGGAGGTCCTTAAATAGATCAAAAACAAAGTCCAAGCCCATAACGCTGGCGCTCAACGCCCCCATTTAGGGCAACCAGGAGTCCTTGCAAGAGGAGTAGCGCTGAGGGCCCTAAAAGGGGCAAGCAGGTGCTCTGTAGTACTTGGAATCTGGCACTCAGCGCCCCCTGGAGGGCAATCAGATGCTGGGTCGAACTTCTAGCGTTGAAGGCCCCAGAAAGGGGCAGCTAAGTGTGGTTGCATGGGCACTTGTGCCCAGGGCCCCAGAAAAGGGCAACCAGGCGTCCTGCGACCTTTTGTAGCCTTCTCTTCTGGTGCTTTTTATGTCCTTTCTGGGTTCCAACTCCTTTATACTTTAACTCCTCTTCCAAATCATTCCAATAACCTACAAAATCCAGGGAATTAGTAATAAGAATCATCAAGTATAACCTCAACTTCTCTTATTAAAAAAATAACTAAAAACAAGAGTTCAAGCAAGTTTCTAAGTCAAATAGAGTTGATTTAGTATCCAAATTGCATCACAGATAACAGTAAATTCATCTGTTATGAATCAAGAGAAATCTTTGACTTTGACCTTTTCAATTCTTGTCTTGATTGGTTATGAGGACTGTTGGTCACAACATCTCATACACCTTTGCCTATTGAATTCAAGAAACCATAGTTTTCATCATCAATTACACCTTTGCTCATAGTATGAGATATATTGGCCATTAGAATCAATTTAACCGATTAGGCAATAAACACAATTGATTAAAATTTGAATAATTACCATTTTTTGTGTAGGAAACCATAAAACCATTTTATTTTTCATCATAAAAAACAAAGATATAAGGGTAGGTTTAGATCCCCCTATCAACAACTTTCATGAATTGGTGTTGCTATACTTGCAGCCTCTCTATTCCAGTAACTTGAATATGAGTTGTGTAATGTTTGTTCTTATAGATTGGTTCTTGGTTTTCTTTTTGTTCTAGAGATTCATAAAATTTTCTTTATAACAATTGAAATTGGGACACTGAGAGTGAAGTTCATAGTGGCGTTTGATATCGGAGGTGGCTTGTTTGTAACAATGTCTAAGTTATGGAGTCAAAGGCTAATGAAAAAGTAAGATTTCTTTTTATGTTTAAAGTTGTAACCATGTTTAGTTTTTTCATCTTTTTTTATATAAGTGGGAAAACAACGACGTCGTTTGGTGTTGTGACGTCTTAAGCAAGTTCCCTAATAATTTCACTTCCAGTTCAACTTTTCAAAATTATTTCTCACATTGATTGTTAATGGTGCAAAATATTCAGGTTGACTCATAATGGGGAGTGGGGATGTTGTTGCTGCCTAGTACGTGTTTGATGAAATTCCTAGGTTGAGTGTAAGACGCGTTTGTTGCTCAACATCGTTCTTGTAATTGGAAACACCTTTTTACAGGTTAAGTTCTTTGTGTGAAGATTTTTTGTGAGGTTTTCAAGTTTGTCTTGTCAGGTTTTGATCTTTGATGAGTATTATGACAATTGAAGTCGTATTGAAAAAGGTGATTTGTTTTGGAGTGGCAAGTATGGCAAGAGGAAAAACATATGTGAACATAAGAAGAAAAGGTAGAAATTCACAGTTAGAGTAGATTAATCTTTCTTGGTGCATCCTAAAAGTTATTGAGCTTGTTTTAATTAGCATCCTATATAAGAAGGTGAAAATAACTTTTGGAAATCCTTTCTGAATAGCATTTGTTTATGTCTTTGCTAAAACTTAATTTCTTTCAATGTAACTACATGAAGAAGTTTGTGTGGCAAGTTCTTGTGTATTTATTTAATTCCTTTATAGATGTGTGTGGTTTTGCTTTCTTCTGACTCATGCTTCTGTACACAAAACCCTTGTTTTGATTCAAAGAGGTCTCTACACCACTATAAAATGGTTGCTTCTTCATCTTGCCTTGGAAAGCGATCACTATCCACGATAAGGGAGGTTGATCCTTTTGGATGGTTCAGTTATGATGAGAAAAGAACTGACTTCATATGCAGGTGGGGTTTCAAGGAAATTATATGGCACAAATGCATGAGCATTTACTTCTTCCGCAATGAAGGCTTTGCATTCCAAGAATGGTTGGAAAAGGCGAGTCTAACAAAGTTTGTTGAAATGCAAGGTGACTGTTATCCAAACTTAGTCAAAGTTTTCTATTCTAACCTGAGAAGAGATGGAAACAGTTTGAGGTCAAGAGTGAAAGGTGTTGATATCACCATCGACTACTTCATCTGGAAGAATGTAGCAAGTCTTCAATAAGAAGGTTTACTAGCACATCATGGAATTCTGGGGTTTTACAAAAATGACTTGTACAATTGTTTCTTAAGGAATCCTGATATGGCTGATAATTGTGAATCGTTTAGCATCAAGAACTTGAGGATGGATGAAATTTTGTGTGCATATATGATCACCTGAATACTTCTTCCAAGAGAGGATGATCAATCATTGTTAAACGGAGAAGACATATATTTGTTATATGCCCTGCACTCTAGTACTCCAACGAACTGGGCCTATGTATTTCGTGACCACATGATGAAGTTCACAAAAAGTAAAGGGTCCTGTCTGCCATATGGGGTCTTTATAAGCACTGTACTAAATTGCAAAGAGTGGACCTCACAAATGAGAATGTTACTTGTTGCAACAAGAAGAATGTTATGGGAAAGTTGTTTTTAGACTCTGCTGGTTTTAGGAAATTGAGAAGAGACTGGATCATAATTAATGACATTCCTAGCACAACTGAAATGAATCACATAAACATTGATTCATCAAGATACAAGTTTCATCCTCAAACCCCATTTGAAAAATTTATGGATGAAAGATTTAAGAGACTAGATGACAAGATGATGCTACTACAAAAGTCATTATCTTATCTACATAGAAAGATGGATTATGCACTAAGAATAAATGCCTTTGGTAACACTTCTGTGGAAGATTCTGATAGTGGGAAGGACAATGCTGACAAGAAAATTATAGTGTCTTTTGAATCAGAATAAAGTCTTGTGCATACATATGTGCTCTTGAGTTTTCTATTTGTTTTTAGTCTCTTTGGCAAATGGCTTAGAATTGCCATTGTATTTTGTTGTTTCTGATCTTGTTCTGATTTTCAATTGTAATACCCTTTTGAACAAGTAATGAAATTTGATGGTTTGATTCAATATCATTTGCTTTAAATTGATTGATTGAATCTGTTCTGATTGAATGTTAAATCGACTGTGTGAAGATTGAAGTTGACTATGCATATTTTCACTATTATATTGACTATTTTGCATATTCACTTCTTATTTGACTAATTTTCTTGCATAACTAAATTGCTTGATCTGCAAGAGATTTTGAAAGGTTTTGCAGGAAGCATTGCTGTGGAACTTACTGCTGGATCATTTTGAAAGGTTTTGATCATTTTTATATCAGTTTTCTTCAATATATCTTTGTTCTTATATGACCGTTTTACAATGAGATTATATTGTGAGATTGTTGATGGTTGTATCTTTGCTTAATTGAATTGTGCAATCATAACACTGATACAATCTTGATACGAACTAATCGTATGCTCTTATATATGTGTGACTGCATTGTGCATCTGATTCTGATTTTGTTGTATGCATAATGACAGGGGGAGCATTATTTGCTTGCATAGATTTTTCACATGCCTACATTCTAGGGGGAGTTTATCTATCTCGTGTGAATGTCTGTGATATGGGGAGCATCACTGCATGTTTAAACTATTAACATTGATTTTTATACTGATGCATCTCTACTTGTTGTTGATATCAGCATCACCATATCTGAAAGCAAACAATTTTTTCTAATGCACAAATGGAGAGAAAAATGTGAAAGAAAATATGAGAAATATGATCTGCTTAAATTGCTTGATATGTGATTGTTGATTACTGTTTTCGTTCAGAGTATTTGAGTTTAAATATGTTGATATATCTTTTGTTTGCTCTGACATGTACTGGTTTGTGTACAAACATGGTTGCTTATTAATCATGGTTGTGCATCATCAGAAAAGGGGGAGATTGTTGAGATTGTTGATAAGGGGAGCAATGGTTTAGCTAACCTTAATCTCACAATGCTTTAATCACTCTGGTTTTTGATGATGACAACACATTATTAATAACACATGTTTTGTTAATGTGTTGCATGTTTTGTTCCATATTAAATGATATATTCTATTGAACATGTTTTGTGTTGATCTTGATATGTGAATGCACATTTGCTGAGCTTATATCTGATACATCATTAATGATTGCATTACATATGTGTTTGAAGAGAAAACCACATGCACTTTTATGAACTTATATTTTGTGGCATATCTACAAGTTTTAAGTCGACTTCATTATGAAGTAAGTCGATTAAAACTCGTGACTATGCACAGATTTTCAAAAGCAGTGCTGTGAGTGATTTTGTATTAAAAAGTTTTTCAAACTGTGCTGATGAGGCTAAGTCGACTACATGCATAGTGGATCCGACTTAGTTAGTTGTGTTTTTGAAATCTTGTTAATGTGTGTGTACAGTAACGACTATATTTTTAAAAGTTAGTTAAAGCTTTTATGATAGTCAGCTGTATTAAATGTAAAATCAATTTGGTTGTTGTTGACTGCTACTATTTGACTTAACTATTATAACTATCTAAGGACAATCTAATTTATTAGTAGCTTAGTCGACTATAGGAGCGTCTGATTTATAGAAAACTATAAATAGACGTGCCTCAGTTGATCACAGAGACTTTGGATGTTCTAATACTTTCATTTGTGATTTACACATTGTGATCTCTGAGAATTTGCTCCAAGAACTCATCATGAAGACCGTTGTGATCTATCTTTGAAGAAGTTCTTTGAAGGAGACTGGATTGCGCTTACTGTTTGATCATAAATCTGCACAGCTGGTGTACTCTTGTTGATCAAGACTGCCTTCAATCTATTGGAGATTGGTTGTTCCTGTTGCGATTAAAGGGGGTTAACTCGTGGATTCTGGACATTTTGAGGATTGTTCAAAGTGGGTTTAAATATTGCAGAAGAGGGGATATCTTGATGTAGATCTTTGTTGTGTGTACTGCCTATATTTTGGTTAGAGGTTTAGAGAGGTGTTTTATATTTTTGACGTGGAGGTCTCTATAAAAGCCTTATTGTAAAAACCTTGACCATTATGGTGCATTTGCTTTCGGATTGTAGAAGGACACTAGATGTAGGCATTGAGGCCGAACCAGTATAAAAACCTGCGTTTGAATTCTCTATCCTTACACTTTTTCATTCAATGGACTTACCTGCTTTCATAGTCTACTTTGTATTTTCCGCTACACTTACATTTTTCACTCCTTGTGATTCAAGAAACTTTGTAATGGATAATACTTTGCGAAAAATATTTTAAAAAGACTATGATTTTGAAACCTCACCAATTCACCCCCCTCTTGGTGTTGAAATGAAGTCAACCTATTTTCCAACAATAGCATTCACACACAGAAGCAATAAGGGTAAGTTATCATATTCAACATCTAATAAAAACTTCAACACATCAATTGTTAGTCAACAAAGTAATATTATTAACATGTAGATTTAATCAAGTATACCATAACAAAATAAATCCAAGAAGACACATGTTGTCCTTTTGTGCTCTACCATATGAAACCTGTTTACCAAAACAGGACTGTTCTAGCCATCCTCCACCGCAACTTCAGATCTATCTCCCCTGCTTCTCAAGACTTATGAGTAAAAACTCCGCTACTTTCACAATGACACTATACTCAACTTGACTGGAAACCTACGGACGAGACAACCTACCCTTTCTACCCTCCCGAAAGATGAAAGAATGAAACTCGAACCTTGTCTCTTCTACCACATCTTACAGACGAAGAGACCTACCTTTCTACCCTCTCACAAAAGGAAAGATATTATCTCGGTTTCTACACCGACACGATAAGAGTACACGTGAACCAATTTCAAATAATTAAATGTTGCGTAAAAGAAATTTTATCACGTGCACCATCTAATATATTACCTTTTATTAATATAATATCCCTCCTACACTAACCTAATATAATATTATTTATATAACAACCTAATAAAGTCATTCCCTAACATAATATAATATAATTATAAACTAACGTAGTATAATATATAATATAAACAAACGTACTATAACGTCAGTAATGAATCCTTCTTTTAAAACGTCATTTCCAATATAAATGAACCTAATATACTAACTTTCAAAAACTAATCTAACCTAACTTCGTTCAATGACTAACTTTTCACATATGAATTCACTGCTTGTATCCAAATAACTTAAACCTATAAAGAATAATACTGCACCAAAAACCTTATATGCGTTATCTTCCCATAATCACTTTATAGCCTCACTTTATGTACTCAAACTCTAATAATACAAGACAAAAACTCTATACAATGTTTCAGAGAAACAATGGACTATTTTGGTTTCAAACAAGTGGTTCTCCTTTGAAGCAAGGTGGTCACAGTTTCAAAGGAAATTCCAAGTAAAATTAATATTATAAAGTGGATTTTTTTAAGCCTAACTCAACCCCACAAAACCGGCTTGTAAGGTGAGGTTTGCACCTTACTTATATATTATAAATTGATCTTATCTCTAGTCGATGTGAGACTTCCAACACACCCCTTTCACACCGAGGTATAAACATCTCGTGCGTGATAGTAGAAATTGGATGGTCCAATAGTGGCCTAACAATGGGTGGAAACAAAAATGCCCACTTAGAACTCGCTAGGATAGGCTTTAACCATGGCTTTGATACCATATTATAAGTGGGATTTTTTTAAGCCTAACTCAACCCACAAAACCGGCTTGTAAGGTGAGGTTTGCACTCACTTATATACACTCAATTGGCTTTATCTCTAGTCGATGTGGGACTTCCAACAATTAAGACCCACCACAGATCATTCAGGCCACCACCCCAAATGATATATACCCAGGTTTTCCTCTTCATTGGCCAATATTCTCACTTCCTCAATAAAGCTAATATACCCAACTCTTTTCTTTCTCCATTAATATACACACACTCAACCTTTTACCCTAACTTTTCTTCCCTACAATTCCTCTTTTCTATCATCTAAAGCATTCTAACCACTCAAAACCTGCAACGTGAAAAATATGCAACTCCATCTTCCCCTCTCAGGCCGAGATCCACAATACTCTCTCTATCAAAATCATACCTCACTCTTCACTCTTTGCTTCCCCTAACCTATATTATAAACATACATACGCATAACCCATTATTCTTCTCATTCCCATAAATATCATGAAAACTATCCCATCCATATATATACCCCTCGCGTGCCACTCTCGGTTAGAGAGTATTATACAACATTCATTATGGATGCAAAGACCGAAAGCTAGCAGAAACAGAACCTAAAAGGTTTCGTACTACAACCATTCACATCAAAAGTTTTAAAACAAAACAATGCATACACCCTACCCTTCCAGGGCTCACCACATAAACCATTACAGGTTATCTATTATTAAACAGGGAAACGATTTCTCATACAAAAGTCTAGCTCCCACTTCCCGAAACAATATACTCACGAAACTAAGGTAACAAGAATTAATATCTAAATCATCAATTTCACATCATTACATGTCATGCTAAATACTCCAAACATCATCATGCAATGAAAACGATATTATATATTCTAAATATGATACATGTGTATCTAACCCTACCACGAAAGAAGTTTATACTTAGAGCATAGCGAGAAACACAGTGGAGAATAACAATTACTAAACACTTAACAATGGTCAGCTTCCCTTACCTTTTAAACCATTGAGTGGTTTTTCTTCTTTAATTCTTACTGTAGGTTCTTTTAACCACATCGAAAAATAAAACACAAGCAAATATGCACATAGCAGGGTTTAAACACAAAACTATCGGCTCCCCACAAAGAGATTTTACCAATTGAGTTACAAAACATCTTTTGAAAACACGCTTCTCATAAAAAGAAAGCATTTAGCAATATCAACATCATTATCTTATTACATTTGAATTTCTCGGGTCTTACAACCTGTGGTGGTCGTGATTTGGAGGATTTTTGGCGAAGTCCCTATGTATTTTTTGCGAGTAATAAAAAACCGCACTCAAAGAGAAACGAAGCAACAAAGTTTTATTACAATAAGCAACAATAACATTGGATGATTCAGCGGAAGAAGAAGCACCATTGAGGACAAAATCGACTTACCTGAAATTTTATTATTAAATCCCATTTCAGAAACCCTATTATTAAAATATAATCTTTTAAGAAAGGCCATGTATAAAGATTTCAGCATGCCACGTCAATCTCTCACTTCATAAAAAACTTAACTCCGTTAACCAAATTTAACGGTAGAGGCTCAATTGATTCAAATTAGCACTTTTAAGGACTCAATTGGAGATTCCGAAAAAAAAAAGAGGATCAAAATGGGAAAAACCCACAAAAATGAGAACAACTAAAGGATTTAAACCTTAATTTTATTATAACGAATCAAGGGATATTAACTCTTGTACATATAAGCGAGTTAAAATGATATAAAATTAGTACTATATTATGTACATCATTTCCTGGAAATGGTATATGATCTTTATTTTAGGTATATCCTAATAATTCTTTATGATAATATATTTAAATTATATTTAAATATTAAGTTTAAATATGTATTATAACAAATCATTAAATAATAATTAAATTTAGAGAAAAAATAATTAGTTATTCTAATTATTAAATTAAAATATTTTATAAACTAAATGTAACATCTCATTCTAATAGTATAAAACTACTAAAGTGAAGTGTTACATAGATGATAACTTATAATAAACTTGAGACTTTTTGAGAAGAAGATCCTATCCTTGAAAAAACTATATATATTGTTGCTTCCTCTTCCTCCTCTCATTGAACAATTAGAAAGATGTCCACTCTCTAAACTCACGTCGGTTAAGGTGATCATTGTAAAAGAGAAAACATGCACATAAACAGACAACATAAAAGCAATGGTAAGCTAGTGATACAAAATAAATCATAAACAAATTATCTTAAACATGTCAAGACCTAGACTGTATTATCCATATTTAGTATGAATGTCGAGCTATGGAGGGTCGTGCACTTGTGGTGGTCTCTACTGCTCTGTAGAACCATTGCTAATGGGTTTCACCCTACCACACTCACAAGGTTAGTTTGTATTACGTCTTAGACCATACTAGAAGCACCTAGACTAAGACCTCATGCTACTCTCACCTCATGTATCACTCCCCTCTCTCTAATTGAGAATGAATGATCATTAGAGTTTTCAGGATGACCTCCAAGATTGAGCTTCCTGCATTCATACCAACACTATGAGGCACCACCGTGTAACCTCTCCATGAGGGTCATGGAATTATGTTCATCAACCATTCACATAGTCAACAACATACTCATCATCATTATCATATATCCCACATAATCATATACAGTAAGCAATCACATGAAACCATTACATATCCATCAAAGCATCCAAAACAGTGCATCAGAAAAATCACAAAACAACCTAGAACTGGAAAACCAAAAACCTGAAAAAGGGGTGCCTAACGCTTAGAAAGGGGTGCCCAGGTGTTAGAATCCACTAGAAAGGGGCGCCCAGAGGGCGCTCAACACTATAGCTCGCGGCAAAAGGGCACTCAAGCCCAAAGCTTATGCAAAATGGGCATTCAAGGGATGCCCAAGAGGCACTTAGCGCCGCACCAAAACCTAAAATACCTCTAATATGACCTTTTGTACCCTCTATACAACTTTAATTGTCTGCTAAGACCTTCTAGGCACTAAGAAACATTTGAAAACACATCTCTAATTTCAATTAGCTACCTAAAATCCAACTTAACTACTTTGAACTTACCTAAACTCAATTCTACCACTTCTAATACCAATTTTAGCAAACCAACAATTTAGACAAGTTTTAAATGACTGAAACACAAACTCTAACACTCTCCAAAACAGTTCCAAGCCTGTACTTCAAAATTTCACTACTCAAACCTCCCATTTGCACTAAAAATCACTCAAAACGTAAAAAAAAGACTACCATCTATTCCTATATCAAATTCTAATTATCTCACCACTCTAGCAAGTCTCAAATAACACTATACCAATCCTGAAAAACCATATTTCTCAATCCAAACACAATCTCAATAAACCCAATTTCAAAATCCATATATTTTCAACTCATTACTCTATAAACTTTGCATTCAATTCTAAACATCAATACAAGTCCATAACATACGATTCATAACAGCAATAACATCAAAATCTGTATCACACCAGCAATTAATCATTCAATAGTTAAATACACTAAATCAAATGAATTAACACTAACATAAATATTGAAATCATAATTAAATCCAATTAACCTACATACAAATACCAAACATACATCACAAACTCAATTCAAAGTTAGACAACTAGCTTCCCTTACCTTACACTAAAGTTATAGAGCTCTAAGAACACACCCCCTTTTGTTTCCCGAACAAGGAACTCTAGAAACACTTATGAATCATCAAATTGTGATAAAAGATAGTCCTTAGGATCACAGATTTACAAAAAATCAAGAGGGAAACATAGATGATACATGCGAAAGGAGTTTCCTAAGCATGATCATAAACAAATTATTAAAGGAAAAAGGGTAGAAATTTAGCTGCTCTCACTATAGGAAAACTGTTAATTACCAAAGGGTTTTTACTGAGGGCCTTAAGGCCTTCGGTAATTCGGATTTACCGAAGGATTTTTCGACGGTCATGATGATGGTGATGAAGATGATGATGATGATGAAGAAGAAGAAGAAGAAGAAGAAGAAGAAGATGATGATGATGATGATGATGATGATGATGAAGATGATGAAGAAGAAGATGAAGATGATGATGATGATGAAAAAGAAAATGATGATGATGATGATGAAGAAGAAGAAGAAGATGAAGATGAACATCATGATGACGATGATTGAATGTTCGACTATCTTAAATATTGTAGCAAATTGAACTATCATTTCAATAGAGTTATGTAAAATACAATATTAAACTTGTAGTGATCCTTCCTTATTCTTTTGTATTGTTTCATATTTATTTGTAAACATTTCAATGCAGTAATGACAGGAGAAGGTTCAGACCGTCCTGATAAACGGAAGGGGGTAGCAAGGCCTAAAAAAAGGCAACGGAAGGCCCTAAAGTATGTACTTAGGGTGCCTACTACACTACCTACCCCAGTCCATCATCCATGGGGCCTCCCCCTACTCCTGCAGTACACCCTCCCCCTACTCCTACAGTACACCTTCCTCCTCCTACCCTTGCAGTACACCCTCCTCCTCCTACCCCTACTGAAGAGCCTCTTCCCCCCCGTGATTATTACCTCCATTCCTCCCCCTGACCCTACTTCTATACCTTCCTCATCTTCTAGACCGCCTTCTGAGACTACCACACCATTTACTAATCCAGATTCAGCTGGTGATGGTGATGGTCTTGACCCGCCCCTCCATGATCGACCATGGATTAAGCCATATGGAAAAGGGTAAGACTTTAATCCCTTTTTTAACTTTGATTGATGTTTTAAACATTGTCTTAATTGAAATGACTTTTATTTCTTTATATGCAGGTTTATTCCATTAAGGGTTGCTTCCCAGGCCATCATACAATCAATTAAGCAATAGTATTTGACTCCACGGCCTACTTGGGGAGCAATACCTATAGACGATAGAAAGCCATTCTGGGAGCGTTTTAAGGTGAACAACTTTAAACTAATTATCATTCTTATCTTACCATGTCTTAATCAATGTTTGTTTTGTTCGTCATTACAGATGAAGGTGTAGTGGAAAGCTGAACATGAAAGACAAATACATAGAAATTTCCACATGAAAGCATCTCATTGGCTCTCAAAGATGTTTAGGGATGCCCGAAATGCAAGGGAACGCCCTTATTGGATGGGCGAAATCATTTGGAACTCTTTGCTTGCACATTGGAATTCAGTAGAGTTTCCCAAGAAGTGTGCTACAGCCCAGAGGAATAGAGCGTCTGAAAAGGGTGGTGCCTTGCATACTAGCGGGTCGATCACAATTCATGAGCATGTCATTCGTATGGTAAACTTTCTTTACTTTTCTGTTTCTTTCATATATAACTTATGTATTTTCTATTTCATATACACTAATAAGTCTAAATTATCTTACAGGCACAAGCTCTTGGACGGGCGGTCCATGTTGACGAGGTCTTTGCACAGACCCATGTTCGGAAGGGCACTAATGAATTCGTTGATGAAAGATCTCACAAGACTCATGTAAGCAAATAACACTCCTAGTATTAGTAATCCACATGATTATGTTATTATATTATTCCCTGGCATTACTTTTAATGTTTCAACAGGAAGAATTTTCTACAAGACTTTCACAGGTTAGATCCGAACATGGGTCAGCTCCTACACCGGATGATGCGAGTAATGCAGATGACGACATCCGTAGGACACAGTGCTGGGTCGATGTTGTTGGTGGGAAGAAAAAGGGACGAGTGTAGGGTGTAAGACAACTTGCTGCAAACTATACAACATTGAGAGGAGGTACACTGAAGCACCAACCTTCTTCTTCTTCCACCACTTTTGCTGACGAGGCCATCCAACGCTTGACACAACTACTATAGCAACGTGACCAAGAAAACCTTCAATTGAGAGAATAATACAGTGACTTGAGAAACGAGTTTACAAACTTCAAGTCCCTGGTCATGAGAGCGCTGCCTCAAACTTCAGACACTCCTTCCACCGTCCCTCCGACCCAGCCACGACCCTCCCCGTCACCCGCCGTCCCTCAGCAGCCCAGATCACTCTAGCCCACATCAATCCAGCCCACACCAGTCCAACCATCTACAGAGGAGCAGGATGATGAAGAACATTCTAATGACTATGTAGATTTTTAGTTTTATTTTATTTAATCATAGTTGTTAGAACATACTGATGTTAGTACATTTGAATTTTAGTACATCATGATTTTGGAACATTATCTTTGCTCAGAAATGGGTGATATTATTGTTTTATGTTTCATTTTTCATTTATAGAAATAACTTCTTAAATTTGAACTTTACAGATATTGAATGATATTGAATGATTTTGGGATGCACAATATGTAGGTCTGTCTGTGGTTTGAAACTGTTGTGTGAACCTTTTATGTAGGTATATGCGGTTGGATAACAAATACAAATATAACTTTGTATTTTTCCGGATGTTACCGAAGACCCTTCCGAAGGTTTCTGCCCTTCGATAATTACTTTAAAATACTCAATCTCAATATTTTAAAACACTTATCAACTATAATATTTTATTTTATAGGTTCTGACACTAAATATCTAAATTAGTTTTATCATTAAAAATATTATAATTAACTTTTAAATTAAAATCAAAATGATCTCTAACTTCAATTACTACAATTTTAACCTATTATTTGTTTTAAGTATATGTAAGATATGAGCATCATAACTTACTCAAGATAAATCCGACAAGGATGGATGATAAGTTAATAATCTTTTTGGATATTTAAACAAATATATTTATTCATTATGAACAAAATATTGTGTTTTTAAACAATATAAGAGTTAAAAAAAATCAATAAACTTTTAAAACATCATGCCACTTAATTGAATTAACGTGATAAATATTGAGTAATTTATTATTTATCATATTTCAACGTCATTAATATTGTCAAACTTAGAACTGAAAATATAAAATTACACACCATCTTAAGACTAAATAATCACAGAAAAACAACCAGTATATCAAATTTTAAGAATTTAAAATAACATTATTACTAATTTGATTAACAGAAGAATAGAAACACAAGTTTTTCGTATAAAAACATATTTATATTTAATATATGAAAATTTTATGATGTAAAAAAGAGATAATAAACTTACAACTTGATCATTTTAGATAGGTTCTAACAAATTTGATCTCTTCTTTCTTTTCTCCATATCCAAAGAGAAATTTTATTATTGGATATTACAAAAATGTTTTATCTTTTCAATTTAAATATATAAAAAAAATGTCTTTGTAACGTATATTCACTTTTTCTTAAATTTCTTTTCTACATCTCTAAAACTAAACAATTTAACAATTGATCAATTTTTTAATTACACATAATCTCTTTTTTCCTTATTTTTCGTTCAGTGTTTTTTCTCTCAAAATATTTCATATCTAAACATAGAATCCAATCAAAACGAAATAATAATTATAATTGAAAGAGAATTATTTTTTAATATTATTAATATGTTTTTTATCATATTTAATATAACTTTTTATTTTAAAATTTCAATTAATATCATTACAGAAATTATCAACATTATATTTACAAGACTTTTCAATTATAGGAAAAGATAGAGCAATTACTAACAATAATGATAATAGACTAATGCATACCTCATTTTGAAAGAAATTAAGAGTGTGATTAATTATGATTAAGAAATTATGTTGAACAAGGGAAAGTTGAAACTCATTATTACTACTTTTATTGAAATTTTCAAATTGACTCCCTCAAACTTTTTGGCTATGAAGAGTCGTAGTTCCCACCTTCAGAAAGCCATAAACTCATGATTAAATTAAGTAAAAGAAAAAACATCTTATTATTAAGTAATAATAATTAGTAACTAATAATGAGGATGAAGAGGTCAGCATATGGGTTTGACATGAAATCCTACTTATTAAGAAAAGTATTATACACTTTTCTATTTACAGCTTGCATGAAATAATTCATATAATATTTTAAATATTACTCATTTCATTATATTTATAAAACTCGATTATTTTTTTCTTAGATCTTTATAAACTATAACACCTCTTTAATTAATTTAAATTTTTTAAATTTAGTTATTAGCACTATTTTTACTAATTATTTTGATTATTCTTCCAAAATTAAAATTTCCCATTTTTTCTTTAATTGTTTCTCATCTATTAATTAATTATGTTTGGAAACAGATGATTGTGTAGTTTGTAGCCATCTTTTTATTTTCCAATTCTGATAAGAGAGAATTTTTTTTTTATCTCATTATTTTACAAGAGACATTTAGGAAAAGAAAACATTGTAAAATAAAGATAGTTTTTGACCACGAATAACTTAAATTATCAAAGAAAAAAAGTTACTTTAATTAACGATAATAATGTTTTCTTACATTTATATTTTTAATTTATTCTTATCATTCATATTATTATTTAAGAATGATTTAGTCTAAAAATAATTAATATAAATCTATTTTGAATTGACTTTATGATATATATATATATATATATATATATATATATATATATATATATATATATATATATATTCTAATTGAAATATTATATAATAAGAATATATAGAGTACGTAAGTTTATTGCCTAAAGTTATTTAGGTGAATAAAATTGTAATTTTAATAATATAACAAACACCTAAGATTATTTATGCATTATTAACTTTTCCTCATAAAACCCGAACTGTTCAAATCCACATTAATTAATTAATCCTCCTCCAAGACAATTTCATCACTAGGTTCCGTATTTTTCTCATTTTTTTTTAATTTTTAATTCTCAAATTGTTTTCTCTAGATAAATATGAACACCTATTTTCAGTACATAATTTAAACGAGATTCAATGGTCAACACTACTTTATACCATTTTTGTGTTAGGCGAAAATATTCAATAAAAAACAATTGAATTATAAATATTTTATATTACAATATCTTCTAAAAAATTTGAATAAACTGTTTAATAAAAATTATTTTGTACAAAATAATTATATAAATTATAAGTTATTAGGAAATAAAAACATCAAAATATTATTACTTATATATATAACACATAATCTACAAAATAATTTTATAAATATTAAAAAACTTACTCGAAAATACTTTAAATAAAATTCTAAAAGCATAAATAAAAAATGAAATTAAACTTTTAATCGAAAACAAATCACATAAATAAATATTTTCCATTTCAAATGATGAATTGTTTAATTTATAAATAAAAAAATTAAATTTTTATGCCTTTATACTAATATTATTTAGGGTTAAATATGTTTTTAGTCCCTATACTTTGGGGCGATTTTGGTTTTAATCCCTCTTTCAAACTAAAGTACAATTTAGTTCTTCAACTTTAGAAAACTCTGGTTTTAGTCCTTTTTACCAAATTTTTTTTAACTTTATTTGTTGTTTCAAGCACGTTTCATTGTAGCATTTGGATTGTTTACATTATTTGACACATTTTTGCTTCAATGTTAACTGAGAAACGCGTTTGAAACAATAAAGAAAGTTAAAAAAATTTGGTAAAAAGGACTAAAACCAGAGTTTTCTAAAGTTGAAGTACTAAATTGTACCTTAGTTTGAAATAGGGACTAAAACCAAAATCCCCCCAAAGTATAAGGACTAAAAAGATATTTAACCTTATTATTTATTAGTTGCTTTTGTATGTTTCATAAACTTAAATTCTTCTAACGTATTACGAATAAAAACGTCAGAAAAGAAATATTTTTGAAAACAATTCAGTTAAAAAGTTCAAAGAACAGACATTAAAAAAACCATTTTGAGGTTTGTTTATTTGTAATTATAAATTAATATATATATATATATATATAT
>NC_028351.1:17854824-17869948 GCF_000741045.1 Vigna radiata var. radiata
TATATATATATATATATATATATATATATATTTTGAAAGTCTCTCTTTTGTTACCCAAGCTACCTTGGAAACTTTTGGGATAACCTAAATGTGCGTTTTACTTGGGTAAACCATGGTGTAATTTTACGTTCATCCAAATTGATCAAAATCTTACACTATTTCATTCTTAATATAAGATTCGAAAAAAAAAATCATATAATATGTGATCCATCATATAAAGTCTAAATTATTTATATTCTATTAACTATAACCTACTTAAGGTTTAAAAGATGTGAGCTTAGGCCCACCTTTTATAAATGACACCCATATTCTTATTGTAAGTTCTTGGTGGCTTTAGGAAGGTTGTTATCAGTAGGGAAACTTTGTTCATGTAACTCAAAGATTCTAGATGAATCTTTGCTATCTGTGATCATTAGAATGTGTTTAGATAATTGATTTAAGGTTTCTTTATATGAAAAAAATATCTTGTGTGTGGTAAAGTCTTTGGAGCTTACTTGAGATAAAAGCACAAGTCCAAGTGAGGGAAGTTGGCTATTACGTTAATTCTTGTGTTATATCCAAGGAGCAAACATTATGTTGAACGATTATAGGATTTGTATTGAATGAGAACTTTGAAGGAGATTATCCAAATTCTACTAATTATCATACTCACGTAGAAGAAAATATCAAGTGGTGAGAGTTGATGAAGATTCTTGCATTAGTAATATGGTGCTAAAAGAATTGTATCCTATAGTTGGGAGAGCTTACCTTGTCATATGAAGATGATTATTTCTTGAGATGAAAGGTCGAGTAGAATTGGGGCTTACACCATAATATACTGAGAGGTTATATGATACATGTTAAATCTTTGAGTTTAATTCAATGCACGAGTCTTCTTATAATAGAATATAATGTCAATTATGATCAATATTGAGTCAAATGATTTTTTGTGGTTTTTGTATGTGATAATAATGGATAAGTAATCCTAAAATGTTTAATGATGATGTTTTCAGAAAGTATGTTAGCTTACCATGGTTTGTTGTGGTTTCTACCTATTATGATTGTGTGTTACACATGAACAAATGATGTTTCAAGTGGGAGTATTGAACAGTAAGAAACTAAGGAAGGTTTATTGATGTAGAAATTTTGTATATGTATATTTCTATTGTAAGACCAACGGAAAATATGGGTTTAAGGAATTAATTTTTGTTAAGACTTAAATAGAAGAACTCTTGAAACGAAAATAAAGAGGATAACTTAAGAGGATAGTAAAAAAAAACTTACAACGAAATATTTATCCTAGAAGCAAAAAAGAAAGAGCTCAAGAAAAAGAATATATTTAAGCTAAAGAAAAGAAAATAGAAGAAAAGAGAAACAGAGAAAAGAATTACTCTCACGCTTCATTGTCATATTTCTTACTATTGTAAGAGGAAAGAGAGAAACACATGCGAGTGTTTAGACTATTTTGTATTGTATTTATATTCTCTCTACAAGAGTTATAGTCTGAACAGCTTGTAAGCAACCATTGATTGCAATTCTGAAGAGAATTAAAATACATACAACTGAACTCTGTTTGAGTTGAGGAATCTTGGCAAGGTTGCTAAGTATTAGGAGTGGTTAGAATACTCAAAGAAAATCTCATTTAAGGTTGATGTGTACCAAGAGTGGTGTGAATACTTAAAGGAAATCTCAACTAAGGTTGTTGAGTACTAGGAGTGGTGCGAATACTCAAAGGAAATCTCGCCGGGGTTGTTGAGTACCAAGAATGGTGCGAATACTCAAAGAAAATTTCGGTGGGGTTCTTGTGTACCAGGAGTAGTGCTAATACTCATTTGTAATCATGTGAAGATTATAGTGGAACCCTCTACGAAGGAGACTGGACGTAGCTCAGTTGGAGCGAACCAATATAAAATCTCTTGTGAAATTATCTCTTCTTTGGTCTAAACAATCCTCTTACAAAAACCTGTAGTTGCACTTTAATTTCTAAACATAAGAATCTTCTAAGCTAAAACATTTATTTTTCATAAAGGAAGTTCTTACAAAATGCTGCAGTACATATTTAAGTAGCACGTCAAATCATTCATCACTTAGGGCAAACAAATCACACTTAATAAACAATTGTTTAAGCGAATAAGTTCAATTTAACAGCCATTGTTCCATGTGACACTACTGTGGAAAACGCTTGTAATAACGGTTAAATAAGGCTTTTAAAGATGGTTTTCTAACCGTCGTTATGTTAGACACTTTAAAAGGTTATGGAATACATGATGGTTCTTAAAAATTGTTAAAAATATTAAAAATGACGAAAGTTCTAGATTTAACCTTCCTTAAAAATTTAGGGTTTACTTATGGAGCACTAGTGGAAAAACGTTGTTTAACGTCAGTTATTTTGGGCTTTTAACGTCTCATTCACAACACCAACGTCATTACCAGTGACGTTAATGGGACGTCGCACATTATATACAACAGATGTTTAAATAGGTGTCAGTTAGTGCCATGTCGGACGTCACTAAACGTCGGTGAAGGCGTAATCCGACGGCTAAAGGCAATATATAGACGTCGGATCATTCAATAACCGACATCTAAGAGACATAAAGACTTCGAACATGTAACTAATCGACGTCTAATGTCACTATAGATGTTTGTGTTTGCATTAACCGACGTCTAATATAGACGTTGTGTTTTAGTGCAGTTTTGTTCCTGTCTTTGGATAGCCCAGTAACACATTCTTTCTTTGCTAGTTTCCCCCGAAAAAAAACTTGCCTCTTTTGAATTTTTCATGGCATTTCAACCCAAAACTGAACCTGGGTCTTTGCTTAGTTCCATTTTCAACAGCAAGAGGGAAACATTACGGTGAAACGATAACTAGGCAACGACCCAGGGTCGTTTTTGGGTCGAAACGCCAGGAGAAATCCAAAAGACGCCGCTTTTTCTGGGAGACAGCTAGCAAAGGAAGAATGTGGTACTACATTACCCCAAGGGAGGAACAAAACTGCACTAAAACACAACACAAGGAAAACAAATTTTAATCAGTTGAACCAGAAGATAATCAATGAAAGACTGAACAATGTTTAAACGGTAACTATAGAAAAACATGCACCTGGGATGCAATGTCGTAAGAGAGAAAAAGGAGAGGAGGAAGACGATGCATGAGGTTTTGAGAAACAATAATGCAATGTCGCAAGAGAGAAAAAGGAGAGGAGGAAGACGATGATATCAGAAAATGCAATGCCGCGAAGAGTCTGCAGTTTATTTAAAATGAAATGGGGGCGTCGGTTGCTCCAGAAATCGACGTCTATAGTCACCTAGACGTCGATTATCTAACTAATTCGACGTCCAAGATAACATTTAAACTGACTTTTTGAATGCCCATTAGACGTTGGACTCTTGGAGAGCAGACATTTAGGGCGCTGAACCGATTGACGTTTCATTTCCTGTCAGGGAAGTCGACGACAATATTCAAGGGGCGCCAACGTCTATAGACGTTGGGGCTCTGCTATCAGACGTCGAAGTGCCTCCGAGTTTGGTGAACATAATTAATTACAGCCACATAGACGTCGCTCACCAATAAGACGACGTCTATACTTCAGAAATTTTTTGTCTTGCCGCCTTCCGGAAAGGCCATAGACGTAGGTTTTTGACCATTTGACGTCTAAGCGCCTGAGAATCAGGTGAAGAGCATTAATTGCAGCCAAGTAGACGTCGACCCCTTATCACAACCGACGTCAATGACACAGGAAAAGACTGTCTTCTCGCCTACCTCATTACATTGGACGTCAGCTTAGGGCAGAGCTGACGTGTACTATATAATAGACGTCTCTTTCTCGTGAAACCGATGTCTAGGTTACCAATTTATTTACGGTAATGCCACCGTCCACTCATATACGTCGGACTACACTCTAACCGACGTCATATGGGTGACGTTAAACATCGTTTTTCCACTAGTGAAGGTTGCATCAATTTCTCATGAACTATTCGCAAGGATGCATAAGGTTTTATGTGAGCTGCTCGTAGAGATTTGATGTTGTAAAAGGCCACTGATGGGGGACAATAGTAGTGTGGTGAGGAGGAGCTTTGAGTAGTGCATGACATGGTATAGAGGAGCTTCACGAGATGTAAAGATTGAGTGTTGTGGTATGGCGGAGCCTCGTGAGTTACAAAGTGCATGACGCGATGCAGTGAAGAATGGTGTGGAGCATGAACTAATGGTGGTAGTAACAGGACACATGAATGAACGACAACATGAGTAGAGAAGGGTGGATAACCATGCAACTAGAAAACGTAGCAGTGGGGCACTTGAATCCAAATGAGGACACAACAAGTAGCACGAGCAACGACCACACGAGCGACAACATTGGATTGAGCGAAAACGACAATGTGGACATTGAGAAGGGTGGATAACCATGCAAATGATAAAAAGGTGAAAATGAGAGAGAAAAATAATGCATATAACCACAGAAAGAGAAAATGAAATATGAAAAATTGAGGCAAACTTTTTAACGACGGTTGTAGTAGGAAACTATAGATGTTTCTCCATTATGTCACTTTTAGTGACAATTTTGTAAAATAATTGTTGTCATTTTTTTACTATCTCACTTGTAACGAGAGTTGTTTAAGAACCATTGTAAAAAACTTCAATAGAATTACAAAAATGTTACTTTGTATCATTTGGCAACTTTTTTTATTTAACGTTGTGAAAACTCATTTTTATATTAATTCAAGACTTTGCTCATGTTTAAGTTACACAATCACATTTTTGAGGTAAAAAAGTATATAAAAAAAAGAAAAATTAAATGATTGCAATAAAAATTACAATATTAATTACAAAAATAACTAAAGAAAGAAGAAAAATATGTTACAATTATTACACATAAAACTTGACTTGAGAAAGAAAGTTTGATTTTTTTTTACTAAAATAAAAAATATGTAAGATAAAAAATGGTGGTGGAAACCCTTTGTGGCTGATAGAGACCACTAGTCTATCATGCTTAAAGTAAGATAGTAACCATACTTAAAGAAAAGAATGGTTACAAAATTTAATTCATTTTAATACCCTAATAATTATGCTATCATGTTTAAGCATGAAAGAAAGTTTTATGATTGTAATGTGTTTATTTTAATATTTATTAGTAGTTTGTTTTTTTCAAATACTGATGACTAGAATGTGTATCATTTTAGTAGTTCTCTTTAAGGTACAATACTTTTGCTTAATCAATACACCCCATATATAAGTCTAGCTAATACAATGTGTAAGAGATATAATTCCAACTAATGTAGCTTCAATCGTCAAATATTTGTTACAATGGACACAATCTCACTATAAATTAAGAACATGTAAACTCACATTAAGAGAGATATAATTCTCTTATTTAATAACATGTAAACTAACCGTATGTGAGAGACATTTTTTTTTATTTTTATTTATAATGCTTTTTGTCCCACTTCAAGTGGTAGGTTTCTGTTTAAACAATGGTGGTAATTTAACACGACCATATACTTGATTAAATAATTATTAATTTGGTAATGATTCTTTTCGTCACCAATATTTTTATAAAAGAATATTGTATTTTAGTAATAGAAATTAATAAATTGAAAGTAAAATCAAAAAATAAAAATTGAAGCAAAGAGGTACACAAAATTTGAAACAAAATTAATATATATATATATATATATATATATATATATATATATATATATATATATATATATATATATAAATTTTTCATGTGTTAACCTTCTTTTTGACTAGTAGATATCAAGCCTATCGTTGACTTATTTTCATGAAAATGAAGTTGAAGAGCTCATTTTTATTTGAAAACGAAGATATACAAAACTTTGTTGTTTCTAAATGTTTACTTGTAATGAAAAATAGTCATAAAAATGAATGAGAAAAGAAAAGAAAAGTAATAATAATTTGACAGTTTATTATTATTATTATTATTTAAATACTCTTAATTTTAGATTTCCCTCATCACACAGTTATATCATATATTGCCTGCTAAAATCAAACACCGAAACCTCTTAGGAAACTGACGTTCCTATCTATTTTTTTTCTTCCTTGACTTATACGAGTTTGAGACCGTACGTGGATTGTCTCTTTCTTTAAATTCAAAGGTAAAAGTGGGGAAAATGAAATAAATAAATAAAAATAAGTGAAAAAATTGTTTTTGAATTAAAAATAATAATAACAAATATTTTAGTTAAACTTTATTTCATATATTATAATATTTACAAAATATTAAAAAAAAAGATATTTTCATCAATAGAGTTGATTACGTTTTATTTTTAAACACGTAAAGCTAAAAATATATAACAAAATGAATTATGTTAACAAATAATCAATAATGTGGGAATATGATTTCTCAGTTTCAATTTTCGTATTTTCGTTTATATATCATGTTTGACATATACATAAAAGAAACAAAAATTGCACATGCATGCCACTTCCACCTTCAATTATAACCCATAAAAAAAAAATTTAAAAACATAACATGAACAAGAAAATCAAATAAAATTTAGAAAAACAAAATCGAACTTTAAAAAAGTTAAAAGTACTGAATATATACCCCTTTGAAAAACTATAAAAAAATGTGACTGACAAATGGATTTAAATTCAAGATTTTAAATATTATTAAAAGTAAAGTTGGTTTTAAACTTATATTATATATTAAAAGTAATTGATTTTAGATGTTGTTTTCATTGTTTTTAATATAACAAATGAAGTCAAGAAGCCAATGTGAACTTAAATGAAGAAGCTGAGCAAAAGCCAGCTACCAACAAAAACTACCTCCACCAACCTAAGGCAGCAAGTGTGTGTTGACAAATACAAAAATTCAACAAAATCTGTGATAATATTAATTATCACACATTTTTTAATGGAAAATTCAATATATAAAAAACTTTGTTTTTGTCTTGAGAAGCTTTCAAGAGCAAGGCTTGTGTGAGAAGGTGGAAATGTTGGTGATGGAAACAGGTAATGAAAATTCTTCAGTGATGTTAGGTTGAATTTGTGAATGAACACAGTGGATAAAGTTATGGAAAAAACTTTTTATTTGAATGAACACAGTGGTCCTACCCTTTTGTTTATTCACTTTTTCCATAACAATTTTCTTTGGTTTTTATCAGAAAAACTATTTCTTTAGTGATTTTATCACATTGTTTCAAATAATTATCTATATTTTTTTTTAACTTATTTTTATTTTAATCTGGCTAGAATTTTGAGAGCCTACAAATATTCCAATCTATCTTAGAATATTATGGGTAGCTGCTTTTTTTTCTCTTCTTAAATGAGGTTTCCTGCTGGGAAAAATATTTATTTTTATATTTATGTACGTATAGTTTTTTTTTTATTGGAGTTTATATAATTAATGATTTATTTTAGATCTTCTGAACATATAATAAATATTCATTAACGGAAGCAGATTTTAATAGACTGCTGTGTCGAAGATCAAAGTGGGTAACGACAAATGTTATAGAATCAAAATATAATTTTTTTAAGAGGAACGAAAAGCAATTATAATCTGTCATAGAACCATTATTATCTTCTGCTGCGTAAATATTATTTACTAAAGTATGTTTTTAATTAGTTGAAATACAAAATATTCAATTTTAGTTTTTTTTTTCTAATTTTTTGTCTTCTTTTAATCTTTTAATTTTAAAAACACCACTTTTCATCCTTCAAAATTCATTTATAAAATGTAGATTATAAAAATAATGTCTATTTAAAAATAAAAGAACTAAAAACGTTTTTTTTAACCGACAAGGTTTGTAGAAATGACTAAAACTAACAAGGTTTTATCACTCATAATTTATTAATATATATCATCATTTAGAGGGAACAAATAAGTATATCAATACGGACATTAAACAATTTATTATTTATAAAATTGAAAACGTATCCAAGTACAAAAAAAAAAGAATAGAGAGTTTTTATTCTTACATAATTTCTTATCACTATTTTACACTCAGAATAACCTAAATAGGAATGCAAAATATAAAATCACATGAATGACCTGACAAGGAAAAATAAAATAAAGTCGTTAAAATATAAGCAATAGGTGAAAAAAATATATAGAGAAATAGGACATACGAATTGAAAAAAAAAAAAATAGAAAAAGATAAAGCAATATTTATAGGCTTGTTGAATAAGTGCCTTCCACACCACGGATCTCACAGCGTGTAAGTGTGAGCTGTGTTTATACGCTCCTCTATTTAAGCACACCATCTTTTCTTCTTTTTAGTTTCTTCTTCTCATCTCATCTACCTAGCTATGCCTATTTCCTTCTCTTTCTTCCTCTTTCTCTGAACTTTCTTTCCCTTTTTCTTCTCCTTTTCATCTAACATAACATATAAGAATCACACATATTACATATATCTATATATATACATATACATACGCATAACTGAAGCCATCAAGCAGTGTATACACACATATATATATCTGCTTCTTGAAGAACAAGTTAGATAGTTTGTTGTTGTTGTTGCTTAAGGCCTTTGATTTTGATGATGGAAGAACCTGTTGTGGTTAACAAAGGAGATGAGCCTTTGGATTTGCCTCCAGGTTTCAGGTTCCACCCCACAGATGAAGAGATCATCACATGTTACCTCACAGAGAAAGTGCTGGATAGAGGCTTCAGTGCAACTGCTATTGGAGAAGCTGATTTGAACAAGTGTGAGCCTTGGGACTTGCCCAGTGAGTTACCTTGTTTTATTCTTCTGTAGTGATTTTGACCTTTGTTTTTTATTCTGATGATGATGTTGGCAACATCTTTGGTCGTCGTTTTCCATTGATCTGAATTGGGTTTTGGGTGTGTAGAGAAAGCAAAGATGGGGGAGAAAGATTGGTACTTCTTCTGCCAAAGGGATAGGAAGTATCCAACAGGGTTGAGAACCAATAGAGCAACACAATCTGGGTATTGGAAGGCCACTGGGAAGGACAAAGAGATTTTCAAAGGGAAGAACAATCTTGTGGGGATGAAGAAGACCCTTGTCTTCTATAGAGGAAGAGCCCCAAAGGGAGAGAAAACAAATTGGGTTATGCACGAATTCAGATTGGAAGGAAAATTCGCATGTTACAACCTTCCCAAGGCTGCAAAGGTATAATTCATTCTCTCTCTTTCCTTTTTCATACATGCCATTTTTTCTCTCTGGCTTTTAAATTTCAATCATCACTTTTTATAAAAGTGCCTTTTCTCTTGTTTTGAGAGTTTTCTTTCTGAGGTGGTCCTCTAAGAGTGTACCTTTTGCTTTATTTAGTTCAATTGTTGAGATTCTTGCAGCTACATATACTTACTTTTTTCGTTTTTTTTTCTTTTCTTTGGGGGTGTTGTTTCTGTTTCAGGATGAATGGGTTGTGTGCAAGGTTTTCCATAAGAGCAACACTGATGTTAACAAAAGGGTACTCCCAATTAACCCTGGCATTGGCCTTCTGAGAATGAACTCAATAGGAGAAGATCTATTTGATTTCTCTTCACTTCCACCTCTTGTGGATCCTCTCTTTGATCAAACCTCACACAACAAACACATTGACAATGATTTCAAGGGTACTACTAATAGTACTAACACTTACAAACATTCATCAGCTTCATCAGCAGCAGCGGCTGAACCACCCTATTACCTTCCCAATTTCATCAACAACAATCATCACATGCAGATGATGATGATGATGAAGCCTGAAGAACACAGAATCTCTGAGACACCTCTCACCAACGTTAACTATGCCTCCACCAGCCAAGGGAATTTCAACTCTAACAACAACCCGATGGGAATTGGCACAAGCAATCATAATCCCCTTCAAAACACAATCTCACCCTTCAACGTGTTCCAAGATTACTATATTCACCAAGGCAAAAACAGTTTCCAGCAGTGCAAGAAGGAGCAATTCTCCAACACTGTGGTCAGTGCCTCTCAAGACACGTGCCTCAGCAACGACAGAAACACTGACACTTCCTCGGTGGTGTCAAAGCAAGACAACATGGGAAGGAACAAGGCATTGTACGAGGATCTTGATCAAGCTCCTTCATCAGTTGCTACCCTCTCAGATTTGGATTGCCTCTGGGATGATTACTGAACAAGATCAAATAAAACACATGATCAAGCAAGAAACTAATCAAAGCAAGTTTGTTGATTTATGGTATATATATATATATATATATATATATATATATATATATATATATACCATAGTTATCTATTTTCTGATTATATATATATATAAACAGAGATATATGTTATATGTTAGACATGGAAAAAGTTCTGGGATACTTATACTGTATAGATTTATGATTGATTAAATAGATTATCCAGGTCTTGTTATAGTTAGGTTTTTATTGGTTAGATCAATTAAGGAGAAGGATTTGATGATACCCATGTACATTTTTTTTCTTTTGTTATAAATTAGTGCGTTTGTTTTATTAATTAATTAATGTCTTTATTTGTTTTTCAGTTCCATTTGTATTTAATTCTCTTAATTGTAACGAATCTAGTGCAATACTACTTTCAAGTACTTATTAGGAACCATATTTTCATGCCCTTCAATGATCTTCATTTGCGGTACACTTAATATATATTTTATGCTGTGTGGAATATTTCTTTGACATCTCACCAAGAGTGGTGAGAATTAATTCCCAAGGAAATTATGCATTTGTTTTTTCAACTTTTGAAGTTAAAGGATATGTGTTGTGGCTTCCTTGCTGGTGCCTCCCACCAAGGCTTGACTATTGTTACCCTTTAAAGTTAATTTCGAGATGCTTTTGATATAATTAAAATAGAAATTTTCATATTAATTATAAATAAATGAACAAATGGGTACTCACAATTATATTTAAATTGCAAGAAATTCTACTTTGGAATATTGCTTGAGTTATTAACCATACATAATAATGAGAATTGTTTAATGTTAAGACAGAGAAACTATGACTGAGTAGTGAAGGGTTAATCAAGTTGATGAAGCACGTGACTAATTCCCAGAATCCGTGCAGAAGATGCCTCTGATGGTGGAATTTCCAGAATATTTTTAAAGGATACAAAGACACAGTATAATAATTATTTCAATCTGTTTTACTGACATCAACAACAAAAACATCAACAATGCTAGGTTTCTTGACTGCCGCTTGAATCTTGAGTCTAAAGAAACCTAGTCACCACATGTCTACCTACCCAACACTCCACACTTTGAGTTGTTGTTGTGTTAAATCTGTTTTACGACATTTGTTCAAAATATACATGTTTCGTACACATACGAATAATGTACATGTCTTGTGGGTATATACATGCACCTTGCTCAAGCCATCCATCAATGAATGACCATGTACATATATATACGTATATATATATAAATACACTTAATAGAATATTTGAATGTGTATGTATAAACGTGTGTGCCTAGTATTTTCATTCCCTTGTTTTACCCGTTTGTGTGTAGGTTAGGCACATAATTGAGGCTAAAGTGATAAGATGGGAGGAAGAGAACAAAAGTGGAAACAAAGTGAGTGTGTGAAGAAAGAAAGGGATAAGAGGGAAGGGATTAAACGCAATAGGGTGAAAAGGGGTGTGAGAAAATAAGGGTGATGTGTATATTTATTTATTTATGGTATGAATATAAAAATATATATGTGTGAATAATGGGATATATATGTAGCAAGGTGGCGAAGGAATGGGTAAGAGCATGCTATCGAATATTGGAAGAAAAGAAAGGGTTGATGATTCTCGTGAGTATGGAGCTTTTGGGGGTTTCATTTGATCAAATGGAAAACATGCTAATGCACATTCCTTTCCATTCAAAGCAAAGCTTTCATTGTGGTTTCATGCTTGAGAAAAACTTAACCATCTTTTTTTTTTAATATAATATATATATATGGTTGAGACTTCTTCGGCTCCTTTTGTTTTATTGCACTACCACAAATTGCTCTTGGCGTTTTTCTTAATTCCCCTTTCTTTCATGGGAAAAAAGAGTGCAAAAATGGAAAAGGTTGAGAGAGTGATAGAGAATACCAATAATAATAATAAACATAATAACAATGCTTATCTATCTAAAAGGAATGAGGGAGGGAAAAGAAAGAAAGAAAAATGGAAAATGGAAGAAGTACACATATTTACATGCTTGTTTCGGAATCAGAAAACCCTGATTTGTTGCATGAAAACAAGGGAGGGTGAAGAATGATGTTGGGGTTCACCAACCAATGAGGTGCCTCCATCGAATAATCATCAGTGTCCCATTGAAAACGATGTTGCTAGCTATAACCTCATCATAGGTCACTTTTTTTTTCTCCAATATTCCAACTTCATCATTCGACTAGGCTCATTACGTTTCATGTCGTGTTTTTTTCTTTTCTTCCTATGATTATTGCTATTATGACCATTATTCTTAATGTTTTCTAATAATTTGTGTTTTTTAAAATTGTGATGAAAAGCTTGACCCCTTTCAAATATATTCTAGAATATATCACGTCCAGAAAACAACAGACTTTAGGTGCCTATAACCTAATAAGCATATGTGTTTAATTAGTTTATCAGGTTGTGGATAACATTTCTTTCTTTCTTTTAGAATCTGGATGACATTCTTTGAACAATCAATTTATAGTATTTTAATGCTTTCGATAAATACAAAATCGGGAGGCCCCATAAAAAAGTGTTTTATATAAATACATACAAATATAGAAAATTATTGTAGAAAATAATGGAACTTTCTCTCTTTCTATATGTATATATGAAAGGATCTTGTACAATATTATTGTGTATAATTGTTTTACAATTGAGGGAGATAAAAGGAAAACAAGAGAGGATCTTTCTTAATATTTTATTTTCATAAAAGATAGATAACTTTTATATAGAAATGAAGTAGAAGAAAAAAAATACAAATTAGAATGAATTCAGTTTTTATATCTTGCAATTTAAAAGTAGTTTTTAAAAGTAGTTTTTCTTAGATACAAATATAGAACCAAAGGTTTGTGTTGTATGATTTACATTCCCATTCTATTATTTCACGACATGTTATTTTTCATGAACATCTTTTCCCTTATCAAAATTCTTTGACTTCAAACTTCATCTCCTACATATGATGATACTTCTGATGTTTT
The DNA here is from genome assembly GCF_000741045.1 of Vigna radiata var. radiata. Classification (NCBI taxonomy): domain Eukaryota; kingdom Viridiplantae; phylum Streptophyta; class Magnoliopsida; order Fabales; family Fabaceae; genus Vigna; species Vigna radiata. The sequence goes on from NC_028351.1 coordinate 17,867,880, forward strand.
TCTTTTTGATTTTCCTATTATGACTCCTATTTCCACTGCACCAAATTATCCTAGTTATAATATTTCTAATCATACTGCTCATAATTCAATTACTCCTAATGTTGAACAACGACTTTCTCTTAGAAATAAAAGTAGACCTAAATATTTAGATAATTATTACTTTGGTACTACTTCTAGTTTTACATCATCCTATGCAACCCCGTATCCTATACACTTGTTTCTTTCTTATGATAAATGCTCTTCTAATCATGCTTCTTTTTGTCATAATATTTCTGCTCAAGTTGAACCTTCTTCCTTTAAAGAGGCCAGTAAGTTTGATTGTTGGAAACACGCCATGAATTCTGAACCTTCTGCCCTTGAAAGCAATCGCACATGGACTTTGGTTGACCTCCCTACTGGCAAGAAACCCATCAGTTGTCGTTGGGTTTATTGTATCAAGCACAAAGTGGATGGTTCTATTGACAGATATAAAGCTCGCCTAGTGGCAAGAGGTTTTACTCAAACTGAAGGACTAGATTACTATGAAACGTTTTCCCCTGTTGTTAAAATCACTATTGTTCGTCTTGTTCTTGCCCTTGCTACTAGAAAAAAATGGTTTCTTCATCAGTTAGATGTTGACAATGCATTTCTTCATGGTGACTTACATGAAGAAATCTACATGACGCCTCCCCCTAGTCTTTGCCCATCCAACTCTGGTCTCGTTTGCAAGCTTCACAAGTCACTGTATGGTTTAAAACAAGCCAGCAGAAATTGGAACCACAAACTTGCATCTGAACTTCTCTCTCGGGTATACACAAAGTGCTGTTGACCACTCCTTATTCATCAAGCATTCGTCCTCCACTATCACCATCATTCTGGACTATGTTGATGACATACTTTTATCTGGAAATAACTTGTTTGACATTACTACTGTCAAAGATCACCTACATCGCAAGTTTCACATCAAAAACCTTGGTGATCTTAAATACTTTTCGGGATTCAAAATTGCTAGATCTCAAGCCGGTTTGTGTATAAATCAGAGGAAGTATTGTGTTGAATTGATTTCTGAAGTTGGAATGTTAGGATGTAAACTTGCTCCCACACCAGCCGATCCTTCAGTTAAGCTTCACGCTGATGAAGGACTCCCTCTCATAGATCCTTCCTTTTACCGTCGCCTCATTGGACGACTACTCTATCTAACTCACACACGGCCTGACATTGCTTTTGCCGTTCAACAACTTAGTCAGTTTGTTTCTACTCCTCGTCAACCTCATATGCAACAAGCCTTGAGGATTATTAGATATTTAAAGAATGCTTCTGGTTCTGGTCTTTCATATGCTGCTGATAATCACTTCCGTGTTCATGCATACTCTGATTCTGATTGGGCCACTTGTGCAACCACTCACAGATCCGTCTCTGGTTTTTGTGTTTTTCTTAGTACTGCTCTTATTTCCTGGAAATCAAAGAAACAAACTACCGTTTCGAGATCTTCTTCTGAAGTCGAATACAGGTCCTTAGCCTCTTTAACTTGTGAATTGCAATGGCTACAATATCTTTTAGCAGACCTGCATATATCGTGTCCAACTCCTTACTCTGTTTACTGTGACAATAATTCTGCTATTCATATTGCCAAGAATCCCACTCTTCATGAAAGAACAAAACACATAGACATAGACTGCCACGTTACCAGAAAAAAACTCCAAGACGGTCTTATCAAGCTTCTCCAGGTTTCTTCTAACAATCAACTTGCAGGTATTTTCACCAAGTCTCTTTACTCTTCTACCTTTAATACTATTACTTCCAAGCTAAACCTGTATAATATCCATGTTCAACTTGAGGGAAGGTGACAAAGATCTTCTTTTGCTATTAACCGAACGGTTTCTCTGTTGTTAATTGAACGGTTTCTCTGATGTTACGGAACAGTGTTCTACGCTTTCCTACAGAACAGTTGCAGACAGCTTATGCATACTAGTTAACTGCTATAGGTGTAGCTACCGTACGTCTTCTCCTACCGAACGGTGGTTTTCCATAAACCGTTCGGTCTTTGTGATATATATATATATATATATATATATATATATATATATATA
>NC_028351.1:17871008-17872767 GCF_000741045.1 Vigna radiata var. radiata
TAATGACAGTGACCTAATTGCTTCAATTTTTCAAAAATAGGGACCCAATTGAGAAAAAGAAAAAATGAGGGACCTAATTGAAAAAAATCACCGAAAATATGGACTATCAAAATGATTAAACCTATATATATATATATATATATATATATATATATATATATATATATATATATATATAGTTTTCTTTACTGTTTTATTTTCAATTTTTCCTTTTTGTATAAAGCTTCCGCTGTACTCATTACAATTCATTCACTGTTTCTGTTCTTTTTCTCTGGATTTTTCGTTTACTGTCTTATCAAATACACTATACTAGTTTTCAGTTACTAAAAGATACAAAAATGTTAAGGTATTTTTTTTTTAATCTAAATATAACTATTAATGCATGTATCGCTAATACTAAACTTTAAAAGTGTGACATCCCATTTATATGCCAAACTTATATAATAAAAATGTCATCATTCCAATAAGGAGAATAGTCAAAGTAAAATGGTAGTTCAGAGATTGATGTTACAGTCATCCAAAATATAGAGAGAATTAAAACGAAAAGAAACCTAAGTACAAGTTTTATAAGGTTTCCCAAAATATAAGATTACTAACCATTATAAAGACCTAAAGAGTGTTCTCCGAAATAACAATCTATAGAAATAAGAACTAATAGACGTCCTAAGTACTAGGTGCTGGATCTTCCTCAGCCTCCAATGCCTGCTCGGGTACCTCATCACCTACTGCTCACATCCTAAGGATTGAATGATCATCGCAAGGGGAAAGGCAAACACATACAAACATACAAGTGCAAGGGTGAGCTAGGTCTCAAACAAACATACAAATCATGGCAAATTATTCTAGCATTATCGAGTTAATCCATTTACATACAAGCATATAAGCCATCATGAACATAAGCACTTATCTCATAAACTCAATTAAAACAATCATCCTATCATGTAAAGACTCTTAGACACGTCCGAACATAGAATGAATGTAGAGCTGGGGCGGGTTGTGCACTTGTGATGGCCCCTACTGCTTTGCAAAGCCATTGCCGAGGGGTTCCACCCGACCATACACAAGGCTAGTCCGTTACCGCAGTATAGACCTCCAGTGATAGCGTCTACCCTAGGACCTCCCACTACTCCCACCACACGCGTCAATCCTCTCTAAGTGAGAATGAAAGACCGTTGGAGTGTTAGGGATAACCCCCCCATATGGAAGCCTCTCACCATTCATTCAATACACTAACTGATCTCACCGAGAGACCGTAATTCCATAACCAAATCCAACCACTTTAATCAAATGATATACCTCTTGAATCAATAATGTACTATACATTAACTCATCAAACGTAAGGTTTTTCCACACCATATAAAACGTTTCGACTTCATATAAAATACCACTACAAGACATAAAAATATTCAACTTTCATTATTTATTTTATATACCTAATAACCCCTCAATCCCTTAAATTAAATCATAAACATTCACTAGTGCCTCAAGCTAATCCTATGATACAATCATTATTTGATATCCAACCTATTTCTACATTATATAAAATTCCAAGTGCAATTTAGTATTACAATAAATCATTCATCAAAACAATAGACATCTTACATATATCCAACATATACATATTCATTCATTAGTTACAAGCACAACAGAGTATCACATAGATTTTCCAGTTTAAATAGTTCAAGTTATTAAAATAGAATACAAACATGCACTTCTATCATTCGAACACATGAATCATATCATATCATTGCACAAGAAT
>NC_028351.1:17873647-17882717 GCF_000741045.1 Vigna radiata var. radiata
ACCAAACCGTGGCCCCTCTCAACGTGCATACATATATAAATAGGAAAACCCCTTCTCTACATACTAAAATTTTTAAGATATAACTTTTCTTTTTCCAACGTCGAAACTCCAATCAATAATTAGATATGTATATACTATTATAAGTGCTTTTATATATGGATAATGATATTTAGACAACATTTTTTTAACAACATTTGAACTTTGATTACATGTCAATCTGTAATCAATAATATTAATCATAAATATTATTGTCGAGTAATTTTTGACCAATCACAGATTGATACGTAATCAATGTTCAAATGTTGTTAAAAAAATGTTGTCTAAATATCATTATCCTTTATATATATAACCGTGTTATAATAATAATATATTATAATATATAAAAGCTTAGATTACAGAAGAACTTGAATTCACGTAAATAATTTATTATAATATATATAAAACCTTATATTCCAGAAGAAGTTGAATTCACATGTATAATATATTATAATATATAAAACCTTAGGTGCAGAAGTTGAATTCAGGCCATTCCCATGCAAATTTCTCTACTGTTTCTTTCTTCTATTATCTAAAACATTCCAATACTCTCCCTTTCTCTTCTCTCATGACACCTACCTTCTCAACCAATTTAATTACAGCAACAAAGTTTTCCCCAATTTATTTCCAAACAATAATTAACATATTCACAGTCAGTCATTATAAAATATGCAACTCAACCAGTTCAACAATTAATTACATAACTAAAACAGCATATAAGTACCAAGTGCAACACAGTTAAACGACATACAATCACTCAATAAATTTTATCTAGCTCCCCTTACTTGGAAAGTTTCACAGTTTAACTTGACAGGAACGCTCTAAACAATGCACCTCACAACAAATTTCAAAGACATCCTATAAATCACCCAATGATGATAGAATTAGCTTTTTAGGCTAGAAATTACCACAAATTTGAAATAGAACGCTTCTAGTTGCATGCATTTAGTAAAATAGCATGCCCTAGGTTTTAGAAACAGCGGAGAAAAGGGGAAAACCACTTACCGGCTACGGAACGTAAAACCAATTGGATGATTTGGAAGCTCTCTACGGGGCGGTCGTAGGGGTACCACCAAACAAAACATGCACTGAGTCAATGGAATGGAAGGCTAGAGAGAAGACAGAACTAGGAGAAGAAGAAACTGTTTAGAGAGAGAATATTTTCAGGAAAATAAACTTCAACTTTAATAGGGGGTCCAACAACAATATTAGAAACAAATTTTCTTTTTGATAAAAAGCCCCTCTCTTTATTTTTATTTTAGCTTTCACCCCTTTCTTTTAATATATACATATACTATATTTTACTTTTATATATATATATATATATATATATATATATATATATATATATATATATATATATATATATATATATATATATATATATATATATATAGGTTCTTACCAAAAGCCATATATTAATCCTATAAACCAAATTTATTCTATTTTTTTAATAGAAATAGTTAATATAGTTTTTATGATAATTATTTAGAAGTACGCAAACTTAAACATCATAATTTCCGATTAAAGGACGGTGTAAAAATATTTTATATATTATAAACAAGGTGGTCCGAGAAATTATAGATAACAAATTAGAAAATGATTCTTATGGTTGATCTACTGCTAAAAAAATTATAATTTCATGGATTCTCTATAAAAAAGCAATAAATGAATTTCATGAATAATTTCGTATGGATTTTGAGAGTTATCAGAATGTTAAGAGGAAAAGAGTCATGAAATACAAAATATTTTGCCGATGAAAAAATGCAATAGTGCACTAGTAGTTGTATATTCATTACTAATACTAAAATCTATATCTTCAATTTTTATATATATATATATATATATATAAAAGCATTTTACTATCAACGAAATCAATCGTTAAATAGGTAAAATTGGCCGCATACACCCCTAACTCACTATTACAGCGCAGGAAAATGACCGTGGTTGTTTTTTCCTATACGTCGCGGTTTATGAACCGCGGCATATACAGACGCGGTAAAAACTCTATGACTATAGGCCGCGGTTTCAACCGCGGTCAAAAGCTCTGGGAATAGACCGCGGTTGCACAAAGAACCGCAACCAAAACTCCATTTTTAAAAAAAATGTTCCACTATAGGTCGTGGTTCGAACCGCGGTAAAAGACCAGGAATAGACCGCAGTTCACGCAACAACCGCGGCCAAAAGTCATTTAAAAAAAATAAAAAAACGACAGACTTTCTACCGCGGGTTTGCTTAGAACTGCGACATATTCTCCTGCTTTCTGCCGCGGATTTGGTAACAACCGCGGCATATTCTCCTGCAGTTTTTTAAAATAGCAGGTCTATTTTTGTGATATCCATTACCACAAAACAGACGTGCATATGAAATACATGTTCAAATTCAATTTCAACACATCAAACAAATGTTCAAATGTATTTTAACATCACATAAAGTACAAAGTCTAATAAAATAGAATGTTTAAATATAATAACTATGACTTATTATATAATGTAATGAAATATTTTGCAGCAACTTTCCTTATGAATGAAATTGGCTTCTCAGGAACTGGTGTAGTAGTCTTGAATCTCTACACAAAACAATTGATATTAATAAGTGTATATGAATTCCAAATTTTGGAGAAAATCAAAATTTGTTAAATTTAAATATTACCGTTTCCCAACCTCTTGTGATATGAGAACGAATAATATGGGTCATCCAATACATTACATAGTATCCGCACTCATATGACCCGCTATGTCTGTTACACTACAATATATCATCGCAGTTGTAAATAGTTAATGAAAAACATTAAAACAAAACAACTATAAGAAAGTATGGGTTTAGCATATGTCAAACCTTGAGAGAAATCCATGCAATCTTTCTAGTGTTTGTAATTGATCTCCCAACCATCATCATACTTGCTGGAATAGAACTATATATATAAAAAAAAAGTTTTAGCATTCATTTATATAAAAAAGAAAGTCCAAACATTGAGGTTCTTACCAATCAACTAGTTGTCTGAGATTTGTGGGAGGAGGCCTGTTCAATGAGCAGAACCATAAACCATAGCTCTCGTGCATAGAAATAACAAGAAGCTGTCAATGGTGCCTGAAATTCATAATAACTTAACTATTATATTTTAAAATTACATATGGAACTTTATTATGTTAACAAAGTTCACTTACCCAGATATATAAGGCAACAAATATATTTTCTTGCTGCTTGCAAAATTTCTTATGAGATTTGTGTTGATGTGATCAAAATCATTTGATTCATGAATCGATTGGGGATCAATGAATCCATAATCATTAGAGTGCCCCAACTTGTTACTGGTCCCACACAAATAACTGAAATCAAAAGTTAACTTTGATATAAGGATACTTGATATACAAATCAATTTTATATATAAATAATTGCTCATAGACTTACATCATCCATAGCTGAATAATTGTAATATTCAACTCTTGTGTTCCCGAAGCAAGCTATCTGACATCTAAGCCATGAAGGTATAATGGGACCTCAGAGACTCCCAAATACATTAGAATCATATTCAACCTCCAAAGGCTTATCTTCAAGGATGTCAGCAAGTAGTTGCAATGAACCAAGAGGATCATCCTCAGATAGAGGAATCTTCTCTTGTGCTTGCGTCTGTTGTTACATGGAAAAATAAGATAAGTTTTGACATCAATAACATGTAAACTTTAAAATTGAGAAGTGTAAAGAAGAATTCCATACTGGGGGGGTCAGAAACTGAACCAATCAAATGTTTAGGCCAAGTAATAAAGGACTTGAATGCTTGTTCCACAATGAAAATCTCATTTGTGGGCAGAGGAACTGAGGCATCTGGTATGATCATTTCGTCTACTGAGACCTTCACCTCATCCTCTGATAGCTCCATACCATGAACAATAGTCGCTGCCTTAAACACTGTTCCACGAGCTACCAGGACCGTCACGGTATCGTCTAAAATGTATAGCAGACATGGACTAGCATCATCCATGTCATCCCTTGGGACGGCTGGTGCTGAACAACTTCCTTTCCCGCTTCTCCCTGTCAGAGTAAATGTTAGATTATACAAAAGATAGAAATAATTGCACATAAAAGTTTATTAAGTTTACCTGTGGGAGGCACAACATGTTCTTGTTCCTATACATGAGATGGCACCGGGCACATGCCATAGGTCTCAAACTGCTGCTGAAACATGGAGCTGAACTCACTATACAACTCAACCCTGAGCTCTGATCTAACCTTGTTTGTGATCTCGTCCGTAAGGTCGGCTCGAACCTTTTTTGTGACCTCTTGTGTCAGCCTTTCTCTTTGTTCTTCACTGTATGCATATGAAGGCTGACGAGAAGAGCTCCCAAAATAATCTCGAATTCCTACTCCAGGACCAACAACATGTACACGTCCAGGGTGCTCAGGTCGTCCAATCGCAGCGGTAAGAATATCCTGGCGACCCTCTGAAGTGAATTGACCTTGGGAGCTCTGCTCAATCAAGGAGTCTTGTAACATTACAAAACACCATTATTCTTTAAAAAGTTCAATGTAGTATGTATAATGAAATTATTATTATTTTAGGAACAGTGATAACTTACAATCCTTTCAGAAATTTCCCGTGTAGTGTCAGAAGAGTAGGTGCCCGATGGTCTCATACGAGTCAACTTCCATTTTTCATGTCTAGAAGGTGGAGAAAGAGGCTGAGGGGGGCTACCACCCTGAGATGGTGGTCTAGCATCTGCCTTTTGCTTGAGGATTTTCTCCTCAAGCTTCCTATACCCACCACGAGATAATAGGTGGGGGTTTTTGTTATGAACACTTGTTCCTTGTGTTTTGCTTCTAATTGCCTATCACATGTGTTTAATTAATTAGTTCATATGATATATATTTGTTAATGAGGAATTGAACAATATCAAGTATACTAACCTGTCATTCCTCTGTTTTCCGACGCTCTACAAAGAGCCGCCAAGTCTCCTCATCAATGGACTTATATGTACTACATGGAGACTTATTTTTATGCTTTCAAAAGATATATTTTGATGTCAACTTACTTTTAAAGTTTCTGAAGTTTTCAGCAACAGTTAACAAACACTTATTTCTAAGTGTTGCGACATTTGGAATGTCAAATGTCAGCTGAAATAAACATAATAAAGTTGTATCAGTACAAAATTATCAATATCAACAAACTGTAATTTAAATGATATTAACTATCTTACCAATATATCGTTCCATATAATGTTCTGATCAACCTCGGACACATGGTCAAAAGATGGAGTCAGAATACTAATCCTGTCACGTGCCACTACTCCAAGGTATGATTGAAAGTCATCAGCATTGGGGCCAGTTGCCACACTCGTGATCTCGTTCACATTCACTGGAGTTCTTTCACCACTATTCTTTCTGATCAAAAGTTGTTTCATCCTTGTGGGTCCTCTAGTGGATCTAGTAAGGGGAGCCTCATCCCTTGAAAAATGTGGATGATCAACCATATATCTGTCAAAATAAATAGCAACATGAAATATTAATAAAAGACTTATGTAATATCATATAATTTAACAAAACATGTAATAGTAATCATAAGAAATATATAAAAGGAAAACTTATGTGATATTAATAAAATAGTTATACAGAAATTGNAAATTCATACATAAAGATATGGATTCATCATATGTATATTCCATCATGATGATCTGACTGAATTTCATGTACATCGTCGTCAACTAGAGATTGGTCATCCAAATTTGTTGTAGTTTGAAATGAATGGTTGTCAGCAATAGGAATATTAATCATATTGTCTTTGTTCACCTTAATTTGTTTTTTGCCGTGAAGAGCGACATACCAATGGTCAGACGCAGGATATTTGACATAAAAAACCTGAGATGCTTGATGTACCATGATAAACGGTTTGTCTCGGTAACCCACCTTTCAAAAATTTTCTATGCCAACATCGCGGATCATGTCCTCTAATTTGTCTTCATCCGGTCGATCTTCTTCCATGGTGGAATCAATAACATTTTCAGTTTGCGAGTCAGTCGGAAAGTGCATTTCTTCGCCGTGCCATATCCATGTTGTATAACATCTTAGGAAACCAACACAAATAAGATGTTCTCTAATTTAGGTTGTGTTCAACTTTCTACCATTCAAACAGTTCACACAAGGACATCTAACTTCACTTCATCATCACTTCTCCCCTCATTACGTTGCGCAAATTGTATAAATTCCTCTACACCTCTCTCGTACTCAGCACTAATACGTGGTAAATTAATCCAATTTCGATCCATTCCTAAATATTACATAAAAAGATAAGGTACATTGCAAATTAAACTTGCAATTTCAAACATATCATTCAAACAATAATTTCCCATGTAGTGATTACTCAATTCAAACTTGTTATTCTAATAATTCTAATAATTCTAATAACACTAAACTTTCTATCTAAATTTTGTATGTCTATATATTTTCTAAGCCTAGATTACCAAAACAATAGTAATTGGTATCATGCAAAAACGAATGAAAATCATGTTGAAGAAAACAATTACGACAAAAGGCACATCAAAGGCAAAATACTTGGAATGGGTGCGGCGAGGATGAATGGGCGCAACAGAGACAATTGGGATGGTGGAGAGGAATGGTAGGCCGGAACTTAACGATTTCCTAGTGCATGTTTGACGATTCTGATCGGTCAAAACTCTTCACCAACGTTGAAAATGGCAAATGAATGGAAAAATTTTGAGTTTAAACGACGCAAAACGGTGGAAAATGGAAGCAAAGGTGTGTGTCGATGGAGAAGAAGGCGCGGGTTCTGCAATTTGCGATGTAGGAGACGATACTATTTAGTGTTTTCTATTTTTTAACCTACAAAGGGGAATATGCTGCGGTTCACAACTTAACCGCAGTAATATATGGGCATATGCCGCGGTTCTCAACTTAACCGCGGCCTATTCTCCTTAAAAAAAATAATAAAAATGGCATTTTTGAAAAAATTTTCAAACTATATGCCACGGTTCAGCGGGCAACCACGGTTTATACCCTTAAATATTTCAAATTTATTCAGATCAGGGAATAGGCTGCGGTTGCCCTTAGAACCGCTGTCGATTCCCTAACGTTCCCCAACTGCCTTTTGGGGAATGTCAAAAGGTAGCATGGGGAATAGGTTGCGGTTCTAGGAGCAACCGCGGCCTATTCCCCCCAGTTCATGACATTATTGTACGTCTCCGTATCAATAAAGACAAACAACATTTACGGAATGAGTTAAACGATAAAAGCATTAAGCAAAGGTAAGGAACCCAACAATTGATAAATCAAGCTATGCAAGCATATAAAGTAAATAAGAATTTGGATATATGAGAGTTACAAAAGATTACATTGTTCCCCAACAACAAAGGGTTTAGTTCACCATAATCATGGTGAATCTAGATGAAATACAACGAAAGAATGAAAAAATAAACCCTAGATTGAGTAGTTTGGAGCATAAGCATCCAAAGAACGCCCTCCAAGGAGTGTAGAGCTGTTGTGGACGTTTCTCTTTGCCAAAAGAATGAGTTTTGATTCGCACTGGGTCTATTTATAGACCAAAAAGATAACAGAAAGATCATAGAATCCGAGCTAATAAAAACAGATAACCACTCAACGGCTAAATAAACCCCTCAACGCTTTCCCCCTTAGCCGCGTGACCGCTCAGCGATCAGTTTTACCGTTGAGCGGTTTGCCTCAAATCGCCCTGGACGCTCAGCGGTCTATTTTGACGCTCAGCGGTTCTTCTGACCCTTCTTTTCATCCTTTTTCTTCATCTTTCACATGTCTAAGTCCACCTTAGTTCACTTCCATCTTCAATTCACCTTAAAACCATGCAAAATAATGTAAAAACAAGCATAATATCTCTAAAACCAACTTTTGACTCTCACATGACTCAATTACATGTTTTACTTGATTTTAAGCTCATTCTAAGACATAAAGGGTGTGTTTTAATTTGAAATTTAAGTATGAAATTAACTGTTTTTAGGTCGTTATCAATTGGTATGTATAAATGTCATCCAATACTTAGCCAGGGAGGTAAGGTATGACCTCCTGATATGGATAGGCATATCATGCCTATTCCTTTGGAAGTGGCCACTTGGAATGCATAAGACCCTTTTCACATCAGCATAATTTATATCCTCTTCCATTGCAGAGGCAAACTGACATTGATCTCCAGTCCATTTAGTGCCTAGGAAAGTGTTTATGGTGTTGGCATCATAAGGGATCCTTTTTCCCCTCACATAACTCATATACATTTCTTGGTCGACACCAAACGCCCTTGCATTCGTTTAGGACTCCTTCACTACTACAATGTTGGCAGGCGTAGGATAAGAAGCTAAATTATCCCATTGTCTTCTTCCAAGCTCCCTCTCAAATTGCGGAGCCATGAGAGGTATTAATCCTACTTTCCTCTCCATCAGCAGTCTTTAGTTTTGAACCGTCTGAAAGTGTCTCTCATGCATGTGCGAAAGGAATTTGTTGGAGTAAAATTGTTCCTTCCTCTTCTTTCCTTTTTCTGTGTTTGTGGCAATGGTCTTGATACGCTTACCAGAGGAGGATTCCATATCTACACCACAAAGATACATAACATAAATACTAATGAGCAATCCAAATAACAATTCAATCAACCACATACTCATTATAGATCACAAATATGCTCTTTCATGCCACAACATAGTTCATATTTTTTGGAAACAGGATGGCTAGGTTTCAACACCAAGAGGGGGAGGGGAGGGGGTGAATTGGTGAGGTTTAAAAATCAGAGTCTTTAAAATCTTTTTCGCAAAGTATAAACCTTTACAAAGTTTCTTGAATCGCAAGGAATGAAAATTTTAAATGCAGCGGAAATGTAAATTTGACTACGTGATGAGTCGATATTTTATTGATTTCACTTAGTTTATTGTGCTAGAATTAATCAGGGAATTGTGCTTAATTGTCCAGTATTTTCCCGTTTTTCCTAAATATGCTTAATTTGACAGGAAATTCTAATTTTAATTAATTTGAATTTTCTGAGCTAATTATTTGCATTATTATTTTT
>NC_028351.1:17884897-17896259 GCF_000741045.1 Vigna radiata var. radiata
GGGCCAATTGGGAAGATCTTAAGCATTTGTTTTTGGATAGATTCTCCCCTACTCAGCATCATTTTGATTCATATGGCAACGATCCTGGGTGGAATGATCCTGACCTGGGATGGTATGGTACTTCACAGCTTCAAGATCAAGAACCACCATTCCAGAATTCTTGTATGCCTTCTCCACCTGTCCAGGAGCCACAACAGCTGCAGTCTCATGAGCCTGTCCAAGCAACTCCTCATCCTTCCACTACTTCTGAGCCTACATTGAAGGAGTTATTGGAGCAGATGACTATTCAGAGCATTCAGCTCCAGCAACTGAACATGGAGTTTCACCAGGAGACCAGAGCGTCAATTCAGAGTTTGAGCAACCAGATGGGGGAGACGACCACTCAACTCACTGAGGAACAATCTTATGTTTTAGAGGGATCACCATTTCAGATTGTTCAGTTTCCAGATGATGTTGATGCCATCTACATAGGAGATGGGGAGCATAGTCATGAGTCTGTCATTGCGCCATCTACTTTCCCACCTTCCTATGTCCCTACTGTTGCACCTGAGGAGACTGATGAAGAATTGGAGGAACANGCAGATATGAGAAACACCTTTGAGATAGGTAGACCACTGTCATCCTCCACCACTTTAACCACATCCAGGGAAGTGGAGGTAAGCATACCTAAGATTGATTCTGTTGTTGATGATCATTTTGTTGATAGGTATGTTATTGATGATTGTATTGTTGATGAGCNTGATTTTCATTCCCCCTCTTTGCATGATGAGAACCACTTTGTGTTATCACATCTGAATGTTTGCTCTCCATGCACTGAACATGAATCTGAACTTGTGATTGATATTGTTTCTATTTTTGAAATTGATTCATGTTCTAAGGGTATATCTGAGGTTCATCCTGTTACACTGGGATTGGGTGTTCTGCATATTATTTCTTTGGAACCACATTGCACTAACCATGTTGCAGGAGGTACACATGCATTTGATCAACACACACCCATGGTGGAAGACAAAGGTGCCGACAGTTTGAAGATTAATAGGCACCAACTGAACCTGCTCATCAACAATCATTGCTTCTTAGATCCAGCTGTGGAGGACATCTCCCTGCTCGATCAAATTTGGAGGATGAAGCAGTTCTTCCTCAAGACTTCCGTGCTGAATTCGGTGGTGGAAGAGATCTCCCTGAAAGTCCAAAATTGGCAACTGCCACCATGATCAGGGGAGTTTCCTTTTTCCCTTCTCCCCCCTTTCCCTACTTTTATTGCACTTGTCCATGATCTGTTGATTGTTCTGATTGTTGATCTGATGATTGTGACACATTGAGGACACTGTGTAGTTTAAGTGTGGTCTATTGGGGGAGACTCTCATATTTCTTTCTTAGTTTATGTTTTCTGCGTTAAATTTTTTTTGTTTTCTAGGTAGTTTTTGTTGTGTTTTATGTACAGTTTTGCATGTTTCTCTTGATTTCTGGACTTTGTTTAGGTTGTAGACTTGTCTTTCACTTCATTGATACTCTGATTTGTTGGAGTACTTGCTTTTCTTTGCTTGGAAAGATGATTATGGTGTTTGAGAGGTTGAATTGATTGTGACAAAAATGCCCTGTGTGAGATTTGAGCCACTTGATATTCTTTCTTGCGTCTGATATGTCTCTTGATTGCTTGCGCATATGCCTTGGCTTGACTTTTTTTGATGTTTCTTTATTGATATGCATGTTTGGAAGTGATAAAGGCAGTTTTGTTCTTGAGCCTCTCTAGCCAGATGAGCCTACCCTGTTTTGATCCTTTGATAACCCTTTTGAGCCTATACTTTTCCCTTTCTTTGTTTTGAAGCTCACACATTAGCCCTAACTGAAAAACCATGATTACCTTAAACTTAGGGAATTTTGGAGCTTTGGAATTGTTTTGGGAATAAGTGTGGTCTCCTAGGGGATTCTGATGAATTGTTTAGTTGGCTCCTCTTCTTGTTTTGTTTTGAAAATATGTTGTGTATCTTGTCTCTTAGAGTTGTGTTCTGAAAGGAGAGAAAAAGAAAAGAGACAAGATGAGAAGAAAAAAAAAAGAAGAAAAAAATACAAAAAAAAAATTAGAATAATGGAGTCAAGAAGAGGATTGAATTAGAGGGTTTTGGGTGTGATTTGACTGTGTTTTCACTTATTCCCGATTGCTCCTCTATTCTTTTTGGTTTGTAGCTTCTCATCCATATTTTATCCTCCCTTGTCCTTGGCCCCATTACATCCATAAAGGACCTTTTGATTTAAACATGCATATGTGTTTGAGTGTTGATATTAGAGGCTTGACTAGTCTGTTTGTGTTTGCTTTCTTGAGGACATTAAGTTGAAATTGTTTACCATAGACACTTGAGAGAAACACTAATAGTGCATCTGTGAGGTTCTGTTGCTTCTGATTCACCTCTTGACCTGATTGATCATTTTTCCATGTCTTGAATTGCTTGGATGACTTCATGAGTATCTGCTTTCCTTGATTCTGTGTTGGATGTTGTCTACTTCCTTTCTTTCTCCATATTTCTTGAGGACTGTAATTCTGTTTCTTTCCTTGTTAGTCTTTGTCGACTGTCTGTTGAGTCTATGTCAATTTCCTGATGTCCGTTGAACTATTCCCTAGTTTTCGTCTTGGTTTTGCCCAGGAGTGCAAAAGACTAAGTGTGGTCTATTTTGATGAGTCGATATTTTATTGATTTCACTTAGCTTATTGTGCTAGAATTAATCAGGGAATTGTGCTTAATTGTCCGGTATTTTCCCGTTTTTCCTAAATATGCTTAATCTGACAGGAAATTCTAATTTTAATTAATTTGAATTTTCTGAGCTAATTATTTGCATTATTATTTTCAGGGAAAATTTTGGAAACACAATTTGGGACATTTGGAGGGCACCAAATAAATTTCAAGACTCTTCAATTAGACATTTTAAATTTTAATTGTATTGTAATTTTAATTGTTAGAACTTTTTAGACAAACTCTTTCCATCATGGGTCATAGTGGCAATTTTGTAGGAGCCCAAATTGTAGGACACTTGTCACCCTAGGGTTTTATATTTCTAGGGTGGACCCCACCCTTTTTGGATGACACTCGCGGCCTAGGGAAAAGAGTGAGCTAGCCGTCATTTTTNATTTGGCAGAGGACTTGGAACGTTGCTTTCCCATGAAGCTTTTCTTTGAAGCCTTGGATTTTGGTTGAATGGAAATGGTGCAAATGCTGTTGAATTTATTTTTTATTTTCTTTTTGAATGCTCTTTTAATTCTTGCTGCAGCTGCCGNCACTTCATTTTGGGGATTCTTGGATATTAGCTGGAACGTTATTTTTTTTGAAAGGGTTTTATTAAATGGTGCCTTAGGTTCCAGTGGAACTNACACACCCATTTTAATTTGAGCCTTCGTTTAACATTGCAGTAGAAGCACACGTTATTNTTTTTATTTTTTTTCTTTTGTGCTTTGAATTGAAAGCTAAGGCCCAAGGATAGTATANAAGTAGAATGGTGCAACATTTGAAATTGGTGTGCTGCTGCCATGGGTCTCTGACCTTACTTTGCCTTGCTTTTATTTAAATTTTCAATGCTTTTCTTTTAAGCTTCATTCAATGCAATGGTGGGTCCAGTGAGTTGATGTTTTTCTTTTTAATTTTCATCAAATAAAGTGATTAGATGGAAGAATGTGTAGGTTACGGTTAGGAGAGATTATTAGATTTATAGGTTTCACTTTTATGATTCAAATCATCATTCATGCACTTTTGATATTTCCATTTTCCTGTACACATCTCTTTTATTAGTCAAGCATATTTTACNGTANTTTGGAATTGGTGAGATAAGATAACTACGGGTGTGTGCNTTGACATTNAGCCTTACTAGGTGAAATTTTTAGTGTTGAAAGATTTGACATTGCATTGCATTAAAATAGAAAAAAAGGGGGCACCGGTTTCGTTGACGAGCTGCAGACCATGGGACGTGTTTGGTTTTGAGAAGAGAGGGAATACATTTTCTTTGATTTTAAAAGTAAGGGAAGATGAACACTTGGTCACGTGTTTCAGTAGAAAAAATTTTGTGTTTTCTTTTATTTCCTTTGTCTTAGAATAATTTNCATTACATGTTTAATTCTTTTTCATCTTTTTAATTAAGTGTTGCATTTTAATAGTTTTAATTATGTTTGGATATTTGTCTTTTGCAGTGTTAGGTTTAGCATCCTCTTTTATTTTAATGTTTTCAATTATGTTTGGTTGTATTTAATTTCCAGTTTTAATTTAATTTAATTTTCCTTGCAAGAATACTCTCAAACCCCCCCCCCCCTTTTGTGTTAGACCTAATTCTTGAACCATGGTTTGGTCCTTGAGAGACGACCTAGGGGTCATTCCCTAGCTATACTGCATTTATAATTTGCAATCAAATTTGTGTGGGCCGTGACAACCCATCACTATGTAAATAGTAAAGTCAACTTAATGTAACAATGTAAGGATAGAGAAATCAAACGCAGAGTTTTTATACTGGTTCGGCCTCAATGCCTACATCCAGTGTCCTTCCACAACCAGGAAGCAAATGCACTATAATGGTCAAGGTTTTTACAGCAAGGATTTTATAGAGACCTCCATGTTAAAAATATAAAACACCTCTCTAACCCTCTAACAAAAATATAGGCAGTAACACAAAGATTTGTAGCAAGATATCCCCTCTTCTGCAATCTTCAACCCACTTTGAAAAATCCTCAAAGTGTCAAAACTCCACGATTCCACCTCCTGTAATCCCAATAGGATAACAACAATCTTTCCAAAGATTGATCAAAATCTTGATCAACAAATAAACACCATAATGTGCAGAATATGATCAGCACTAAGCTCGCAATTCTTCCTCCTTCAGGACCTCTTCAAAGAAAGATCTCAACGATCTTCTTGATGAGTTCTTGGAGCGTTTAATCACAGAATCTCAATCTGAAACAACAAATGAAAATGTTAGTTCAACCAAAGTATTTTGTGATCAACAGAGTCACGTCTATTTATAGTTTTCTATAAATCAAACGCTCCTATAGTTGACTGTGCTACTAATGAAGTCGACTGTCATCAGACAGTTATAATAGATAAGCAATTTAGTAGCAGTCATAACAACCAAATTGATTTCGCATTTAATACAGTTGACTTTCATTTAATGCTTTAACATATAATTAAAATATAGTCGTTACTATACAAAAGCATTAACAAAATTTCAAACACAAATAACTAACTAAGTCGGATCCACTACGCATGTAGTCAACTTAGACACTTCAGCTCAGTTTGAAAAAATTTTCAATACAAAATCACTCATAGCACTGCCTTTGAAAATCTGTGCAAAGTCACGAGTTTTAATTGACTTACTTCATAATGAAGTCGACTTAAAACTTGCAGTTATGCTACACAGTATAAATTCATCAAAGTGCATTGGTTTTCTTTTCATAAACACATGTAATGCAATGCAATCATAAGTGATGTATCATATATAAGATTAGTGAATATGCATTCATATATTAGAATCAACACAAACATGTTCATTTAGATTTAATCCACAATAAAGAATAAAACATGTAACACATAGAAATACATGTGTATTAATAATGTGTTGTCATCATAAAAAACCAAAGTATGTGAGATTAAGGTTTAGTTAGACCAGTGGTTCCCTTATCAACAATCTCAACAATCTCCCCCTTTTTTGATGATGCACAACCATGATTAATAAACAATCATGTTTGTACATAAACAGCACATAAAATTAGTCAAGTAATCACTAAAAACAGAGCTAACATAACTAATCAGTAAGAACAAGTGATTAAATGATTTTTCATCTCAATTACTCTGAATAACAGTATCAAGCAGTCACATATCAAGCAAATAAGCAGATAATCAACCAAACTTTTCTCCCGCTTTGTGCATTAGCCAAAAAAGGTTTGCCTTTAGATATGGATATGCTGATAGAATGAAATATTAGAGATGCATCAGTGTAAATCAATGTAAACAGATTAAACAACCAAAGATGCTCCCCCTGTCACAATTATTCACTTGAAATAGATAAACTCCCTCTAAAGTGTAGGCATGTGAAAAATCTATGCAATCAAGTAATGCTCCCCTGTCATTATGCAATTATAAAATCATATTTAGATGCACAATGCAGTTACACAAGTATCAGCGCATACATTCAGTTTGTATCAGAGTTATGATTGCAAGCAATTCAATGAAGTAAAGATACAACTATCAACAATCTCACAATATATTCTCATTGATAAAACAATCATATAAAAACAGAGATATATTGAAGACAATTGACATAAAATGATCAAGCAACTTAATAACCAAACTCCAATAAATGGAATTTATAACCCCTTGTAAGTGATAAGTCGATTGAACCATTTGTCAAGTCGATTTCATTGCTTTTCAAATAGTTGTAGTCTCAGTAGTAACTTCCAAAACAATGTTTCCTGCAAAACCTTTCTTAGTCTTTTGAAGACCAAGCAGTTTAGAATCATAGTAATGCAAGAAATTAAACAAATAAGAAGTGAGTATGCAAAACAGTTAATGTAACAGTGAGTATGTGCATAATCAACTTCAATAATCACTCAGTCGATTCAATATTCATTCAAGCAGATTCAATCAAGAAATTTAGAGCAAATGAATTTGAACCAGAACAACTAAGTTCATTACTTGTCCAAAAGATATTACAAAGATTAACAGGAACAAGACAAACATAATGGCAATCTAAGCCATTATCAGAAGACAAGCTAAGAACAAAGAACAAAATAAGACGAAAGACTCAAGGCACACTTCTGTAAACACAAGACACTATTTTGATTCAGAAGACTCTACAATCTTTTTGTCAGCATTGTTCTTTCCACTGTATGAGTCATCCACAGATGTGTTTCCAAAAGCATTTATCCGCAGTGCATAATCCATCTTTCCATGCAGCTCAGATAATGACCTTTGCAGCAATATCATTTTATTATCAAGTCTATTGAATCTTTCATCCACAAATCTCTAAAATGTGGTTTGGGGATGAAACATGTATCCGGATGAATCAATGCTTATAGGATTCATTTGTGTTGTATATGGAATATCATCAATTGTGATCCAGTCTTCTCTTAATTTTCTTAATCCAATACAGTCCAAGAATAACTTTTCCATCACATTCTTCTTATTGCAGCTAATAATCTTCTCATTTGTGAGGTCCACTTTCTGCATTTTTAGCCCTTTGCTGATAAAAACCCTGTATGGAAGACAAAGCTCTTTGTTTTTTGTGAATTTTAACATGTGATCCCGAATCACATATGCCCAGTTTGTTGGAGTAGCAGTTTGTAGAGCATACAACAAGTATATGTCCTCCCCATTTAACAATGATTAATCCACTCTTCTATATCTACTATTCTTATTAAATTCAACTTTGTTATCAATGTTCATGAAACTCTCTAATTTACTCTAAACCCGATGTCTCGGCGAAGAGAGCCTACTCCCAATTATTAGTTTACTATGTCCAGTCTCCCTAGTAGTTAGTCATGCATTTCAGTGTACAAAAGCTTAAAGCAATTAACTGTCCTATTCCTATGTCTAGGTAATATTTCATAATCAAGAGAATTCCCCTCATGACTAGATTTCCCCGTATGTGTCCATATCGACAAAATCAATGATCATGACATTGAATGAGTTAAACAATGCAAGCATAAAGTATAGAGAAGAAAACTCAAACAATTGATAACTAAAGTTCATGAACAAAATAAGAACTTCGATATAAGAGAGTTCAATAGGATTACATCGTTCCCCAACAACAAAGGGATTTAGTTCACCATTGTCATGGTGAAACTATATGAATTGAATGGAAAGTATGAAAGAGATAACGCTAGAATTGAAATATTGGAGCTTTCGCATCCAAAATCCGCCTCAAAGGAGTGACAATGGGTGTTTCTACATCTTTTCTCTGCCAAAAGATAACCCTAAGTTTCGCACAAATCTATTTATAATCTATGAAAAATTACAGAAAACAGGCTCAAATCCAACCACAACCGCTTAGCGGTAGGTGCGGCACTTAAGTAGGGCGGTCATTGTTCACGCCCAGGCGTTTAGCAGTGTTGTTTCTGAGAAGGCCAGCGCTCAATGGTGTGCGCGGCTCTAACTTTTTCCCCTCAGTATTGACACTTAAGCTTCTGACAGTGGCTCTCTTCACAAAGCTGGTGCTCAGCGCTGAAACTGACACTGAGAGAGCAGTGGCTACGATTCTTCCTTTGCACCTTTTTTTCATCCTTTCTTGAGTCCAACTCCTTCCTACTTCACTCTCCATCATTTAATTCTCGTCTAATCCTGTCAAAACAAGGAAAACCAAGCATAATATCTATAAAACTACCTTTGACTCTCTTTTATCCTAACTAAAGCAATTTTGCATGATTTCAAGCTAATTTCTAAGTCATAAAAGGTGTGTTTCGTATCAAAATTAAGTATGAAAATAACGGTTTTTGTATTGTTATCAATCTATTAGAATTAGCTTTATAACCAATGCCTTGTTTGTCAATTGTTCTACCAATAGATTTTAATACATCATTCAAATTTTCTCTACCCTGTGTAAATTTGGCTAACGTGCTAGTCAAGTAATCTATTTGTTCCATATGATCAGGGGATTTATCATATTTTTTCTCTATTGTAATAGTTTCAATTTTAACCTTCTTAGCAGACAATAAGGCTTCATTTAACTCTATTTGTTATTTCTCATTATCAGTGACAAGATTATTGATCCTATGTTCATAATCTTTTCTATCAGAGTTAAGTCAATTAACCTTCTACTAGAGTCGCATAACTTCAGCATGAATTTCTTTGAAAGCATCCAGTAGTAGGTCGTATTTGACTTCTATTGGTTCTTGCTCAAACTTTGTGTCACTATCGTAGTCAGCCAATGATGCTCCAACCATGTAGCAGATGGCTGTTTCCTCATCACGACCAACATCTTCATCACTTGATGTATCAAAATCACTTTTTTCCCAGACAATATAAGCTCATTTCTGCTTTTTGTTCTTGTCCTAAGGAAACTTTTTGTTCGCTTTCTGCTTTGGCTTCAGGTCTGGATAATCTGGTTTGATGTGTCCTTCTTTCCAGCATTCATAGCATTGAACAACGCTTGACCTTACCATCATGCTCATCAATTCATTGTTGTCCATCTCAGCATCTGAGTCTTCCTCTGACTTTGAGGCTTTCTTGCTCGTTGCTTTCAGTGCAATGGAATTCTTCTCTTCAATCTCTTCTTCATCCTACAATCTTCCAAGTTCTAGGTCATGCTCTCTTAATTTTTCAAACAGTGTAGCCATGTTCATGCTGGTTAAATCTTTGGACTCAGAGATTGTTGTGACTTTGGGTTGCCAGTTTCTGTTCAGGCTTTTCAGTATCTTGATATTGATTTCTTCCTTGTCAAAGACTTTTCCAAGAGCCATAAGATGATTTACTATATGAGTGAATTTTTTCTGGACTTCATAGATTGTTTCACCAGTCTTCATCCTGAAAAGCTCATACTCTTGAATCAATGAATTCTTCCTTACTCTCTTGACTTCATCAGTGCCCTCATGAGTGACTTCCAAGACATCCCACATCTCCTTAGCAAATTTGCATTGAGATATCCTGAAAAATTCATCAACAATTAGTGTAGAGGCAATGATATTTCTAGCTTTGACATCATCTTGTGCTTTCCTGTTCTCTTCTTGAGACCACTTAGAAAAAATTTTCAAAATAGTTTTTCCATCAATAATGAGTTGGGTCAAAAGGACCATTCAAAGTTGCATCTCAAATTCCTCTATCCACGGATTCAAGAAAGATTTGCATTCTAATTTTCCAAAAAGGGTAATTTTCACCCGCCAATAGTGGTGGTCTGTTTGTAGATGCACCTTCTATAACAGATAAGCAATTTAGCAGCAGTCATAACAACCAAATTGATTTCACATTTAATACAATTGACTTTCATTTAATGCTTTAACAGACAATTGAAATATAATCGTTACTGTACAACAGCATTAACAAAATTTCAAACACAAATAACTAACTAACTCGGATCCACTGCGCATGTAGTCGACTTAGACACTTTAGCTCAGTTTGAAAAAAATTTCAATGCAAAATTACTCATAGCACTGCTTTTGAAAATCTGTGCAAAGTCACGAGTTTTAATCGACTTACTTCATAATGAAGTCGACTTAAATCTTGCAGTTATGCCACACAATATAAATTCATCAAAGTGCATGTGGTTTTCTTTGTATAAACATATGTAATGCAATCATAAGTGATGTATCAGATATAAGATCAGTGAATATGCATTCATATACGAGAATCAACACAAACATGTTCATTTAGATATCATCCACAATAAAGAATAAAACATGTAACACATAACAATACATGTGTTATTAATAATGTGTTGTCATCATAAAAAACCAGAGTATGTGAGATTAAGGTTTAGTTAAACCAGTGTTTTCCTTATCAACAATGAGTTAATTGGAGCAATGATGACGGTGGTCGACACGAATAAGGACAACATTCGTGGCAGAGTCGCCGACAAAAAGGAGTTCGAGTGCGTGGTGACGGGAAACACAAAAACAATTCCTGTGAGTAGTGGAGCCATGGAGGACGTATTCAGGGTCAGGGATAAGAAGTGCGCCACTGGTGGTACCTCTAGCCGCAACTCATAGTGACTCGGATGGCGGTTGTGGGGTTCAGGGGTTGGCTCGTGCTCACTTGATAGAAAAGCTGATGCCCCTGGGTTTTCTTTTTTGTCGAATGAGGTTTGGGGGTGGAAAAATACCCTAGCAGATTTCTGAGAAAAGGGGTTAGGCCTAGGTCTAAGAAAAAACATTTCGTGTTTTTTTTTATTTTATTGTTTTTTTTAGGTTTTTATTATTATTATTAGGGTGTTACACCCTACATCTCCCCAAGTGGGACCTGTACCTCCCCACTCTTTTATTTTATTTCAAAAATATTCTACACCTCCCCACTATTTTCTTTTATTCCAAAAATACCCTACACCTTCCCACTATCCTTAACAATTTTTCTCTTTCTCTCTCTACATTAATGGAGCATTTACATGGCTCATTAATGGAGCATTTACATGACTCAAATTTGAACTTGTGATATATTTTCTTAAATAGGTTTGATTAAATCTTATTTTTACTGTTGAATATATTTTTTTCTTTTCAAATTACTTAATAAATGGTAAAATTTTGTTCTAAATTTCTAGAAAAATGTTTATATATATGTGTGTATTTTTTACATATAATATCTATAAGTTTTAACATTATATTATGTTTTAACTCACCGACATGTTTGACTCAAATAACATGAATAAAATATTTAATTTATTAGATAAATAATATAAAAATATTATT
>NC_028351.1:17896454-17925431 GCF_000741045.1 Vigna radiata var. radiata
TATAAACATTTTTTTAGAAATTTAGAATAAACTTTTACCATTTATTAAGTAATTTGAAAAGAAAAAAATATATTCAACAACAAAAATAAGATTGAATCAAACTTATTTAAGATTACAAGTTCAAATTTGAGTCATGTAAGTGGTCCATTAATGAGCCATGTAAATGCTCCATTAATGTAGAGAGAGAAAGAGAAAGATTCTTAAGGATAGTGGGGAGGTGTAGGGTATTTTTGGAATAGAAAATAGTGGGGAGGTGTAAAATATTTTTGAAATAAATTAAAATAGTGGGGAGGTGCAGGTCCCACTTAGGGAAGTAGAGGGAGCAACACCCTTATTATTATTACCTCCTTGTATAACCCAATTCTTCATTTTCACTCCCTTTCCACTTGGGCTTAGGCCCAGTCTGTTATAAAAACTAAAATTGGTTTGCACACCCCTTTTTTTCATTTTCAGTCCCCTTTCCACTTGGACTTAGGCTCAATCTGTTGTTAGAAATAAAATTGGTTGGAACACTCCATTTTCTCATTTAGGCACCCCCATATTTTTTTATTTATTTACTTATTATTTTATTTTCATTTGTTTTGTTTTTTTCATTTTATTTAATTTGTTTTTTTGTTTGAAATATCTACATATCTTAAAATATATATAATAATACATAAAAACTTAATTTAAAAAATCAAAAATATGTTTTAAAGGTTAAGCACATGTGTGATTACTCGCATCTTCCTTGTGTTAAAAACCTTTTCTCTTTCTTTTATAAAAAATACAAAAGTTTTTTTTAAAGGTTAAGCACACGTGTGATCGCTCACATTGTCCTTATTGCAAAAACCTTTTCTCTTTGTTTTATAAAAAAAATACCAAAAATATGCTTAAAAGGTTAAGCACATGTGTGATCGCTCGTATCGTTCTTGTGCTAAAAACCTTTTCTCTTTCTTTTATAAAAAATACCAAAAATATGTTTTAAAGGTTAAGCACACGTTTGATCGCTTACATCGTCCTTGTGCTAAAAACCTTTTCCCTTTCTTATATAAAAATACCAAAATATAAATACTTTCAAACAACAAGCAACCTTTCATCTAGAACTACGTAACCCTGATTTCTCATATTGAGAATACGTAGGAGCAAGGTCAGTCCTTGTCGGGCACAAAAAAATAAAAAATATATTTTGTTTTTTTTAGAATTTTATTTTTAGGGATAATTAAACATATTGAAAACCACATCACATTCGCATATTTAATTAAAGGTAATGCCTTAGGGTAGGGGTTGTAGGGTGTTAATACCTTCCCTTCACGTAACCGATTCCCGAACCTAGAATCTGGTTTTCGTGGACCTTACCTTACCTTTTTATGGTTTTTCCGTAGTTTTCCAGAATAAACTATGGTGGCGACTCCAAATCTCTTTTTCAAACTCGTTTCTTTTTGGATCGTCGTCCCATCGCTATTCCGGTTGCGATAGTTGGTAATCCAAAAAAATAACAAATTTTGTAATATAATATTATAACTTCAAAAAAATTGAGTGAGTTGGGGTGCCAACCTGATTCATCACTAGTTCAACCCATGTGGGTAAGATTCTTAGTGACTCAGACTCAAAATTGACTTGTATCAAAATTTCAATTTCTTTTTAAATCCAACAGAATACAAGTCAATTTCATTTTACTTGTACTCATTATAATTTATGTAAATATATAACTCCATATTTTGTTACAAACATAAGAACTTGGATGGGTTGTGCATGTTGATGAGGTATTTCAACAAACTCATCTTCGAAAGAGATCTGGCCAATTTGTTGATGAAAGGTCTCGGAGGATGTTAGAAATGTGAAAGCATTTTTGCTTTGAAGTAATTTTGATGATGATTCAAGTGAAGACTTGAAGACTTGTAGAACCTTTTTGTAAATGTTAAAAGCATTTATTGTAGAAACAATTTGTATAGGAATCATTTTACTTTTGTAAGTACTTAGAAGGTTTCTTAACTTAGAAGGTTTCTTAATCAATTACCTAAAGGCATAATTGGTTATCACATGCAAAGTTAGAAAAGGGTTTGTCGTGGCAATAATCGATTATCACAAGGGATAGCCTATACCACTAAAAGTTTTAATATTGTCCAAGGTTCGACAATAATCGATTATCACTAAGGATAATCGATTGTCACGTTTTTTAAAAACCCATAACGACTTAAAATAATTTATTATCACTTTTAATAATCGATTATCACTGGTAGTTAGGAGATGTCTTTTCAGTTTTTGACCTACACGAACCTTGGCTTATAAATAGTGTTCTCCACACTTCTTAGAAGGTAACTTTTTGTTTGAGAGTATTAGAGTTGTGTGCCTAAGGGAAACTCTCTATGTATGAAAAAGGAACTAAACCAGTTTTAGAGTACAAAAAAAGTCTGAGGAAGTTCTCAAGTGTTAGTGTGCTCAAATCAAGTATTGTCAAAAGGAGAAGCTTGCGCTTAGTGAGTCTAAGGTTGAAGTGATTCTCTTCAAGTTGATTGAGCAAGTTCTTCGATTGTGTGTCGAAGGAAGGTTTTCTCTGTCTTTTAATATTTGTATAATCTAATTGTAATATGAAACGATATTATTTTAGTGTAAAAGTTAAACACGGTCTATAATGATTAACGATTGGATGTAAAATGTTTTGGTTCGAACAAGGATAAAATAATTTGTGTATTTTCTTTGTCTCTATACTTTTAGCATTTAAATTGTTTGATAAAAGTTCTTAAAGAAAGTCATAATTTTTTAAAAGAACCAATTCACCCCTCTCCTCTTGGTTTTTGACCATAACACACTCTTTAAAACATTTCCGCTGCCGATACCAATCTCAACAATTGGTATCAAAGCTTGCTTTGATAGTTTTTCAAATTTTTCGAAAATGAGCGGATATAACTAAATGTATGCAAAAGGTGCTTCAATTGATAGACTTCCTTTGTTTCTGAGGGAAAATTATGCGTTTTGGAAACTAAGAATGCAAATTTTTTCTAGGAAGCTGTTTTGAATGGACTTTTTGTTCCCACTATTACTGTAAATGATATGTAGGTAGAAAAACCATATTTGGAATGGTCTGCTAAAGAAAATAGATGAGCTCAATTTGATATAAAAGCTCGTAATATAATATCCTCTACTTTAGAATTAGATGAATTTTACAGGATTACAATGTGCAAAATGGCTCAGGAAATGTGGGAAGTTCTTCAAGTAACTCATGAAGGAACCGGTGATGTGAAGTGAGCTAGGAAGAACACATTGATACATGAGTATGAGATGCTTAGGATGCAACAGGATGAAACCATTGTTGATGTGCAAAAACTCTTCACACATATTGCCAACCATCTTTTTGGTTTAGGTAAGAAATTTGACACTAATGAATTAATGTTAAAATTTTGAAATCATTGAACAGGACGTGACAACCAAAGGTTACTACGATAACTGAGTCTCAAGACTTGATGTCCATGTCTATGGCTGTGCTTTTTGGAAAGTTGAGCGAGCATGAGCTCGAGTTGAATAGACTGAGTGCTGAGGAAGACCAAGGAAAGAAGAAAACATTAGCCTTCAAATCTGAACTTTCAAAAGGCAAGAGTTCAGAAAAGGATGAGGAATCTGAAGATGGAGACTCAAACAATGAAAATATGATTCACATGATTAGAAAATTCAACAAATTCATGAAATTTAGAGGCAAGGAACAATTTAAAAGGACCGAAAGAAGAAACAAGGATCTTCTTCAAATTACAAGTGTTATGGTTGAAGAGAAAAAGGGAACGTTAATGCGGATTGTCCAAAAATCAAGAAGGGTGAAGCAAATAAGCTTTTCAAGAAGAAGAATGCTTACATTGCTTGGGAAGAAAATGAATCAAGCTCAACTAGTTCAAGTGATTCCAATAAGAAGCCAAGTTATGCTTGATAGCTAATTTTGATGACACTGCAAGCTAAGTAAGTTGTCCTAGTTTTGACACTAGTGAAATTGATCTTCAAAAGGCTTTTCTTGAATTACTCGAGAAATAGCTGCATTTGTAATGCAAAATATTCTTTCAAAAAATTGATCTTAGTACAATTCAAAATATTTTCTTTGTAAAAAATTGCCTAAAAAGTATGGAATCTAACATACATCCAAATTTAAAACAACTTTTTAAATTTTGCAATTCAAAATGATTTTCTTTTCATAAAAGAAACTTATAAATTGTGCAATTTAAAAAAAAAGTTGTTTTTATACGTAAAAAACACATTTCTAATTAAATAATTTGAAAGTTAAAATTATATTTCAGGTTACAGAATTCGCAATACAATTTTGAATGTAAAATTATTATTTCAAATTATACCCAAGAAGTCACGTTTTCGCTTATGAAATACATATAGTTGGAAAAACTTATAGATTATTAAAAGAAATCAGAACTAGAAACTCAAAATTCCTCGAATAAAAAAAAGATGAAAAATTTGTAAAACTCAAACATCTATTAACTTTCAAACTTCACAGTCTTAATTTTATCTAAATGTGTTGCCAAAATGTAGCTTTCCACACCTCCACAAACTACCAATACGTGTGTCTACGTGAACCTCAATTGCCATTTAATAGAAGAAGGGCAAAGTGGACATATTCAAATTTATGAGATCCAGAAAAGAAATCATAGGATCCAAAAAGCAATCCCCCTTTGCTGACCTGGAAGAAACAATTTAAGCAAATATGCAAATGGGAGAAATTTAGCTTTGTACCTTATTTTTTTTTTTTTAACACAGAAGAACATTAAATATGTTAATTATTGAAGTAATTTTACTGCAGTAATTTATTTTTTCAATAATTGCATTAATTATTTACTATATAAATATAAACATTGGTGTAATTTATTTGAAAAAAAAAAGAGATTAATTTATTAAAAATGGATCACATCAATCAAGTTAGACATTGGTTTAAACTTAAAACTGCGATATCACTGACACAATTAATAACTGTTAAACAGTGGTTATAAAATCCTTATAGTGAATGAGATCTAATTCTCCATTTGATGAGCAAATGACACTGATATAGGGTCAAGATTTTGCATGCATACAACTTTTTTAACTAAAACTAATTTAAATGGTGAATAAGATTTAATTGACAAATAATAAACTTATATATATATATATATATATATATATATATATATATATATATATATATATATATATATATATATATATATATATATATTAAGGATTATCTCCCTATTAAATATGAGGTTTCTTTCATTAATAGATTTAAAATGTTTACTATTGTTTTTTAATTCAGAATACTTATGTTATTTTAACTTTTAAAATTCTTGATAAGATTTCTATTTAGTTATCAAATTCTTTTTTAATATTGCAAGGTAATATATATTACATTTATCATTTATCTTTGTTTTTGATATCATTTTAAAATATTTCCTATTAATAAAGGTATCTTAAATATATATAAATAATAAGGGATTTTGTTTGTACACTAATAGTTTTTACTTTTAAAATATAGTGTTTTGGCAGCCTGTTGCGCGTGTGAATCAATTTGATTCAAATTATGTAATCCATGACATATTTCTAATTGCATAATCCAAACATAAACATAGACAGAAAAAACACGGAGTGCAAAAAGTTATTTCCAAAAAGTTATAAAATAGTGCTTCTTGGGCTTTTAGCCCTTTGACCTAAAAAAACAAAACATGGTTATGAACTTGTGAGTGAGATATATCTTGGTGGACCTTCCCATGTTATAGCTTTTCTATAATATCAAAGACGGCTTAAATCCTTAATCAGTTTCCATGTTAAGAAGGAATTTTCAGTTTAGTACCCATTTTTAAACGTGTATACATTAGGTCCTCATGTTTTGCAATTTGTGTCAATTTAGTCCCTTTGAACCATCAATTTGGCTTGAAAATTGCAAGTGGACAAGTCATTTTGAGTTGCAACATGTTTATTAACTGTTTGAACGTTTGGACACCTTCCAATTGCTGTTACAAACTTGTTTGAAGTGTCATTAATTCACTAAATTGACACAAATTGCAAAACATAGAAACCCAATGTATACACTTTTAAAAGCGGTACTAAACTGAAATTTCCCTCTTAACATGGGGACCAATTAAGGATTTAAGCCTGTAAAAGACTATATGAATCTACAAATTATTATAAGAGTAAATTTGATTACTAATTATAATTATTTAATGTTCATTGTGTTAACCAGGGTTTAGTCCTTTAGGACTACATATAACATTATTCAACATCAGAGTTGTTAGAGTCTTTCCAACAACATGGTACTCTCACAGACACTGTTTAGATATAACCACAAGCCTTTGACATGTCCAAAAATCAATGCCAAAGTGCATTTTGCTGGACATTGGACCCATCTCCGAACTAGTTACAGAACCGTTATAGCTCCTTTGTTCATAACCAATGGATCCAATCCTCCTCTCACCACAAACTTTGCACCCTGCAAAGCAATATCTGAAAATGATGCAAACATTGTTAACAACAAGGATGAGATTTCTGATGGAGCTTCCAAGGGGAAGAGCTTCTGGGGTGCTGTTGGTTTGATAATTGGTACTGCCGTGGGTCCTGGAATGCTGGGTTTGCCTGCTTTGACCATTAAATCTGGTCCATTTCCTTCAACAATTATAATTCTTGCCTCCTGGCTCTATGTCATTTCCTCAATCATGATTGTTGCTGAACTCTGCTTTGATTTCATGGAGGAAGATGGGGTTGAAGAGGTGAGCTTCACAAGCCTTGCAACAAACACATTGGGTACTGGTTTTGGTGCATTTGTTGCTGTGGTTTACTCCTGCTTGTCTTTTTCCTTGCTGGTGGCTTGTGTTGCTGGTATTGGATCCATTTTCTCTCCATGGTTTTCACAAGCTAATGTTTTGGTTGTTCATGCCTTGTTTCCCCTTCTTGTTGGAACATTGATTGCCTTTTTCCCATTTAACACCATTGATGTTGCAAACCGGCTTTTGTGCTTCCTCATGCTTTTCTCCATAACTGGACTTGTTGCTATTGGAATATCTGTGGCAAGAGCTAACATAATAAACTCATTTGCTATAGCCTCATGGAAACTTTCTTCAATACTTCCTATTATACCTGTGGCTGTTCTCACATTAGGGTTTCATGTCATCACTCCTTTTATATGCAAGGTTGCTGGGAACACTCTACATGAGGCTAGGAAAGCAATACTAATTGGTGGGGCAGTTCCTTTGGTCATGGTTTTGTCATGGAATTTGATTGTGTTGGGGCTTGCTGGGACTAATAGCAGAACACCAACCACTTCTGGTGACCCCATATCCCTTTTGCTTTCTGTGAATCCATCTGCTTTATCAGCTGTTCAAGGGTTTGCCTTCTCTGCTTTGGCAACTAGCTTGATAGGATATGCTGTGAGCTTGCCCAAACAGCTTCTTGACACTTTGGAGTTGGTATCAGGAAGTGCCAAAGTTTGCAATGAGCATAATAATACTAATGGAAGAGTTGGATTAGCCTTTTATTCAGTTGGGTCTTGTATTGGTAATTCAGGGAAGGTTTGCTTCAAAGGTTCAAGAAATGAAAATATGGTTGGAATTAAAACCAGATCAAATGAGAAAACTTATGATCCAGTTAAAGTCCTTATAACACTCTCCCTCCTTGGTTTCTCAGTGCTGATAGCTTCATTTTTTCGCTCTACTTTTTCAACTGCCCTTGATTTTGCTGGGGTATATGCCAATTGCTTTCTGTTTGGCATTATTCCTCCTGTGATGGCTTACATGCAACAATCCAAGAAGAAAATCAGGTATGTAAAGCTGTTAAATGTTTCACATAACAGAACTAAGCATTCCAAAGAAAGCCGAGTTGTATGTTTGGACACTCACAGAAATAGCTGGTTCTGTTTTCTATATATTTTAAGGTACTTGCAAGTATGTAGACAATATAAGAAATAGCACAAACTTATGCTAGAACACGATTAATTTTAGCCTGATGTGATTCATACCCTGCATAAAACAGAGACTATAGTATATTACAGTATAAGATTATCATAAGTGTTGCATATGCAGCATTTTGACTTTAACCAACTGATTTCCCAATTTATTAATAACCCTTTTACTCAATTTATTGATTTCCCAATGCTTTGGTGTTGGGAAGGAAAAGGTTTTGATCATTGGCTTCTAACAGTAATTTTATGACTTTGCAGGCAATCAATTATTCCAGGTGGAAATGGGACACTTCTATTGCTTTTCATTATCTCTGTGGTTTTGGGAATTTGGCATTAAAGATTCTTGCCATGACTCAAGTTTTTTGTTTCTGTTACAACATAATCATTCATGTTGAGTAAAGGGTGCAATGATATCTCATTATAAATTGAAAATTTTCTTGTAGTAATCCAATGAAACATCACAAAATGACCAAATCTGATAGTTGGAATTAAAAAATGGCAGCAAATGGGACGCATGTCATCAGCACAAATTAGACTTAAATGAGAATTGTGCATTCTCTTCTGTTCTGAAAACATTGGTGAGAGTCACGAGAGCATTTGAATAAAAAACATAATTTTTGTACTTAACTATATAGATCAAAGATTATTATCTTGTAAATAAATTATTCTCTTATATATTAAAATCATTAATTTTGTTTAAGAGATAAAATCTTACTACATAACTTAACATCTCTGATATATATGTACAAGTTGTCAACAACGATTACTTACTATAAAAACTAACATAATTGACTAGACGATAAGACCGTACTAGAAGATTTATTTCAATTCAATCTTAAACTTAATTTTCATTTATATTCTCTTACTATTTTCTTGACTTGAGCATTCAAATGCAAGACTGCACAGAGATCTCAACCTTTAAAATTTTAATACTTCAACTAAATACCAAGGAAGAGGATTGTTGTCATCAATTAAAAGAAAATACTTTTTCGATGGGAACATATGATGTTAAACAGGTTTTATCTCTAAACACATGTTTCCTGCATTGAGACTTTCAACTTAATTCATTACAAAAATAAGTACATTACATTCCATCTAAATCGTTATATCTTACATGTACCCTTTCACCTGTATGTATCTAACATATTAAGATATAGATTTACATGTAAAAGAACCCAAAGACACAATCTTTGTATAGAGGATGACACTAGAGGCCGAGAAAGGAAGCGATAACAATAATACCAAAACACGAGGCATAGTGAGTACCTCATTTATGATGGGATGAAGTTAGCACTATCCCTTTATGGATGACATTATGGAGGTTTTTCCACCCACCAAGTAAATGGAAGTCTTTGACCATAGACCAATATGATTGTAGTACTGGCTCAGATGAGCATGTTGACACTTATTTCATCCAAGTAAGCCTATACATGACTAATGACATACAAACTTTTTCCTTCAACTCTAAGGGAACAACGTTCAATTTGTTTATACGCCTACCTCCATTCTCCATTTTTCACACCATCTTACCTCGTCGGCACTTGGGAATACAAGGTAAGAGAAGGTTGAGTCTTTATGTTCCTTCATGGAGCAATTTGGCAAGGTTGGTTATTGAGAATCCTTCGATTCTCTTAACTGTCTTGTTAAGAGAGTCCCTCACTGTTTGTTGAACAGTGGTTAGTTGTTAGGTTTTCCGTTTTTCCTTTTCCCCCTGGAACTCTATTTAAGTAGAGTTCCTTCCCCTTTCCCTTGTATCAGAAACAATTTATCACAGTGTATTTTCTTATGTTCGTTCAAATAAGAAAAGAAGAGGTTTTTCATTCTTACCTTGTCACGATCTTCATTTTTTCCTTCTACGTCGACGGCAACCGCCGCCGTGCCGGAGCTCTGCCGGTCACCGTCTTCCTTCTCTCTCATCACCCAGACAGAGCGTCTGAAAGCGCCTCTCTCTAACTCATCTTTCATCCTCAGCAAATGCCATGCAGACAGAACGTGTCTGTCTTTCATTCAAACTAATGGGCCAACGCATATTGGGCCTCTAAGCTACAGTGCTGGGTTTGAATTAATATGGTATCAGAGTAGGTCTAGTACCAGCTCTGCTTCCGTTGCCTTCGTTGCCATTTCTTGGACCTTCTTAGGCTGGGTTCTTGAAATCTTTCTTTTGCCACCATGGAACAATCTGATCAGACCTTCAATCCAGCAAGCCCATTCTACCTACACCCGGGAGAAAACCCAGGTTTGACTTTAATCACTCAAGTTCTTAATGAAAATAATTACTCCTCATGGAGCAGAGCCATGAGAAGGGCCTTAGTTTCGAAAAACAAAGCTAAGTTCATAGATGGGTCAATTAGAAGACCTCAGAAAAATGATGATACTTACGATGCATGGGAACGATGTAATGTCATGATTNTGTCATGGATGACAAAGACTCTATCTCCTCATATTGCCGAAAGCGTCATTTACATCGAAGAAGCGAAAGAATTGTGGGACGAGCTTAAAGAAAGGTTTTCAAAGGGGGATTACTTCAAAATCTCAGATTTATTGCAAGACATACATTCAATTAAACAAGGAGAACGTGGAGTCAGCCAGTTCTTTACTGACCTGAAGATTTTATGGGAAGAATTGGAGTCTTTAAGACCAATACCAGTCTGCACTTGTGAAATACCATGCAACTGTGATTTGTCCAAAGTTTCGTTGAAATATAGAGAAATGGAGCATGTGATTTGTTTTCTAAAGGGTTTAAATGATTCTTACAACACTGTTAAAACGCAAATTCTTTTAATGGATCCCTTACCAAATGTTAATCATGTTTTCTCTTTGATTATCCAACAAGAAAGACAGGAAAAACAGAGTAACACAGATTCCAGAATTCTGGTTAANATGNCTGAAAGAAACAATCAGTGGAAACCTGACCAGAGTTGGAGGAATCAGGGACGTGCTACTGGAATTCGTGGACAAGGCAGAGGAAGGGGAAGAAACCCAAATTATGGAAAGCAATGCTCTTATTGTAATAAAATGAATCACACGGTTGATGAGTGTTATTCTAAGCATAGGTTTCCCCCATGGTACAAGAAGGAAGATAAAAAGAGTGACTAGAACACTGTCAATGCCTTTCAAAACAACAATGACCCTGAGAATATCCTGAAGACTCAACATCAGACTAACAGCGGCTCTAATCCCAATCTCTTTACGCCAGAACAAATGCAGAAACTTTTAAAGATGATAGAAAAGACAAAGGAATCATCCGTTCACAAGATTAACCAGGTTCAGAGGCAAGAAACTGAAAACAAACCAGGTAATTCTTCCTGGATCATTGACACAGGTGCAACAGACCATGTCACTTATGATAGAAATAATTTTACTATTTTCTACAAAATTAAACCTATTACCATTACTCTGCCAAATAAAANTGTCATCACCACTNAATATGCTGGAACTATACGTTTTACTNAAAATTTTACCCTTTTCAATGTGCTTTACATACCTAATTTCTGTTTTAATTTGATTTCTGTTCAGAATCTCATCAAAGATTTAAATTGCAATCTAATATTTTCCTATGAGAACTGCCAGATAAGGGTGAATCATTCATTGAAGACGATTGGATATGTTAAACCTTGGAATGGTCTCTACTATCTACAAGATTTTCCTAAATCAGAACAAAGAGATATCAACAAGGTTGTTTTCTCTTTTAAAAAGACTGATGTTAATCTGTGGCATCTTAGACTAGGGCATCCTGGACATCATGTTGTAAAACGCATATGTGAAATGTTTCCCTATGTTAAGATCAAAACTGATATTGTATGTGACACTTGCCATTTTGCCAAACANCACAAGTTACCCTTTAAGAAAAGCTTATCTGTTACCACTGAATGTTTTGAAATTATTCATTGTGATATTTGGGGGCCATTAAACACTGTTTCTATTCATGGACATAGATACTTTCTTAGTATAGTTGATGATTACAGCAGACACACATGGGTTTTTCTAATGAANAATAAAGGACAAACCAAAGATCTATTGCAAAATTTTATTATCAAAGTGAAGAATCAGTTCAATAAAATGATCAAAATCATTAGATCCGACAATGGGCCAGAGTTTAATTGTGTTAACTTCTATAATATGCATGGTATCATACATCAAAGAAGTTGTGTAGAGACTCCAGAACAAAACTCTGTGGTCGAAAGAAAACACCAACATATACTCAATGTTACACGCAGTCTTCTTTTTCATTCTAATATACCAAAAGTTTACTGGTCCTATGCTATTGGGCACGCTGTGTATTTGATAAATAGATTGCCTTCTCCTAGTCTTGAAAATAAGACTCCTTATGATATGCTTTATAATCTGCCTCCTACCTACTTAGATCTCAAAGTGTTTGGGTGTTTATGTTTTGCTTCTACACTTGAAAACAGTAGAACCAAGTTAGANCCTAGGGCTAGAAAAGGAGTTTTTCTAGGNTACAAAAGTGGTGTAAAAGGGTATATTGTTTTAGACATAAACACTAAGGAACTATTCATAAGTAGAAATGTAATATTTCATGAAGAAATATTACCTTATAAGAGTTTTCANGACAAACAGCAAAGTCCAGAAACTGAGAAGGATGCAGATGAGTTCTTCNCTGACTTTTCGAAGGACTATTATCCCACTTATGAAGATCAACATGATGAGCTTGAAGATATTAACCAAGATGAAGAACTGGACAATTTTGCTACTACAAACAGCGATCAAGAAAATTACAGACACAGAAGACCAGAAAGGACTANAAAGACCCCTGCTTATTTGGAAGACTATGTCCACCAGGTGAACCATTCCATGACTGTAAAAAATAACTTCAAAACTCCTTACCCAATTTCTAAAATTCTTTGCTATGACAATNTATCAGGGAAACATGCAAAATACATCATGACCATTACTGGGAATAAAGAACCCCAGACTTACAATGAAGCTAAAGACAAAAAGGAATGGATAGAGGCAATGCAGAAAGAAATTAAGGCACTGCAAGATAATAATACTTGGTCCCTGACACAATTACCACCAGAGAAAACTCCTATAGGATGCAAGTGGGTATATAAAACTAAATATAGAGCTGATGNGAGTATTGAAAGACACAAGGCACGGTTAGTTGCAAAAGGGTATACTCAACAAGAAGGAATAGACTATCTCGATACTTTCTCACCAGTTGCCAAATTAACCACTGTTAGACTCCTAATTGCCCTTGCTGCATCAAATAATTGGTTTTTACACCAATTAGATGTTGACAATGCTTTTCTTCATGGTGACCTTCATGAAGAAGTCTACATGCATCCACCTCNNGGACTGGGTATTCATACAAAGGGACAGGTTTGCAAATTAAATAAATCCCTATATGGCTTGAAACAAGCAAGCCGACAATGGTTTGAAAAATTATCCTCTTACCTAATTTCTGTCAATTACAAACAATCTAAGTCAGATCACTCATTATTTACTAAGAAAAATGGTACTTATTTTACTGCCTTGCTTGTATATGTGGATGACATTGTATTGGCAGGAAACTCCTTGGAAGAAATCAATTGCANCAAGGAACTTCTACATAACAGATTTCGTATAAAGAATCTTGGAGAGCTCAAGTACTTCCTAGGACTTGAAGTTGCTAGATCTAAGAAGGGCATTCACTTATGTCAAAGAAAGTATGCATTAGACATACTTGAGGAAACAGGAATGGAGGGATGCAAGCCTTCTANTACACCCTTTNTTAGAGACACAAGCTCACTATACAAAATGGATAAACAACTTNNTGATCCTGGACCCTACAGAAGGCTGATAGGGAAGTTACTATATCTCACAAATACTAGACCAGATTTATGCTATACCATCAATTTACTTAGTCAATTTATGCAATCTCCTACAGAANATCATTTTNGGGCTGCTCAACACNTTCTCAGATATATCAAATCCACTACCAGTGAAGGATTGTTTTTCGCTGCTGACTCTCCTATGCATCTAAAGGGGTTTAGTGACTCTGATTGGGCTACCTGCCCTAACACCAGGAGGTCCACTACTGGTTTTTGTATATTTCTAGGGACATCTCTTGTTTCCTGGAAATCTAAGAAACAAAAAACTGTTTCCAGATCGTCTACGGAGGCTGAGTATAGAGCTCTTGCTGCCATTGCATGTGAAATACAGTGGCTCCACTACTTACTTGCAGATCTTCATATTGAAGAATTTGGAGTTCCAGCCCTATATTGCGATAACAAATCTGCTCTCACATTGCCCATAACCAGAGCTTCCACGAACGGACCAAGCACATTGAGCTTGACTGTCACGTTGTTCGTGAAAAGATCCAGGAAGGCCTTCTTCATCTCCTCCCTGTCTGATCCGATGAACAACTGGCTGATGTCTTCACCAAGTTTCCGCATCGCGTCAGCTTCAAACACATCATACCCAAGCTTGGACTGATCAATATATACAGTCCAGCTTGAGGGGAGGGTATTGAGAATCCTTCGATTCTCTTAACTGTCTTGTTAAGACAGTCCCTCACTGTTTGTTGAACAGTGGTTAGTTGTTAGGTTTTCCGTTTTTCCTTTTCCCCCTGGAACTCTATTTAAGTAGAGTTCCTTCCCCTTTCCCTTGTATCAGAAACAATTTATCACAGTGTATTTTCTTATGTTCGTTCAAATAAGAAAAGAAGAGGTTTTTCATTCTTACCTTGTCACGATCTTCATTTTTTCCTTCTACATCGACGGCAACCGCCGCCGTGCCGGAGCTCTGCCGGTCACCGTCTTCCTTCTCTCTCATCACCCAGACAGAGCGTCTGGAAGCGCCTCTCTNTCTAACTCATCTTTCATCCTCAGCAAATGCCACGCAGACAGAACGTGTCTGTCTTTCATTCAAACTAATGGGCCAACGCATATTGGGCCTCTAAGCTACAGTGCTGGGTTCGAATTAATATTGGTCTAAATATCACGACACTTAGAGCAAGACCCTTTGTTGATGACTTATGCATGACTCCAATTGTCAACTTAGACGATTTGAGGCAAAGTGCTGCCAAGTTCATGCAACTAGAAGAGTTAAGGGAATTCAAAAACAAGGTGAGAGCAGAGACAATGCATATTAAAAAGAATACCTTTGATCGATACAGTGGAGGTAAAGGTGCCTTTAGGATAAAATAGCCTAAACCTACTCGGCTCTCGTGTTACACCCCTCTCCATGCTCCAAGATCTTACGTGCTAGATGAAGTGTTATAGGAAAATCTCAATGCTCCAAGATCTTATGTTTCAGTATATGATTCCTTTTCTTCGGCATGCGATGGAAGTTGCTTTGAGGATGTTTTTTGAACAAGAGATTCTCTCCAAGGTGTGTTGATGAAGCTCTTCAAAGAATGGACTCCATGTAAGATGATGAATGTTGCGGAAGTTTTTCAAGATGAAGAGATGTGGTTAATGGTGTTGGATGGTTTTTCAAGAGTGAAATCCTTGAAGCTTCATTTTTTTTCCATTTTCTTTGACCGTGGTTCTTTATAATATGTAAATGTCTTCTAAGGATTAAGATTAAGGAAAAGTAAAAATAAACTTGAAAGTCCTAAAACGGATTCCATCCGTATGCATTATTGTGTACTTCTTTTCATCTATGTGGTTTTTGTAATATTTATCAATAAGTCACTGAAACTAATATTAAGGAGTTTGAAGCAAA
Organism: Vigna radiata var. radiata; assembly: GCF_000741045.1. Taxonomy (NCBI): domain Eukaryota; kingdom Viridiplantae; phylum Streptophyta; class Magnoliopsida; order Fabales; family Fabaceae; genus Vigna; species Vigna radiata. Next base: position 17,912,011 of record NC_028351.1, read on the forward strand.
TAATAAGGGATCTGACTTTGAGAAACGAAGCTTTCAGTGAGGTGAGGGCAAAAGGGAGTAAGAGGATCGAAGAGAAAACTCTGGTGATGTTATGATTTAGAAACATGAGTGTGGTAAAAGAAAGAAACAAAGTTGGAGAAGGTGGGCACCAAATATTGTAGTCTTTTAGTAGTTTATTTGGGAAATTTCTTCATCTACTTCTCAAGTTAAGAAACATTTTCCTAAAAGCAAGTTTTATGCAACCATCCATTCATGGAATTAGAGCCTGTTATTGGGCCATATTTATTTCAGAACATTTGGATCTCTGTTTGCATGCATTCAAGGTTCATAGATTTCTTGACAGCATTACATTAGCATGCGCCTTTCCTAATTAAGTTTTTGGTTGGGATCTTTATCCTTGGCTTGGTGCCCCTATTGCATTGTAGGTGGGTAATGCTCTCGGGAATGCTACCCCCAATATTGATGTAAACATTTTCCTACTCTTAGTCCAAATTAAGGTTTTTTTCCTTTGCATTTCTACCTTTTCTCAACTTCTCTATAATTATTTTATTTGCCCTTAAATGTCCTCTTTACCTCTATCTTGCAGCTGCAAAATTTGATTGCTAAGTAGAAAACTATTAAACAGCCCCTGGCTCAAATGAAAATAGCATTTGAATTGTTGTTAATATGTTAATTTAGTTTACTTATGTTACAATTCACTACGGAATAACAAGAAGTGGATGCATTATACAATAGAAATAAGCCAAAAAGAAATTTCTTGTGTTGAAAAAATAAAAAGAATAGTTGTTGTGAAAGGTACCGATTGCTTGTGTTAGAAAAAATATGTGCAAGATGTGACGTATATGAAATTTATTTATTTTTGGCAGCTAATGATTTCACCGAGAAGCTTTAAAGCTAATGAATAATTTTTTTATGGCTTTGTTTCATCATGTTGTGGTGTTTTCTTTTTTATGATTAAGATTGAAGTTGCAACAAAAGAAAAGAAAGGAATGCGCACAACATAGATGCTTTTATCATTAGGTAATTATTTGTACCAATTGCAAACTATGACCCTTAATAAATTTTCAGATCCTACTCTATTTTCTGTCAATGTTTCCTGTATAATGATTCTCTTATTGTCTTTTGTTATTTTTTTTTTTTCGTTCAAAAAGTTTGAATTTGAGACTTGTATACTTATTGAATTATACCTTGCTCATTAGATGCATTATTTGAATTATATGGTAATGTAACTCTATAATTGCACATGTTGTTTTTAGAAGCCCAATGTTATATTAATTAACCTTTTCAATTTTAGTTTTTGAAAACTCAAAAGTTACTGAAGCCTATGCTTCCATGCATTATTACTTTTATGACTGTAGGAACATTTGGTTTACTCTAATTGTGTGTGTTGAATGGTTTGGTTTTGTTCAGGCTTTTTTTTTTTTTTTTTGTTGGAGTCATCATTATTGTTGACTTGGTCAAGACAATCTTAGGGTCAAAGAGAATAGTAAAATCTCTTGATTCATTTGTTTAAGTGGTGGTGAGAAATGTTTTTATTTTCTACTCCTAGCCAATTCATATGTCTTAGATGTGATTACTGCAGGATAAAATTTTGAGTCTACATATAAAGGACGTGAAATTACTGTCTCTAATGATTGGGCTACAATCTTGAAATCCCTCCATATTGATAATCCAACTGCTAAATTCCTTGTAGGTATCCTTATCAATCTTGTAGTGGATTAATCTCGACCTAATGGTGGCGAAAGCTTAGTGGAATGGGCAAGGCCTTTGCTGAGAGATCAGAAAAAACTTGTAGCATCATAGATTGTAGACTAGAAGGGCAATTTCCCAAGGAAAGAAGCCATGAAAGTTGCTATGTTGGCTTTCAAATGCTTGATCCTCACACAAATGCAAGGTCAACTATGAGTGATGTGGTGAAGGTGTTGGAGCTACTTTAGTACATATATTGGTTTGAAAGTTGAAACTTAAGCAATATGATGTTTTATAGTAACTTTGTTTAGATCATCAACATTAGTTCATGTGTTTTCAATTGGTCTAATTATTTTCAACCATATTAGATCTTTTTAGTCAATTTTGCAATATTCCTTAAATATTATGTAGTTTTTTTATATTTACATTTTAATTGTCAATTAATGTATTTTATCTTAAATTATCAATAAAATTAATTTTAAATAACTTTTGTGCATTTTATAATTTTATATATTTTATTTATTTTTTATTATAAAAAAATAGAAATTAAATTAAGAAATTATGAATGTAGATGGGTAATTATAAATAAAAAAGATTTCAAAGCTTTACAAAATAATACTCACTAATAAAAGAGATTAAAACCCTAAAAAATACCTTCATTATATAAATATGATAACAAGGATCAGATATGAAGATTTATTAAAAACTTTCGCAAATTAATAGATAGGACTGTAACCATGGAGGCTTAAAAACTTCCAAAAATTAATTTGCAAAAGATAAAAACCTCCACAAAATAGAAAATAAACATTCACTAAATAAAACTTTTTTTTTTAATGATTGAAGAGAACTTGTCAATAAAAATATCACTTGCATTTTCACCATCAAATTTTTTTTGTTGGCATTCCTTCTGTTCTTTGTGTATTTTGACCCTTAACCGAATCTTTTATAGCCTACTCTATCACTTTTGTTGATGTTCGGAGCATAGTATCTATGCCTCATCACTTTATGTATATATGTGGAATCATATTCTAATCTTTCAGGTGGCATGTTCTTTGACAAGAGTTCTTATAACAAACTTAAAATTTAAGTCCTATTAGACAACCATCCCTTTCAAATCCATATATAACATTAATTTGGTGCGTCCTCTTTTATATTGAATAATGGAATAAGGCATGTTTTCAGACAAGATATTGTAGAGAATAGCATGTTCAGGTAAGGAAACAAACTTGGTTTTAATATATATATTTATATTTGTTGAATTTGTTTATATGTTTTCGAATCAATTGATAAAATCAGTCTCAAAAATGTTTAAAGATATGTAATTATAATAATATTGTTTCATTTTACTAATATTTAGTGATAAAATCACATATGGAAGGATGAAAAATATATAGTTTTAAAAGTTCAGAGCAAGGATTCTATTTTATTATTTATCTTAATAAATTATTTTATTTGGATGATTAAGATGTCTTTTTTTAGAGAAAATAACAACATTTTTTTAGGTTTTCACTTATCACATTGCCCCCTAATTTTCTACTAAAAATTTACTGAAGTTTTCATTTCATATTAAAAAATATTACACTATCATTCTTTTTTGTTTCATTATACTTCTACTTTTCCTTAAATTTTAATAACATTACACAGACTTTTTCATAAAAGAGCCATATGTATAAAAGGTTAGAACAAAATTAAAGTATAATGTAAGAAAATATGGTGAATGTCATTTTGTGATTTACTGTTTTATTTATTTAAAAAGCAAAGGAATAAAACTAAATTTAATTAAAAGAATAGGATCTAAAAATAGATTTGTGTCCTTTAATTATATTGGTTTTTGAGTGAATTAAGGGAGGGTAGTGGAAGAAGAAAGAATAGCTTTAACTATCTTGTGGCATGATATTTATATATACCAGTTGATTAAAGGAACATATGCATATTCATAACTGTCAAACCAGTGTCAAGAATAATGCCCAGCAGTTGAAAAGCACCTTCTATTTTTGAAAATCAATAGATTTGGATGATCAAGGTGTGAAATTAAAAAGCAGAAAGACACTTCTATTATTTACTCATATACACTTAAAAAATAATTTTTACAATAATATCAATAAAAACTATGTAATATTTGTTTCAATCTCAAGATTCGTTGAGTCACTCACTCCTTCTGAGACACAACTCTATATGTTTTGTATATCTAATAATTTTTCAATGTTTCTGTGTTGTATGCCTAATAATTTTATATTGTCTAGAATTTGAAGTTAAAAACAATTTATATATGTATTTTCTTCCTTTAAATTATATATGGTTTAAAATGATAAAACTATGAACTCATTTCAAAATAAACAATAACTTATATATGAGGATTGATTTTAATAATATTATCTCAGTAAATATAAAATTGGAATAAATATTTTTTAAATATAAAATAGATAAAAGAAAATTATATTTGTAGAACTTCTATTATATATATATATATATATATATATATAATAAGTAAAGCATAAATGGGTGGGAATTTGGAATCCATTGTTTGTGGCTTCTAATAGAGAATCATTAAGTTCTTTGACTTCAAAATCATACCTCTATTGTACTATCATTTTAATTACTTTCATTTTTTGACTTTAGATTTTTCTTCTGATGCCATGCTTCCTACAATAAACCTGTTTTTGAACATAAATCCTTATCATTATTCTTTCCTAAGATAAACACACTTTGCAAGTGATTCTCATAATCTAACTTCACTTTCCATATGTTTATATCAAGTGGACTTTTATTTTTGGTCAGCATATATAATAAAACTTTTATTGCATAACAAAATATTATTAATCAACAAATTACTTACATTTTTTACATTTTATTAATGAAAAGCTTTTCGCAAAATTTTACTTAAGATTGATTAAAATGAAATTTATTATGAGCAAATTGTACGTTGCCTCGTAAGTTTTGTCTTTGATGTACGACCTAAACACTTGAAAAGGAATCAATTAACAATAACTTTGCAACTGTTTTTCCGTATCAATTTCAAGTTTCATATCCGTACAACTCGTGCCCTTAAAATATGTCAATTTCATGACAACTTAATCTTAAATTTGATTAACTTCTTAAAAGGACTAATTTGTTAGCATGACATGATTATAAAATGTAAACTTTTAAAAACAAGTTAACACATGTTTTTGTTTTAAAGAAATAAAATACAAATTGAATATATATATATATATATATATATATATATATATATATATATATATATATATATATATATATATATATGGAATGAGTTTTCTTTCTTTTGATCGAGGGTTGACAATCTGCCTAAGACACGAATGTTTAAGTTAGTAACATAGAATATGTGAGATAGTTATAAGTGTGGATGAAATACAACATAATACCTCTTATATAGATGAAAAAAAAATACAAATTTAATACCTTTTATACTGAAGAGATAGTTTATCTCTTCATTCAAATAAGTGCATGTTTATTTTGAAAAGATATTCCTGGTAGATATCTTAGTTTAGTCTAAAGTTTCAACAATCGGAATCATTAATGAAAATATTTTCTTCAAGAATATTGCTTTTGGATATGTATGTTATACTGAAAATGGGAAAAATATCTCAACACAAATCATGAATGATCAACCTGCATAGTACTCAAACACTAAGCCTGAGAAAAATAGTTTATTATATATTTTGTGATTTTAAGCTAAATTATGTTTTAAAATTATAATATCTAATTAAGGACTCAATCGGTTTTAGATTAAACTCAATCTTTATTGTTTAAACTTTGAATTTGATAAAAACAGTTCGGACTCTCCTCACTTTAGGTTTAAATGTGACCTTTTATAATCCTGGGGTAGATTCATTCATATGTTCAAATTTAAACTAAGTTTAAAGCCTGTTTTGTTCTTAACTTAAGTTCTGATATTTAGTTTAGTCTCTGTTTTTAAAAATGTCAACTTTTAGTCTCTAGATATGAAAAATGTATCAAATCAGTCCTATTGTGATGTATTGTTCATTAAGTGCTGTCATGAGGACTGATTTGATAAATTTTTCATATCATAGGGACTAAAGGTTGACATTTTTAAAAGCGGAAACTAAACGAACTTAACTTAAAACTTAACTTAGAGACAAAAAAAGGTTTAAACCTTTAAACTAAACCCTAAACACATTTTATTTTATTTTTAAATATTTATAAAAATTTTACCAAATGAAGCGTTGAGACCAAAACTATCACTTTCGGAAGTTATGATGCAGCACCTCTTTTATTATACCGCTGGATAGTGACACCAATGTTGCTCAATTACTTTTTGAGGGCTCTTTTTATCTAGATGCTGGCAATGACTTCGGGAATAATGCTTTAGCATTTATCATGGCTTTTGCAAATTCTTCCTAAACACATTATCAACTATTAAATCCAGATTGATTAATTCTTCTTCCACATATAGACTTTATACCATCATCGGAAACTATTTACTTTACGCAAAGTTGAGCTAGAAAACTCTTAAAATTAATTAATTAAGGTATTTCTTTATTGGCAAATTTTAAATGTTAGCATTTTGTTAGTGGGGAGAGTTGAACTCATGACATTTCTCATCTTCCAAACCCTTCAAACAAACCTTATAGCTTCCAAATGTTAGCGGAGAAGTTGAACTTAAAACATCTCTCACTGTCTCTTTTATCACTAAGTTAACCTTATAACTCATCTTATTGATATTTTTGTGTAGGATAATGTATGCTAACACTTAAAATTGTAGGTGAAGATTGATTTACTAAAGTCTTGCTAAGGTTTTTTAATTGTCTAATTATACCATATCATTTAGTAGAAGATAACATGTCGTGAATAATAGGTTTAGTGGATGATAATATTGTCATTGATGCAGTCAAATTAATACTACTTATATCTATAGCAACCTATTGTTAAGCAACTAGTCAAAATGATTAGTATGGTAAGATAATTCAAAGTGATCTCCCAACGAATTCAAAATTAATTTTTAGCAAATTAGTTCTTATAAAATTTATACAAAAAAGGTTAGTCTAATAAAACAAAAATAACAAAAGAAAATAAAGATAATAAATTTAAAATAAAATAAAATAAAGAAAAAAAATTAAAAAGATAAAAAGGACTTTAAACAAAAAACAATGAAAATAGATTTATTCTACAACTTTTCAAAGTAGGATTCATCATTGGTTTTCTAAGGATTATTATTCGATTTATTTTTATTTCAAATTTCAAATTAATCAGTATAAATTCTCAATTAATTTGTTAGTGTTCTTATTATTAACCAAAGCATTCTATTAATTAAATGTAAGAACTTTTTATCAATCATAATTTAATCGAAACACATTTTCAACAAAATATTACTATACCTAATCATGTCTATTCTTTTACCTCTTTTATCAAGTGAAAAAATAATTAACCAAAGTAAAGTCTTGATTTATTTTTGTTAAAATATTCACCTTCAATCAAAGTATATTGTCAACTATTGGCACAATGTATTCAATCGCACAAAAGTTTCTAACTTTAATTAAACACTAGTGGAAAAACACTGTTTAACGTCACCCATAAGATGTCGGTTAATGGGTGGCTCGACGTACATTAATGGACGGTGGCATTACCGTAAATAAGTTGGTAAACACAACGTCGGTTTCTAGGGCACCCGACGTCTATAATATACTAGACGTCTGTTCTGCCCTAACCAGACGTCCAAGGGCCTGAGGTAGGTGAGAAGACAGTCTTTTCGACCCCATTGACGTCGGTTGTGAGGGGGGGGGGCAGACGTCTATCTGGCTGCAATTAATGCTCTTCACCTGATTCCTAGGCTCTTAGACGCCAAGTAATAAATAACTAACGTCTATAATGTTATAGACGTTTGTGGTCCCTTAACTTGACGTCAATGGGCCTGTCAGGAAGGTGGGAAGACAGTCAATTTCTGCCATATAGACGTCTAGTTTCTGGGGCAAATGATGTAAGCTTTTTTTTCGGAGAAACTAGCAAAGACATAGTGTGCTACTAGGCTATCCAAAGACAGGAACAAAATTGCACTAAAACACAACGACTATGTTAGACGTCGGTTAATGCATACACCGACGTCTATAGTGACCTTAGACGTCGATTAGTGGCATGTTCAAAGTCTTTATAGTGCTCTTAGTCATTGGTTGGTTCCCACACCGACGTCTATATGGTGCTATTAGACGTCGGAGTAGGCCTTAACCGACGTGTATTGACGTCGGACATGGCACTAACTAACGTTTGTATAGACGTCTGTTATATGGAAATTCAATGTCCCATTAACGTCACCCGTAATGACGTCGGTTGTGAAAAAGACGTTAAAATCCCAAAATAACATACGTCTAAAGCCCTTTCTGCAATAGTGAAAGTACATTCTCAATTAAAATTAAAAACTTTAGATTCACACTATTATTATCTTTGATAGATTTAATATTATGCTAAATTGCTACAATGTAAAAGTCATTACCTTTACTTGATTAAAAAATAAATGACATTGATAAAAACTAAGTCACAATAAGAATCAAGAAAATAAACAATTTAAGCACAAATTCTCTTTCTCTTTCCCAGCTTTACCTTGCAGTGAGCTTTTTCTTTTCTTTTCATTTTTCTTTTCTTTTCTTTTGCCTTTCTGTTGCTTTTTTTTTCAATTGCTCGCTGCTCAGAGAAGTGGGTTGCTACTTATTAACCCCAAGTTTGAACCTTTATCAGTACCTCATCAAATATTCTCAACTTAACTCAAGGTACAAATTTTTAGAAAGGTTTTTCAAGACATGCATAGGGTTCAAGGTTTAAAGGTTAGAACAAATTGTTCTCTTTTTAGTGGGCAAAAATCATGTGAAGGCTAAAAGAATAAGGGATAACAAAAGATGGCCTTAATCATATGAAAACTGCAAGCAAGTAGTTCAATCACAGAAAATTTGGGCAAAATCATTCATGCTTTCAAAGTAATAGCAATTATTTACAAGCAACTTGGAAGCCCAAAACTCATACAGGTAAACTCTTCAGTCTTAATTGATTCTATTAATATTGAATTCGACTTAGGAATATCATATTTGCCACACAGTTTAAGTTCACAAAAGTTCATGTAGTTTTCTTCTTCGAAACTATGTCTAATGCAACTAGAAATGATGTAATATATACAAGCTCAGTAAATGTGCATACGCATATCAAAATCAACACAAAAAATGTTCAACAAGATATCAATCAATAAGTAACAGAACATGTAACACATAACAAGACATGTGTTATTAATAATGTGTTGTCATCATCAAAAACAGAGTGAACAAAGCACTGTGAGATTAAGGTTAGCTAAACCAGTGCTTCCCTCAACAACAATCTCAACAATTATTACTTGATACGATTTGGTACACTTGTCGGACCCTTAACAATTACACAATCTTGTTTTTGTTTTCTTATAAGCATTGTGATGCTTAGAAGATACACACGCAGTCATAACCTAACATCATACTTCATGAATATCTATATGATTATTCTATGTTGCATTGAATGTCTATTTCCTATGTCTAACTAAGATGATTTGAAAAACTTACATTACATCAATGATATCTTGGAAACTGAGTTAAAGTTTTCCTCTTTAACAAGTTCGAAGTGTATGATTTGTCGGCTTGGAAAAACTTTATCTTCTTCGTGTGACTTTGTTCTTTTCACAAGTTCTAGTAAAAGAGTTATGTCTAAGGATAGGTAAGTACAAATAGTTATTAACGTGTTTCTTAAAAAAGATAATAACATTTAATGCATGCAAGGAGTGAATTTAATGCATCTTCTACATGCAAGATCATTAGATGCAAGGAATTGATCAATGTGAAATTGGTCAAGAACTAGAAAAGAATTTGTAATAACTCTTTTATTTACACCCATATAAAGTCTTTATTTAAGAGAAAAAACAAAAGAGTTCAATTTGAAAAGGTGATAACAAGACTTTTGAAATCTTTTTAGCCCTAAAATAGATTTGTAATAACACTTTACTTTTGGTTTTAGCAAATTAGAAGAGATTTCTTATCCATGTAAACTTTAAAAGATACAACTCCTCTCTAGTGAGAAAATCTTGTGATCTTTTTACCATAACCCAAACAAATTTTCATGTCTTTGCCAAGAATGACTTATTGTTAAACAAAAAGTTGTGTTAGCTAGGAGTGGCTTGTTGTAAAACAATACTCATATCAGCCAAAAGTGGCTTGTTATGAAAAAATACTCATGCAGATTAACTAGAAGTGGATACAAATCGAAAGAATACTCTTGTATCTTGTAGTGTTAGTCTATCAGTGAAACTCAAACAATTGTTTGAAAATTGGGTGTAGGATGTATTATGACAAGAACGTCTAAAGAGAATAAATTACCTAGAATCTTGAGTTTAGAATTTTAACAAACAACATTTAATGAAATATCATTTAGAGAAATACAGTGTTTAGTAATTGTGCACATTAGAACAGTCGTACTAAGCATTCATAAGACAAGCTTCTAGAGAAAGGGACGTCTAGAGAAAGAAGCAAAAAAATTATATCTTATCTATTGTCTCTACTTAAAAAAGCTTAGACTTACAATAAACGCCTATCTTACGTAACAAGCTTCAACACTTTGTTTCCTCTGTTTTTTCTCTCTTTATCCATGCAAATATTGACAATACTAAGATATACTCAAAAGCACTACACAAGGATCAAAATGACGTTGCGATATAAGAAGACATTCCTAGAATGTTTCCTAAAGCTTTATGTCCTACCATAGTCATACAAGCTCTAACTACAAAAGCAATGTTGTTCTTCCCAAGGTGCAAAAGAAATACATACCTTGATACAAGAAGCCACACACTCTCAACAAAGTCAACCATCTCTGAGTAACGATCATCTCCCAAAGAAAGCTATAAAATGAGGACTCGGAGAAGAGAATACAAGAAATTTTGCTATCGTTATATCGTTACACTATTATTCTCTCAATAAGATTTCATCGTTTGGGCCTGTTCATAGAACAAAAGAAATAATTTCACAAGTTCTCATATTTCTTTGTATTGTATTTATCCTATTAGTGAGAGTTATCAAAATTTGTACTTGTAAGCCAACACTGATTGTGTTTAGCAATTTTGAAGGGAAAAACATTTGTATTATTTAGCTCAAGAGAGTCAAACGTTCTAGACAAGTTGTCTAGGGTTGATACTAGGAGTGGTAAAAATACTTAGATACAAAGAGTGGTTAAACTCAGACTAGAAGATTGACTAAGGGACTAGAAGTGATTAGAATACTCGGTGTATACCAGCAATGGTTTGTACTCAGTTGTAATCTTGGATAAGATCAATGAAATCTCTCAAGAGTTCTTGAGGGAGACTGGACGTAGTTTAGGATTGAGTGAACCAGTATAAAATACCTATGTTATTGTTCTTCCTATTTAAAACTCTTTTCTTAAACACTTTATTTGGAACATATGTCCAATAACTATTACAAACCGTCTAACCCTTGTAATAGTTATTAAACATTGATTTGCAAAAATTTTTGAAACACTATTAAATCCCCCCCCCCTCCTTCTAGTCTTTTCCTACGATTTCAGGTGGTATCAGAGCTAACCTCAAGGGTTATTTCTTTGCCAAACTTGAGGAAATGATCCTGATGGAGAATAAAGGATATGTAGTAAATCACCCTCCCTTGTTCAATGGGAAAAGTTTGACTATTGTAAGCAACAAATGATCGTTACCTTTGAGTCATGACATATAGACATATGGGACATGGGCGAAAATGGTAACTTTATACCACTTCACGAGAAGGGTGATGAACTGCCTAAAATCATATGGACAGACGAATAAAAACACAGGTACCTTCTTAAGTCAAAAGCTAGAAATTCGCTAATGTTAGTTTAAGAAGAGGAGTACAGGAAGGTACATACCTTCAAAGGAGCCAAGGAAATGAGGGACACTCTGATTATCATGTATGAAGGTTCCAATGAAGTAAAATGAAACAAGTTGAGCTTATTGACAAGACAATACGAGTTGTTCTCAATGGAGGACAATGAAAACGTACAGAGCATATTCAGTTAATTTCTGATGATATTAAATCAGTTAAGATCATCGGGTAAGATTTACGAAAATTTTGATAATATTGATAAAATTTTACTTAGTTTTCCCAGAAAGTGGAGACCAAAACTGACTGCTCTAAGAACCTCGCTAGTAAAAAAATTGGATTTAAAATCGCACAATAGACCTCGTTTTTAGCATAACCGAAACATATTAAAACACGATGGCAAAATTGTAAATAAAGTGAACTTTTATGACTCGGTTCATAGTGAACCGATGCCTAAAATTTGAATTCTACTCTACTGCCTCGATCAGTTGGGGACCCGAGGCCATAAGTGACGTGTCAGGTACCCTACGACACCAGTTATTGGGAGAACTGATGCATATAGTGATTTATTGCGCCGTTTATTGGTTAACCGAGGTAGTAAAGGTGCTTTATCTTTCCTCCAGACACGTAAAGGTGCTTTATCTTTCGTCTAGACGCGTAAAGGTGCTTTATCTTTCCTTGGTCGCCCCCTTCCCCTTTTCCTCTTCTTTTCTCATGAGCAATCAGGCGGCTCCAAAATCTCCCCCTCCATGCAGATTCCTCTTTGTTCACCAAAACACTACTGCCGGGAGCCACCGCCACCTTGTCGTCGCCTACGAGTGCGTCACCTCTAAAGGGAAGAGCAAGTGGTGGCTGTTGGGAGCGAAGTGAGGTTTCTGGTGAGCAGCGGCCATGGAGTTTAACTGGAGGTTTCTGGTGAGCGGAGGTTAAACAACGACCATGGAGGTTGAACGGCAGCCATGAGAGTGCGTCACAGCGGCACTGCAAAAGCGCGACTCAAGCGAGTTCTCGAAGTTCGATGGCGGCTCACGGTGGACTTTCAAGGTCCTTTATTTCACTGGTAGCCCTACCCCTTTTCTCTTTCTTTTTCTGGCTCGCGATGCAAGAAGAGGTAGAGGTAGCACCACTCTCTTCTTCCCCTTTCACTCTTATTCTTTCATTCTGGTTCAACTGATAAGGACATATTTTACCATGATTTTAGTATTGAATTGAGAGAAAATGTCAACTCTTTCTTAACTTTGCACCTTCTTTGTGCCTCAATTTGTTAAGTTTGTAAGTAGCTACACCTTAAGTTGAATTAATTTAAATTTCATCACTAATCCCCATTTTTTGGTTGTTAGATCACATACATGAAGCTTGTTGGCCGATTCGAGGAATAGAAGAATCAGAAAGTTTGAATGAATGTAAAAGAGAAAATTTTGAGCAAAGATAATTGCTGCAGCTGGGGTACAACTGAGGTGCAGCTAGGGTGCAACTGAGCGCCCTACTCTCTAGAAGGCTGCAACTAGGGTACAACTGAGCGCCCAACTCTCTGGAAGTCTACAGCTAGGGTACAGCTGAGCGGTGGCAATGCTGATGTGGAAATATTAGGTCTTTTTAGACCTAACACGCGAGGGGCTTGGGATTTTTTGCTGCCCAAACACGATTCCTCTCATTTGGAGCTCTTGGAGGCGAGCTAGGAGCTGTGGGAACAGTCCTTCTTCATCCNTGGGTCTTCTTCTTTCTTCCATTTCCACCATTGTTGTAAGCTTGAGCTCTCTATTCATGGAGAGCTAGTTCCATTATTGTTGGGGGATTGATGTAGCCACTAAACTCTTATGTAAATCATTTTGGTTTGAATGAATATATGCCTCTTTCATTGATTGTTAGTGTTTAATTCCTTCTCTTAAT
>NC_028351.1:17926391-17931353 GCF_000741045.1 Vigna radiata var. radiata
GAGTAGCCAAATCAATTCCTTTAAGCTATCCTTCAACTGTATAGTCCCATACCTATACTGTCTCCAGATCCCTCTCATTCCGGTGTATGTTCAATTCGTCCATGTGCCCCTTCCACTCGAAGCCTGCCAGGAGCCGCTCCTTGTCCGTGCCCCCTACACCATGCTTCTTGCACCGGCGATCACTCCCCGCCCTCGTCAGTGCCCGGGTGTCACAGCGATTTCTCTTTTGCACCTTTCTTCATTCCTTCTTGAGTCCAACTCCTTCCTACTTCACTTCCCATCCTTCAATTCTCGTTAAATCTTGTCAAAACAATTTAAAACCAAGCATAATATCTCTAAAACCACCTTTGACTCTCTTGTAACCTAACTTAAGTGTTTTGGAAGATTTTAAGCTCATTCTAAGTCATAAAGGGTGTGTTTTGATATCATTTTCAAGTATAAAAATAACGGTTTTTAGACCGTTATCAAGAGTTCAGATAAATGAGGGACATTGTCCCTTGATTTAGATGCTTCTGGAAAGTTGTTAGGTTCCTTTACTCAGGGAACCAAAACAGATCACTCTTTTCTCACACAACTCTCAACACAACAGAATATGAAAGTATATGTATGTATTTTATTAACATTGTAATGTATGAAAGAAGAAAATACATGTGAGTATCCTCACCCAAGGAAGCCTCCCTTCCTCCACTAGAACAACGATCCAGTCTCTACCCAAAAGGCACAAAATATCTGATACCCCTCTCTCCCTATTATGATTATTATTTATACTATCTCTCTCTTCTAACAAACTAAAACCAACTACCCTCCTTACACGTGTCTAGCTTACTCCCTACCCTCCTTACACGTGTCTAGCTTACTCCCTANCTTAAGATCACTTTTATCATTTATGTTTTATAGTTACTTTAATTGAACCAAAACTCAATTTATGGAAGCATTCTTTAGTCTAGGTTAGTTAGTAATTATACGATTGTCTAGTGCAACGAGTCTCTTGGGAAACGATATCCGGTCTTACCGGTTTTATTACTTGAACGATTTGCTACGCTTGCCAAAGTCCCAACAAGTTTTTGGTGTCGTTGCTGGGGACTCGGTGTTCAAACTAGACTTTTGTGTGATTTTTAACTGATTTAGACTTTATTCTTTTGTTTATAATTTTTTTATTTTTTTGTAATTACTATTTTCATATTTTTGGGGCTAACTTGTGGCTCGAGTTTGGTTGTTCTCTAGTGTATGCAGGGAACTATCCGTACAAGGAGGACTGTGTCATTTGAACCACTCCTTGTCGACCCTGAGATCGAGAAAATAGCTCGTAGAAACAACAGTGACACTAGGAGACGACGAGCCATTAGTCAACAAGCTGCCCCTGAATCTTCGACTTCTCTCAATAATCAACCTATTGATCATCTGGATACTTCTTTTGTGAACGAGATGGATGGCACAGGACCACCTCCACAAAGAACCATAGGGGACTCCATTGCTTACACTAGCCCAAGAAATTTCTTAAACATTGTGAGGCCCACTATGAGTGATAAACTTGCAGAAATGAAGCCAGCTCTACTCCAACTCGTCAGTTCTAATCAATTCTCTGGCATGGATAATGAAGACCCTCATGCTCATTTAGTCACTTTCTATGAATTGTGTGGCTCTGTGGGTGTAATGGGGGAGGAGGAAGAAGCATTGTATATGATACTTTTCCCATTTTCTCTGAATGGCAAAGCAAGGGCTTGGCTTCAGTCACAGCCTAATCAACGTTTGACTAGTTGGGAGGATGTGGAACACAAATTTCTGGTTCGCTTCTTTCCACCATCTAAGAGCACAGAGATAAAGGGTGTGATTGCTACTTTTGTCCAAGGAGTAGATGAACCATTGTGTGAAGCCTGGGAAAGATTCAAAGCTTTATTGAGGAAGTGTCCCAGTCATGGCTTTAGCTTGGAGATGCAAGTGCAAACCTTCTGCAATGGTTTGCAACCTCATACAATGATGATACTTGATGCATCTTTTGGTGGGTCAGTTCTTTTAAAAACTGCTGATGAAGCCATTGCTGTTATTGAAAACATGGCATCTACCGACATGAGGAGTCAACATGGGAGAACACAAGTGTAGAAAAGAGGAGTTTATGAACTTAATACTCAGGATGCAATGCTTGCACAAAACAAACTTCTTACCCAACAGATGGAGCTCCTAACCCAAAGTATGGCTAAGTTACCTCAGTAGTTGCAAGCAATGCAAAGTCAAGCTCAACCGCATCATCAAGTTATGAGATGTGATTTCTGTGGAGATAATCATCCTAATGGCCATTGTCAAGTTCCTAGTAGTTCCCAATCTGAAGAAATCAACTACATGGGGAACCAAGGAAGACAAAATTTCTTCAACAACATCTTTCCTAATCCTTCCAATCAAGGGTGGAGACAAGAACAAGGAGCTTCTGGTAGTAGAAATTCTTATCAACCTGCTCATCAATACTCATCTCAGAACGATAGGAATACAAAACTAGAAGAAACATTGCAGATGTTCATGCAACAGTCCATCCAAAACCAAAAGAATATTGATGCATCTATAAAGAATTTGGAAGTGCAAGTTGGTCAGTTGGCGAAGTAATTGGTAAACCAACAGGGTGGACAATTCTCTGCAAATACTCAAGCCAACCCTAAGGAAGAGTGTAATGTCATATTCACTATAAGTGGAAAAGAGGTTGGGAAGAAAGAAGAAGAAAAAGAAAAGCTAGAAGAAGAAGAGAAGGAAAACAATGAAGAAGAGCATCAAGAAGAAAAAGAAATAGAAGAAGAGATTGTTGAAAGAGAAGAAGAAAATAAAGGAAAACAAAAAGAGAAAAAGCAAAAAGAGAAGGAAATTGTGAAACATCTTCCTTACCCGAAAAACCCTTCCAATAGAGAAAAGGAGAAAAAATTGGCTCGGTTCAAGCAAATATTCAACCAGCTTGAGATCACCATGCCCTTGACTGAAGCACTACAACAAATTCCTGCCTATGCAAAGTACATGAAGCAAATCCTCAACAAGAAGAAGAAATATTTAGATGAGGAAACAATTGAAGTGCAAGGAAATTGCAGTGCCATCATGCAAAAGACTCTCCCTCCAAAATATAAAGATTCGGGGAGTTTCACCATTCCATGCACCATTGGAAACCACGATATAGGGAAAGCTCTTATTGATTTAGGGGCTAGCATCAACCTGATGCCCCTATCTATACTTAAAAAGATTGGTGGTCTTGAAGCCAAGCCAACAAGAATGATGCTTCAGTTGACAGATAGATCCATCAAATATCCTTATGGTGTGGTAGAAGATGTGGTGGTAAAAGTTGATAAGCTTCAATTCCCGGTGGATTTTGTTGTGATGGAAATGGAGGAAGATGTTGAGATACCACTCATACTTGGAATACCTTTCATGAAGACAACTAAGGTTGTCATTCATATGGAAGAGGGAATACTGAAATTAAAAGACCAAGATAGAGAGGTAACTTTCAATGTCTTCAAAGCTATGCAGCCAAGTCAAGAGGAACATGCTAGTCTTGAAGCAACAAATGAAGTTCTATCAGTTGCTAGTCTACCAAGGCAAGTTGCCAAGTTGGCCAAAAAGAGCCTAAATTGTTTCTCTCCGAAAGTGAAGTAGGAGGATGAAGATAAAGAAGAGAAACTTGTTCACCAACACCCTGTTGTGGAAAGTAATGAACCGAAACCTGGCAAACCAGTGAAGCTCAAGAACAGGTTATGGGTTATCAAGGCGATAAAGGCAAATGGGGTACTTGAAATTGAGGCTCCCTACTCAAGGAGAGTCAAGTTGGTGACAAGAAAATTGTTGAAATTATGTTGGTGTCATGAAAGGAAGAAACACACCAACATCAAAAGTCAAACTTGAGCATAATGGTGTCAAGCTAATGACGTTAAACAAGCACTTACTGGGAGGCAACCTAGTTTTCTAACCTTTTCTTATTTGTGACTTTGTTATTTGAGTGTGTTTTGATTTTTAGAATATGTTTTAATAGGTTTTAGTTTGATTTCATGACTTTTGAGTGTTTGAGTTTGGATGGTAGTTAGTAGGGTGTGACTAGTTGCTTTGTTGTTATTGTTGAGTTTTGTTGTGAAAAAGTATGTCTTGGAGTATTTTTGTTTGTTTTGATATGTTCTAGAGTGATTTAGGATGCAATGATGTGTTTTAAATTAGTTTAGGTGTGGTTTGTGTGTAAAAATTTGGTCTTGACATTTATGGTTAAGTGCATTGTCTATTGCGTTCATGTTTTAAACTCATGCATTTAATTTGTTTCATGGGGAATTCTTGGTGCTTTTAATGATTAGCAACATGAGCATTTAGTTTGAATGAGTTTGAATGAATGACAATTGTCAAAAATCCAAGATTTAGAAGCCAAAATGCTACAAAAAAACAAACCTGTCAGACTACCGCTCAGCTGTACCTGCGCTGCACCTGCGCACTACATCAGTAGAGCCAAATTTTCCCATTTTCTGATATGGCGCTCAGCTGCACAAGTGTGCCACTCAGCCCCAGCGGCCAGGAGCATTTTGCCTCATTTACCTTTTTATGGTGTGTCCTTCTGCACATATATGTTTCTAAACCCTGTTTTGAGTCTTTCTAGGTTTTGTACTCATGTAAATGTGCCTATACAATGGTTGTTTGGAAGCTTTCTCCAGTTTTTGTTAATAATATTGCCCTTGCTTTAACCTCTGCGTCTTGCTGCTAAGTTTGATGAGTTTGTCATTTGGCCTGAGGACCAGTCCCATTCTGTTGGGGGAGGTGGAGCAGCAGTTGATGAAGATGAGGAGGAAAAAGATGATGATGATTCTGAAGAGAGTGATGACAACATTTCTTGAGCGATGACAGGACCTTTGTCTTTATTTTATTTTGTTGCTTGATTTTAAATTTGAATGAACCTCTCACTTTTTAGTTTGTGGAAGTTTATGTTGAGTTATCTGGCTTGATAGACTATGCTGATGC
>NC_028351.1:17931534-17936956 GCF_000741045.1 Vigna radiata var. radiata
GCACAATAAACTAAGTGAAATCAATAAAATATCGACTCATCAAAATAGACCACACTTAGTCTTTTGCACTCCTGGGCAAAATCAAGACGAAAATCAGGGAATAGATCAAAGGACATCAGGGAAGTGACACAGACTCAGCACACAGAAAACAACCAAGACTGACAAGGAAAGAAACAGGATTACACAATCCTCAAGAAATCTGGACGAAGAAAATAAGTAGACAACATCCACACAGAATCAAGGAAAGCAGATACTCATGAAGTCATCCAAGCAATTCAAGACATGACAAAACGATCAATCAGTTCAAGAGGTGAATCAAAAGCAACAGAACCTCACAGATGCACACTATCAGTGTTTCTCTCAAGTGTCTAAGGTAAACAATGTCAACTCAATGTACTCAAGAAAACAAGCAACAAACAGTCTTGGCAAGCCTCTAATATCAACACTCAAACACATATGCATGTTCAAATCAAAAGGTCTTTTATGGATGCAATGGGGCCAAGGACAAGGGAGGATAAAATATGGATGAGAAGCTACAAACCAAAAAGAATAGAGGAGCAATGGGGAATAAGTGAAAATACAATCAAATCACACCCAAAACCTCTAATTCAATCCTCTTCTTGACTCCATTATTCACAAAACTTTTTTTTTTTAATTTTTCTGTATTTTTTTTTTCATCCTGTATCTTTTCTTTTCTCTCTTTTTAGAACACAAATTTCAAGAGACAAGATACACCCTATTTACAAAACAAAAACAAGAAGAGGAACCATGTAGCCAATTCATTTGAATCCCACAGAAGACCACACTTATTCCCAAAACAATTCCAAAGCTCCAAAATTCCCTAAGGTTAAGGTAAACATGGTTTTTCACTTAGGGCTAGTATATAAGCTTCAAAACAAAGAAATGGGGAAAGCATAGGCTCAAAGGGGCTATCAAATGATCAAACACAGGGTAGGCTCATCTGGCTAGAGAGGCTCAACAACAAAACTGCCTTTATCACTTCCAAACATGCATATGAATCAAGAATAATCAACAAGAGTCAAGCCAAGGCATATGTGCAAGCAATCAAGAGACATATCACACACAAGAAAGGATATTAAGTGGCTCAAATCTCACACAGGGTAATTGTCACAATCAAATCAACCTCTCAAACATCATAATCATCTTTCCAAGCAAAGAAAAGCAAGTAATCCAACAAATCAGAGTATCAATGAAGTGAAAGACAAGTCTATAACCTAAACAAAGTCCAGAAATCAAGAGAAACATGCAAAACTGTACACAAAACACAACAAAAACTACCTAGAAAACAAAAAGAATTTAACGCAGAAAAACAAAAACTGACAAAGAAAATAGAATTCTCCCCCAATAGACCACACTTAAACTACACAGTGTCCTCAATGTGTCACAAGCATAAGATCAGTAATTATAATAGTCAACAGATCAAGGACAAGTGCAATTCAAGTGGGAAAAGGGGAAGAAGGGAAAGAAGAAAACTCCCCTGATCATGGTGGCAGTTGTCAATTTTGGACTTTCAGGGAGATCTCTTCCGCCATTGGATTCAGCAAAGAAGTCTTGAGGAGGAACTGCTTCAGTCTCCAAATTTGATCAAGCAGGGAGATGTCCTCCATAGTTGGATTTAAGAAGCAGTGATTGTTGATGAGTGGGTTCAGCTGGTGCCCCTTGATATTCAAGCTTTTGTGTACACTGACACCCTTGTCTTCCACCGAGGGTGTTTCTTGATCAAACTCATGTGTACCTCCTGCAACATGGTTAGTGCAATGTGGTTCTACAAAAATAATATGCAGAGGTACAACACCCAATCTCAGTGTAACAAGCTGACCCTTAGATATACCCTCAAAACATGAATCACTTCCAAATTCAGAAGCAATATCAACAATAGAATCAGATTCATGTTCAGTGCATGGAGAATAAACATTTAGACAAGATGGCAAAAGTTGTTTCTCATCATGTAGAGAGAGACAATTAAAAATAGGCTCATCAACAACATAATCATCAACATACCTATCACTAGCATCATCATCAACAACAGAATCAATCATAGGTATGTTTACCTCCACTTCCCTGAAGATTGGTAGAGTGGTGGAAGGTGAAGATGGTTTACCTATCTCAAAATTGCTGCTTATATCTGCCTGTTCCTCAACAATTTCATCAGATTCACAGTTAGTATCACTAATCATAAAGTTGGAAGCTGGTTGTATCACAGAATTGATCTCAACACAAATAGAGCAAGAACCAGCTTCACAACCACATTTAAAATTTTNAGAAAACTGTGAAAGATCAAAATTTAATCCCAAGTCTAAAGCATCTTCAGTTTTCACAGTTTCTCTATCAAAATCAGCATTAACAAGTGAATCTGAAGTAGAATCAAGAATATCTGAATGCATGAACAACTCAGGCAAATCAAGTGGGATTTCAAGTTTAGAGAAAACCTGGGTTGATTCATGATTCATCTCACCAATAAAAGCAGAATGATCCATTGCATCCTCAGGCGCAAGAGCAGGGACATAGGAGTGTAGGACAGTAGATGGTGCACTAGTAGGCTTATGACTCTGCTCCTCATCCCCTATGCGGGTGACACTGTCATCATCAGTAATCTGAACAGTCTGAATTGGAGGTACCTCTAAAACACGAGACTGTTCCTCAATTTCCTGCCTGGCTATCTGCCTCCACAACTCATTCAATGTTGGCTCAGAAGAAGTAGAAGATTTGGAAGGTGGTCGGGCGAATGCCTCTTGCTGTTCATGTTTCCTCTGATTTTTCTGCTGTGGCTGCTTGTTGTTGTATATGTCGGTAGCATAAGCTTGAGGCTCATCATGAGTAACAGGGTGGTCTAAAGAAGGACATGCATCCGTAGAGTGGTCATTGGAAGAACATAAAGCACACAACCGTGCAACAGATGCAGATGGAGGTGCTAGTCTCTGGTTGGATGTCAGCTGTGTCACCAAACTCTCAAGAGAATCAAGCTTGCTTACCAATTGCCTACCAACAGCTGATAAAGAATGGGTAGGCTCATGAGACTGCAGCTGCTGTGGTTCCTGAACAGGCGGAGAAGGCATACAAGGAGTTTGGAATGATGGTTCCTACTATTGATGCTCTGAAGTACCAATCCCAAGTTAGGATTAGCCCTCCCAGGATCGTCGCTATAACCATTCCGCACAGGGGAGAATTTGTCAAGAAACTGATGCTCAAGATTTTCCCAACAGGTGATGGATCCAGGAGTAATACAACAACACCAATCCCTTGCCGCTCCATGTAATGAGTACTCAAATGCCCTTAAGAACATGTCCTCATCCGGGACATCTGGAGGTTTCATTGAAGAGCATATGGTGTAGAACTCCTCCAAATGTCTACATGGGCATTCACCTGCAAAACCATGAAAACTAGGTAGCAAATCTATCAGTCCAGTGTTGAAAACACAACGAATATCCTCCTCATCAAATGGAAACGGCTCCCTAGGAGCACTCTCATGAGATGGAGGAGGAACCGTTCTGTTCTCAACATAGAAATCAGCAGAGTATATATGAGAACCATACTCANAGTCAGATNCAGAAGGAGAATNATAATCATAGACACAGNCAGAAGAAGCAGTGTTCACATAGCCAAAATAGGTAGACATGGGAAAGAAGGGGGAAAAGAAGAATGCAATGAAAATATGCAACTAAAGCTACCTAAATGCAACATACAATGACGAACACACAAAACAGAACATCACACTCACAACACAAGACAAGATAACACACACTAACAAAACAAAAGACCTAAAACTGAACCGTTGGTCCCCGGCAATGGCACCAAAATTTGATGGGTGTCGCCGCCCAATCAAATTTGATTGCATAATAAGAAATGTAGTATAGCTAGGAATGACTCCTAGGTCGTCTCACAAGGACCAACTACGGTTCAGAATCAGGTCTAACACAGTGTAGGGGGGGTTGAAAAGGTTTCACCATGCATGAAAATGAAATTAAAACAATAAAAACGAAACTGCTACAGTAATTACGAAAATTCACGCTGGAACTGGACAACTCTGACCTTTGCTCAATGTTTTACCCATAACTTTTTCTACAGAGCTTTAAATGAGATGAGGTTTTTTTTCCTGGAAAGTAGACTCAATTATCTTTCATGTGATATATAAAACGTAGCATTTGGACCTCTGGTGTGGTTGCAGTAATGTTTTAAAATTCGAGTCTAGAGAGTGAAACTGCTAAACCAAATACTAGACTAAACAAATATCTAAACACAGTTAAATTAAATTAAATGCAAAACTAATTTAAAGAAAGGAAAANTAATGAAAAATCCCTGATCTCCCTACCTTGAGCTGAATAGATTGTTCATGTTTGCTGCAGGAGGATGGTTTAAAGTTTGGGGCAATTTGTTTTGTAAGGGTGTATTGAGAAAAATAGAAAAATAAAAAAAAAATGAGGAATAAGAAGAAAGAAAAAGAAGAAGAAAGAAAAAGATAAAGAAAAAGAATTGAATGAAAGAAAGTTGGGATATAAGTCAGAAAGTGGTTGTAACTTAAGTGAAGCAAAAGAGAAACTTACATGCATGATTGGAATTGTTTAATCTCTTAGCTGAAGGTGCTTTGTTATCCAGAAAAACTATGTTTCTTTCTTAGCCCAGCCTCAATACAAGCCAATGAAAGTCCTTGTGATGTTGACCTTCTTGTGAATGTGTTTGATTTGGTTGAAACGAATGGCAAAGTTGATTTGTGTGATATTGTGATAGTTGAGTGATAAATACACATCTTCATACACCAATGCATTAGAGTGAAACACTACCTTGGGTGAGGATTGGTTTTATATCATTCAGTAAAGCATTCTGCCATGATTGTTGATCTCTTTTAAAATGCGGCATTTGACTGATTGAATGTATTGTGTGAGCACCACAGTGGAAGGCTAATCTGTTACACATTTCTAGCCTTTTCAAGTCAAGCAAGTGTTGTGGATTCTACTGTGTCTGTGAAAATATTTTTTTGTGTGAGAGTCAGATACCTTTTGCTTGAAGGCTAATCCCCATTTTTTGGTTGTTAGATCACATACATGAAGCTTGTTGGCCGATTCAAGGAATGGAAGAATCAGAAAGTTTGAATGAATGTAAAAGAGAAAATTTTAATTGTTGCAGTTGGGGTATAGCTGAGGTGCAGTTGAGCGCCATTCTTCTCTGGAGTGCTGTAGCTGGGGTGCAGCTAGGGTGCGCTGAGCGCCTTGCTCTCTGGAAGGCTGCAGTTGGGGTACAGTGGAGCGCCCAGCTCTCTGGAAGTCTGTAGCTGGGGTACAATTGAGCGGTGGCAATGCTGATGTGGAAAAATTAGGTCTTTTTAGACCTAACACGCGAGGGGCTTGGGATTTTTTGCTGCCCAAACACGATTCCTCTCATTTGGAGCTCTTGGAGGCGAGCTAGG
>NC_028351.1:17937261-17982553 GCF_000741045.1 Vigna radiata var. radiata
GGACAAGTCATAATTCTGCTGCTGTGGCTGCCTGTTGTTGTAGATGTTAGTAGCATAAGCTTGAGGCGCATCAGAGGCAGCTGATGGTTGCAAAGTAGGACAAGCNTNTGTGTAGTGATCACGAGAAGTACAAACAGCACATAGTCGTGCAANAGATGTGGATGAAGCTGTAGGTTTCTGGCTGGTTGCCAACTCTGTCACTAACTTCGCAAGGGATTCAATCTTGTTGTCCAACTTGCTTTCAATAGCAGATAAAGACTGGGNAACAACATCATGTACGCCCCTCACCACAATGACATCATTCCTGGTGCTAAACTGCTGGGAGTTGGAAGCCATCTTCTCAATCAAATGCCTGGCCTCAGCAGGTGTGGTGTCTCCAAGAGCTCCTCCACTGGCAGCACCAAGCATACCCCTATCCATGTTGTTCAAACCCTCATAGAAATACTGGATAAGGAGTTGTTCAGGTATCTGATGGTGGGGGCAGCTTGCACAGAGTGTCTTAAATCTCTCCTAATACTCATACAAGCTTTCTCCACCAAGCTGCCTAATCCCAGTGATGTCTTTCCTGATAGCTGTGGTCCGGGATGCTGGGAAAAATTTCTCCAAGAACAACCTCTTCAGATCATCCCAGCTAGTAATGGATCTAGGTGCCAAAGCNTACAACCAATCTTTAGCAACACCTTCCAGTGAATGAGGGAATGCCTTCAAGAAGATGTGCTCTTGAGGAACATCATGAGGTCTCATTGTGGAACAGACAACCAGGAATTCCTTCAAATGCTTATGTGGACTCTCACCTGCAAGGCCATGAAACTTGGGCAACAAATGGATCAGTCCAGTCTTGAGAACAAATGGAACATCCTCATCAAGATATTGGATGCACAAGCTTTCGATATCGAAATCAGGTGCAGCCATCTCCCTAAAAGTCCTCTCACGAGGTGGAGGTTATGCCATATTGTTCTCAGTGTGAAAAACAACAGAGTTAGAATCAAAATCAAGTGCAGATGCAACAGATGCAGTGGATGCAGTATGCACAGAGTTCTCAGCAGTAGGATGCACAATATCTAATGGAACAGACTCAAACTCAGACTCTAAAGACAAATTCCTAAAATGCCTAGCTAACCTATGAAAAGTCCTATCAATCTCAGGATCAAAGGATGGTATGGTTCCAGAATTTCCTCGAGTCATGCACTAAATCACAACACCCAGTAATCGTGAAACAATAGCACAAAAATTCAAAACATAGAAACAACACAAGACAACATAAATACTATCACAACACATCAAAACACAGTCACAAGACACATAACACAGACAAAAGACTCAATACTGAACCATTGGTCCCCGGCAACGGTGCCAAAATTTGATGGGTGTCGCCGCCCAATCAAATTTGACTGCATAATAAGAAATGCAGTATAGCTAAGGAGTGACCCCTAGGTCGTCTCTCAAGGACCAACTACAGTTCAGAATCAAGTCAAACACGAAGGGGGGGTTTGTGAAAGGTTTCACCATGCACGAAAATGAAATTAAAACAGTAAAAACGAAAATTCACGCTGGAACTAGGCAGCTCTGAACTTTGCTCAATGTTTTAACCATAACGTTTTTTACAGAGCTCTAAATGAGATGAGGTTTTTTTTCCTGGAAAGTAGACTCAATTATCTTTCATTTGATATATAAAACGTAGCATTTGGAGCTCTGGTNTTCCTCTCATTTGGAGCTCTTGGAGGCGAGCTAGGAGCTGTGGGAACAGTCCTTCTTCATCCNTGGGTCTTCTTCTTTCTTCCATTTCCACCATTGTTGTAAGCTTGAGCTCTCNATTCATGGAGAGCTAGTTCCATTATTGTTGGGGGATTGATGTAGCCACTAAACTCTTATGTNAATCATTTTGGTTTGAATGAATATATGCCTCTTTCATTGATTGTTAGTGTTTAATTCCTTCTCTTAATGCTTGTTGTGAAGTTGCTACCCATGACATGATTTTAGGGTTTACTTGATTTTGGAAATGTTGGGTAAATCTTGACTTAGGTTAAACACCTAAAGGAAATAATATCTAGGGATAGAACTAGGACCTTTGGTTGTCTTAAAATCTCATTTCTTAATGCGGAAATAATCGTTAGGTTTTCCAAGGGATTGGAGTCTAATGAGGAAGTCTAGGCTCTTTCTACCAAGGGATTGGGTTTGAGTAAATTAGTAGATTGACATTGACATATTAATGAAGAGGAAGTGATTTTCTATACATAAGAGTGAAGTAGGTGAAATCATACTCCCAAAAATATCATTCCATATCATTTCTAATCCTTCCATTTCCAAGTGTTTGAGTACTTAAGATCACTTTTATCATTTATGTTTTATAGTTACTTTAATTGAACCAAAACTCAATTTATGGAAGCATTCTTTAGTCTAGGTTAGTTAGTAATTATACGATTGTCTAGTGCAACGAGTCTCTTGGGAAACGATATCCGGTCTTACCGGTTTTATTACTTGAATGATTTAGTACGCTTGCCAAAGTCCCAACATCAACACAGGTAGGGTTTTCTTTTCCAACGTCTTAGTGGGCGTTCTCGTGGTGGTGGGATCGTAGAAGCTTTCCTCATTCAAAGCAAACGCAGGTTCAGTTCTGACCGAGCCTATGTGCAACTGGCGTCGCGGTGGCGAGAGAAGGGCTGAGTATCCGATGACGGCAATGTAAAAAACGACAGTCTGATTTTGGGGGTGCTGATTCTGCAATTTAGGGTTTAGGTTGTTCTTCAATTTTGGGGGTTTCTGTTATGATGATCTGATTTCTTCTATGATTTGAGATTTAGGGTTTCATTGAAACTGAAATTGGGGTCTTTCTTGTTATGTTGTTTTAATCTTGTAATTTTGGTTAAGATTGATGGCTGGGATATGGTTTTGTCTCTTAATTTGGAGTTTCCTGTTCGTTATTTGATTTTGGGTTGTTCTTTGGTCGCACGAGTGGTGGCGAGCGAGGCGCTAACGGTGGTGGCCATGGGTGTCAAGGTGGCCGACGATGACAACTCCGTTTTGGCAGACTTGGAGTGAACCTTTTGAGTCAGTAACCCAGCAATGTATTTTGGGTTGGGTTGGCAGTTTAGAGGGCACGTGATTTAAAAAAACAAAAGACTTTGACATCGGTTGTAGCCCGAATCGAAGCACAAACCTTTGACATGTTACCTCGGTTTAAACCGAGACCAAAAGTTTCCACTTTTTTACCTCGTTGGTATATGCCTCGGTTTAAAAACCGAAGCATATTGTCAAAAATAACTGGTGCCGTTTCTGTTTGCTGCACTAGTCTCTAAAAATTTTTATGGTACAAGCTTAGAGGAACTTGTTGAGATCCTAAAGGTACACGAGTGGGAGCTTCAACAGGATAGAGTGCTAAAGAAAGAGAAGAACATCGCTTTGAAAGCACAAAAACCTGTCAAAAGGACACCTACAAAAGCATTAAGTATTAAGAGTCATCAGAAGAGTCAGACTTTGAAGACTTAATGAATGAAGAGGAGAAAGATTAACCATCGTTCATCTCGAGAAAGATATTCTTGTGAAAAAGAAAGAGAGACAAACCTTCTAAAGATAGATGTATTAGATCAGTAACAATTTGATGGACAATAAAAAGGAAGGATCAATAGTCTGCTATGAGTGTAGGAAGCTAGGACATTTCAAGTCCGAATGTCCAGATCTTGAGAAGGATATCGTCTTCAAAAAAAAAAAAGGATAAAAAGAAGAGGGAATCCACTAATTAGACGAAACAATACAAAAACATCTTGAATAATTTATTTCTTTCCTTATCTTATTGTAATTAAAGAAGTAGAAGTATTCAAACTCAATTGATAAAATTCTTTATCTCTGTCTAACTAAAAAATTTATCTTTTTGGTATCACTTATTCATATTATACTACTAAAAAACTACAAATTTTTTTTAAAACACAATCCAACAATATTTTCCTGTGTTTTTCTTATTTTTTACACTTATTTTATTTTTAATTTATCTTTTATCATTTTATCCCTTTATTAACGATTCTTTTTTGTGTAATAAACTTTGACATTAATTTGAATTACTCCATAACAATATACATACTTATGAAAAACTACCAAAATTTTTTAAAACACAATCCAACAATATTTTCTTGTGTTTTCCTTATTTTTTACATTTATTCTTTCTTAATTCATCTTTTATTATTTGTGGATTCCCTCTTCTTTGTTTGTGTAATACACACTTTACCATTGATTTGAATTACTCGGTAACAATATAAGATATAATCATTATTTTAGGATGATGTTGTTTCTTATTTGTAGAAACAGAAATATAAATGCTTAGGGCAATTTTTGTTTGACAAATCGATTATATCATTTATAGATTTCTATTAGTAAATTGAGTATCTAAGCATCACGATTATCTATTACCATATTTATTTATTATATTTATAAAAATTTATCTATTAAATTAATAATTTTGTTATTAATACTATCAGTATTAATTTCTCAATATTGAAGGAAAGAAATTGAAAATTCTAATAATAATTTTAGGATTTTTTATATATATATCACATTATCATTCTATATCACCACTATAATAGGTCACATGAAACAAAATGTATTGTCTTTATTTTTTCTGTATTTTGATTATATCATGTTCCAATATTTTTCTTATACATCCTTTGTTAAACAATAAGATAAATTGTTAATCCTAATAGCCTATACATTTTATAATAGGTTTAAACTTTTTTTTGGTCCCTAAGTTTGTTCAGTTTAGTATCCGTTTTTAAAAATGTAAATCTGTGGTCCCTAAGTTATAAAAAATGTATCAAATGAGTCCTTTTTTAACTTGAAATACTATTTTTGGTTGTTTCTTAACAACTACTACATCTTTAGATTGCTCTGATTTGATTCTTAATAATAAGAACACTTTATATTGCTTTTTGTACTTTGATCATGAACATCAAAAAGGACTCATTTGATACATTTTTTATAACTTAGGAATCAAAGGTTTACATTTTTAAAAGCGGGACTAAACTGAACATCCGCTCATAACTTAAAGGACCAAAAAGAGATTTAAACCTTTATAATATTGATAAAGGAAGTTTCGTTCTGAGTTTAATTTTAAGAGAAATTGATAAGTACGTATATAATAATTTTATATTATTTAATTTCGAAACATTATGCATATTATATTTATTATATGTTAATTATAAGGCTTCTAACTATCTTAAAAATTATAACAATTATTTTTCAATAGATTAATAATGTAAAAGGTTTTTACATTTCCATTTTATATCCATTAAATTCGTAGACAGAAACATCAATTATATCTTAGTTCAATCATATAAGGAATTATCATCACTCTCTACTCAAAACCTTAAAACAATAATTAATGAATTTTTCATTTTTATATACTGTTATAGTTTTTTATTTTTATTCCACGTGAAACTTTGACTCACACTTAAATTTTCAACGTGCATTTTGTCATCACCAAACACGATTAAACTATTGTAATTCAACATTCGATTCTTTTGACATCTAAAGACACAATGCAACATTCAATTCTTTTATGAAAACTGATTATTTTGTGCACCGATTCAGAGTTTAAGGATAATTATTTGTGTAGTTTGAGAGTCTGAAATAAAAATCACATTGTACTGAGACAATTACAATGAAAAAGCAACTTAAAGTGGAGAACAACACAACCAATCAACCACTACAATATCATGAAAGTGAATTAAAACCTGAAAGTGGTTCTCCACTCATGTAACAATAAATGGAACTCAATATTTTCTACCACCTACTCTATTTTCTCTTGTCTCTCTATATTTTCTAGCTAATTAATTAGAGAGACATACAAACATTGTCTGAAAGGAATTTAAAGTTTCTGCTGAATTTTTCATTCCTGTTCTTTCCTGTGTCTTCAAAATACATTGAATATTGATTTTGATGTTTTAAAGTATATTAAAAAGATTTTTAAATTACCAAGTGTATTTTAATGTTAGGTAAAAAACAACAAAAATACCCAGATAATTTGTACTCGTTTGAGAGGACTTATCAATTTTCAGATCATATTTTAAAATATTTTTCACTTTTCTCTTTCAATAAATAGATTTAACTTGATGATATAACAAGGATAAAAAAAAAGGGCCATGAGGTAAACTAAACAAAGTATAGGATGAATAGGTTTATCAGTTCAGGAAAGTGTAAAGTTCATGTTCTAACACAGGTTTGGTAGAAACACATTTTAGTTAACACACTGAAGGTTAAAATTGATCAAAAACTTAAAAAAATCAAGAAAGGGTCAATTAAGCTATGACATCTGCCAAAGTTTGTGACTTTAAATAAATTTCAACCAGCAAGAGTGAGTTGGTTTAAAAGAATATGTGAAAGAGTGTGATCCTAGTATTAATGTGTATCTGCATGGATTCAAAGAGAAAATGCAAGTCCAACCACTTAAAGACAAGTGTTCCACTCAAGTGGTAACAAATGTCCTAAAAGATATGCAATTATAAAGGAACCAAAGTACACTCAGTAGTCACTAGTCTTTTGTCTTGTCATATGGTCCCAGCAACTTAGGATTCGTCAAGGCAAAGCCGGCAGCATGAATACTTCTACATCCTCTCTTTTTTTCTCAAGTTTATTCTCTATTGGTCACATAAGCACCAAACTTACCAGACAAGACAAAACAGAATGTGTTCTTATTCTGTTCCTTTCTTTCATAAAATAAAATCAAAGGACTTGAAGAAAAGCATCTCTCCATTATAATTCCTTTTCTTCAATATATCTTCATCATATCTATTTCATGATTTTCTCATTACCAACATCACTGTTTTCTACAGTTTCCAAGTATAGCTAATTTTACATTTTAATCTCTCTCTAGTTTATACCAAACATATTGAAAGGAAATATTTGATTAAGAAAACCTTTTTATTGGAAAATAGTATATCCTCTGACATACACAGTCAATGTATATAGAATTTTATATTTGTTTGACAAGACTTTCTCTGTTAGTATTTGTAATGAAATTTACCCTTCAATCACAAATTGTTGATTTTTAGAATAAATACTTTAAAACTCTTATCTGTCATGTTTTCTTATTGGGCCACACTAACCATATACTGAACTTAAACTCCTTTTTTTTTTCAAATAAAACAATATTCTCTGTTGATGTATTACTTTATATTAAAGAAGTCCCAAGTGATTTGGTTTCCTCAGCTACAATCTCCCATGTAGATTGAATTCAGCAAATTTTCATTGGCATTATTGAAGAAATTGCTGGATAAATTCATCTACTATAAATTGTCTCAATTACCTATGCTAGTGAAAAGGACTAAGGGGTTGGAAGCCAAGAATATTTCTTGAAAAACATAGGGGAAGAAGTGTGGTTTCTGATGCTTTCAAGGAAAAAGGAAAAGTTGATTCTATAATTCAAGTCACAGAATTCTTCTCTAAACTTTTGGAATATGATTCCTGCATTTGACAGTGGGACAAAAACAAATGCAGGTGCACACTGATATAAATTGATGGGTCAATTTTGATAGCAAATGCAACGTGTGAGGTGAGGTGTCACAGAAAGTATAATGCACACAATTCCAATGGACAAGTGCTTTCTCCAAATCAAAAGTAGAACTGAAGAGAGCCCACAAAGAAGAAAGTAAGAAGAATGACATCTCTTTTCAAGTAGCTAGGAAATATATTGGATCAAGTTCAGTTTTTGAGTTGCTTCTGTCCAAGATTCTATGCCTCACAAGGCTACTTTCCTAAGGGCATTTTCTTTATAAGGACATAATTGAGTACAACCAAGGCTTGTGAAGATCTTGTCAAGGTGAAAAAAGACATGCAAGAGCAGTTGTAGAAACTTTCATATATTTTAGTTGAAACACCAAAGAAGTGCTCTTCAAGATTACAGGACAATCATATTTCACTTTATTTATAAGGTTTAGCTGTTTGGATCCAGAAGGGGTGTTACATAACAGGTAGATATATGATTTTAAACGTAATAAAATCTTGAGGGCAACCCTCAAACAGTAAAGTTTTTGCCTTGTCAAAGTTTTAAGTTGGAGTCTAGTTGGTTGCCCTTTGAATATTTTCTTGTGCTTCTATATAGAGTAATAAGATCATATTTTTTGGCTTGAAAGATAATGTACTATCAGCAGCAGCAGCAGCAGATAGCAGCAAGAAACTTGCATGCTTTAAGGATGCACAGCCACACTGAGAGGCATATGATGATGCAAGGAGGCAATGGGGCTTGTGATTCAGGACTTGTTCTTTCAACCGATGCTAAGCCTAGACTAAAATGGACACCAGATCTTCATGAACGGTTCATAGAAGCAGTCAATCAACTTGGAGGAGCAGACAGTGAGTCAATGAAAATGATGAACAGTTTTTGAATCAGATATCTATAATTTTGAAGCTTATATTGATTCCTCTTGCTTTGCAGAAGCTACACCAAAAACAGTTTTGAAACTGATGGGGATTCCTGGACTTACTCTCTACCACTTAAAGAGTCATCTACAGGTAACATTTTTCCAATTACCAGAATAATTAAGACAATTTCTATTTAATTTTGGTGATGTTATGTGTTTCGGTATACCAATAATTTTATATCCTTCTAGGAGTCGAGATCAATTACAATTTAAATATCTTTTTCCTTCAGTTTTCTTGTAAGGATAAAATTATGACGGAGTTTCAAATCTAAAAGGATAATATCTCGGATGGAGTGATTAATCAAAACACCTAGACAATCTGCTTCTTATAATGCAGAACTTGCTCACTATCTATTTTAACTGGTGAACCAATTAGCTTTTGTAACCAAATTAAATTTCAATGACATAAAAAACTCATTCTAGTCACTGGCATTTACTTGGGAAACATAGTTGAAATTATTTGCATTACTTATCTTGTTAGTACATATGTATTTGTGTGTACTTATTAATTTCTCTTTCTCCTCGGCAGAAGTACAGAATCAGTAAAAATATGCATGGACAAACCAATACTGCCAACAATAAAATTGGTGGGAGAACTTCTCTTTTGATGTGTTTTCCATGCATTTTTAATTGAATATCATGAACTACACAGGACCTATCTTTACTAATCATATAATTTGAAAATCAATTTATCTTACCGGTATCAACTACAGAAGCAACAAGCAGAATGTCAGAAGCAAGTGGAATTCAAATGAAACATTTAAGCATAGGCCTACAGACAAACAAGTAAGAAAACTTTCAAGTTCTGTCATCAAGTTTCCAATGTTCAAAATGAATTCTCTTTAATGGGAAGCAACACTAACAGTAATAAATCCTCAATCCAGAAATTCAGAAATTAATGATGCCTTACAGATGCAAATCGAAGTACAAAGAAGACTGCATGAGCAGCTTGAGGTATAGAACATCTTTGAACTTTTAAACTTAATTTATATTGATAATCTACTAAATAAGTAAGAAAACATTTGCAATGGTTACTTCTACTTTGAATGTAAGATTTTAAGCAAAAGTAAAATATAATGCATGCATAATGAAAATGAAAATTTGTTGAAAAATTCAAATGTGAGTCTAAATCTCACGTCAGATAGAAATAAAAAAGTTGAGCAAAATATAAGGTAGAAGTCTCATAAATCCATTTCTTTAAGGTTTTGAGTTGGAATAGCTGCGAATCTCTTTTGGGGATAGACTCAGGTCTAATTATTGTGTACTTTCCTTCTCTCCTTTATATCAAAATTCATGAATTTGAACTGTAATTTTTATGTTATTTAATTTAGAATGGTAACTGTAATTTCATCAGAACCACGTTAGAAAACTTATTGAGTGAGTCTTGTATCTCTATTCGCCGGTGTCAACTTTTACTAGATGCTGAAATATTTCACAATTTTGTTTTCAGAATCCAAAAATTTTCTGTTTTCAGTACACATTGGAGTTTGCAAATTGTTTCTGTTCTGATTCTTTTTCTTCACTCTTTAAGCAGGTACAGCGACACTTGCAGCTAAGGATAGAGGCACAAGGGAAGTACCTTCAGGCAGTGTTGGAAAAGGCACAAGAAACACTAGGAAGACAAAATTTAGGTGCAGAGGGTGTTGAAGCTGCCAAAGTTCAATTATCTGAACTGGCATCAAGAGTATCCTCTCAAAGTCTTGACACTAAATTTTCAGAACTGAAAGAGCTACAGGTTCTGTGGCCTCAGCAAACACAAGATGGCCAAGCCACTGAGTGTTCAATGGGGAGTTTCTTAACCTATAGTGAGGAATCTCAAAGAGACAGAGAAACACATAATATGAGCCTGAATCTGATAGCCTTCAATGGCCCTCCATTTTCAGTTTCAAAAGATTGTGTGGAAGAGTCAATGCATTTGAAGCCTGATCTCACATTGAGTGAAGATGTGAAGCAGAATATGATGTTTCTTTCCTCATCAAGTGATGGTAAAGTAGTGAAGGGAGATTTTTTACAAGAAGGGCCTTCAAGCCTCTTATCCATGAATGTTGGAGTTCTAGAAGAGGAAAAATTTGGGAGAACAACTCTTTCAAAGGAAGAAGGGTGGAAAGTAAGAGACAGCACTGAAACTGGGAGAATGGCAGTTAAATTGAACCATGAGAAGATTTCTCCAGATTATAGACTTCCAAACTTTGAAGTGAAACTGGACCTGAATTCCCATGATGATAATGATGCTTCTTCCCACTGCCAACAATTTGATTTGAATGGTTTCAGCTGGAATTGCTAGGACTTTTAGTGTGTAAAATATGGACATGAAAGGCTAAGAATATTTCATGCTTAGTTCCTACTCCATGAGTTTTCACTTTTGGGGAGTAACTAGCAACTAGTTTTTGGCACATGCCAATTACAACCCTTTGACAATAACTGAGATGAATAGAATAATTTGCTATATTCAAAAGACTGCATTTAGAATTACCTATGTACACTACATCAAACAAAAGGCAGTAAAGAATACACTATGACCCTTTACTTGTATGATCTTATGATTGAAGAGTTCAGAGCTTATTTCCAAACTGATTTGATTAAAAAAAAGCAGTAAAAGATTATTTCTTTGTCACCAAGATTAACTTAGATGGGATTGTTGTTGGAATAAAAATAGTGACAATTAAACTTTTTGTACTTCCCGTTTTCTGATAGCAATTATTTAGTTTGATAACTTTTATCTGTCAGCAGCTTTCTTTTGTAGCCTCTTTTAGTTGTTGAATTTCATTTTCTTTTTCTCTCTTTTTAGTCTTGAATCTTGTGATTACTCCTTGATTGTTGGATGCACTTCTTAGATATTCATCCATGTTGTGTTAATCTTTGGGAGCAAAATGGATATTAGGTTGCACTAGAGTCAACTGGAAAATGTTTTACTGCAGAGGTACACGTTATGAGAAAAATTTTCTCTTATATTTCTGATAAACTTCTTGTTTTTTTTTTTTTTATCGGCAAAGTGCTGATAAACTTTTTCAAGAATTTTCACCAACAATTAAAAAATAAAAAATGTAAAAATGTAAGAGGAGATCTATAAATCTTTCAACCCAGAGAAAAAAACAAAACATAAGCTTCTATTTCAAAAATAGTCAAAACTTCTTTAAAAGGTCAACAAAAACCTATTTATGTTTAAACTATTCAACTAATGGACTTATTAAGTTCATCCAAGAAGCATCTAATTAGTTGAATAACAAATAATGCTTAAATAAAGATTCTAATTACATTAACAAAGAAACAAATATAAATTCCCAATACAAGATAAACAATTTCTATTATAGTTGTGATTTGCTTGAAAAGTACTCGGTATAATACTTGTCTTAAGTTTTTGAGATTGTGGAGTCGGGAGAAATATTTAGTTAAAGTTACAAGAAGATTAAAAGAGTGACGTTGTAAGATACTATAATTTTTTTTAAATCATTACTTTAGGGGTATATTTATTTGCATATAGAAGTTGTAGTGTTTCAATTATTTAATTAACGTTGTATTTGGGTAAGGTAATTTAAAAGGGTAATTAATTTATTTGAAGAATTTAAAGTATTTTTATATATAAATGATTTGTTTGGATAATGTAATTAAAAAGAAATTAAAATGTTGAAAATGAATAAAATAGAACAATTTTATATACTGTAAAAAAATATAAAAAAAATTGAAATTTAACTTTACTTTTACTTCAGTTAGGTCAAGATAAATTGATTTAACTAAGTCTGTTTAGGCTAAAGGCTTAATTGAGTTGGTTTAATTTGAAGGTCAAGGCAAGTTGACCTAAGTCAAACTTTAAGGCAAATGAGTTGGACTGAAGATCATGACGAGTCAACATAGGCTGCGGGTTGAGTCGATTTGCACAGACGAAGGCTGAGCTGATTTGAGGCAAGTCGAAGGTTGATCCAATTGAGTGAAGGTTGAAGGTTAAGATGATACGACATTGCATAAAGGATGAGCCAATTCGACTCGACATAAAAAAGGTGTCGAGTCGGTCGTGGTCAAGGTCAAGATGAGTCAACTAGCTTGAAGGTAAAGAAAATTAGACTTAGGTCGGGCCCAACACTGAGACAAGTCAGTTGGGTTAAAAATTAAGACGAGTAACTATAACACCCCTTCTCGGAGTGTCACAGAAAATTTTTCCAAACTACACGTTCACATTTAAAACCACACATTTATTAATATTATACAAAGAGGACGTCAAAGTTTTCAAGAATAATTATTGAATTACAAACCAAATCTTAAAGTAGTTTAAAATTACAAACCACAACGTTCTATAATTTAAAATATATATTTAAAAGTCCCGAAGAGTGTTTCCCAATGCATCCTCACACTAAATGTCTTCAGTTTTACCTGAAACATCATCTACTCCCGTATAACGACACGAGTTATACGATCATCGTAGACACACAAGTAGAGTGAGCTAACTGAATACAGAAAAACATAAGTTACAGATAAACCTACTTACACACTTTGAATGTTTAATAATATTATTAACGTAAACATACTACCTTCACGTATACTTCAGACACTACTCACTTCTCATCTGACTCTAATCACTTCTAATTTCACACGTAGCTATTGGATTTATCTCGATTTTTAAGCATTTGTTAAGTATATGCCAAAACCAGCCCCTCATATGGACCGTGGATAAGAGTTGTCCTACGCTCGCCGCATTAGATATATCTCCCTAATTCTTCAAGGGCTTACGAGTAAAAACATTGGTGAGTAACATCCATTCACCAAGCACAATACTCAGCACAAGTCAGAAACTCTTGGCGAGATATTTGTACCCTCTTGAAAGAGGAAAAGTAATAGGACTCGAATCCACCTATCGCCTTACATAGGTAAAAAGGAAATCATCTTTTTTAACTACTGAGATAAATATAAATCATCCCAATGATACGATAAGATTAGAGAATCAAAAAGGATTATCTATTAGACTCAAAGAACTCAACATTCATTAACTTAAATTAAGTCTAAAATACATTTAGAATAATGTGTTGTCTACTTTGACCTTTGCTCAATGTTTTACTCGTAATTTTTCTCTACAGTATTCCGACTGAAGAGATTCTTGTTTTGTTGGATTTTAAACTCGAAAATCTTTTCTTGGACACCAGACTCGTAAAATATTTTTATTACAATTTTAATATTTAAAATATTCATCACTCTTACTTAACCTTTTTAATTATGGTTCATTCATAGACATCAAAAAACTTTAAATTAGTAAATATGATGCAACTATCAATCATAATTTCATCATAGACAACAAAAATATTAAGTTTATATATGATATCATAATACACTTCCATTACGCTCAAATACATAAATTTCACGTCCAATATAATACATTCAACACAAAAAGTAATGGTAAGCTACCATAAAAAAATAATTTTAATATAAACGTTCTGGGAAATCAAGAAATTGAATCTGGCAAAGCCGGTTAAACATCTTCTTATCCTTCCAGATAGATGTAATAGAAAAAGGATATACACTCAATAATTCATACAAACACCATAAAGTCCATTCATCCCCAAAAATCATACAAATTAAATATATCACAAAATAATTTAACTGCACATAATCTGTTTGATAAGAATTAGTTGAAAACACATCAAGTAGACTTTCAGGAAATAGAGGTGCGTCACAATGGACAACTTAAGTATCAGGTCTTTCCTTAGCCAAAGTGTTCCTCAACATGTTATTAACAAATTTCTTATTCACAGATTCAAAACAACAGCATATAATATTATCATAGAAATTCAAATAGTTATACAACAAGCACATAGGTTTTTATCAACAGTAATTGCACAAAATTTCAAGACATAAATAGTTATAAAAAAATATTTTATAATATAAAAACTTAGAAAGGTTAGCTCCCCTTACCTCTATTTCAGACACAATTTCTTGCTCCGAATTTGTTTTCTCGAAAACCCTCCAGAGCCTCTACTCTTCTAAAATTTTCTTCCTTGCTATTTCTTCTCAAGATTTCTCACTTGATTCTTCCTCTCTTTGTGCAAAATAGGCTCTCCTCCCATGGCTATTTATAGTCCAAAAATTTTACTATTTAAATTATTATTTTTAAATATTATTTATTATTTTAATATTATTTTATTAATATTTTAATCACCACTTGCAAAACCACTTACAAATCTTATCCTTCCTTAATCATGCAACTCAGAGATTCTTATCCTCTCAATTTATTTATTTATTTTTGGTTTAATCATTCACTTGGTCCCTATTTTCGCCTCAAATATCAATTTAGTCCCTTTCTTTCTGAAAATCTCAATTGGATCCCAATTTCATCAAAATTGGAACAATTGAGTCCTTTCCGTTAATTTGTCTATAACGGAGTTAGTGAGTTGTTGACGTGTAACAGTGTAATCAGATTGTTAGGTTACGTGGATGATTGATGTTGNAGATAAAGGCACGTGTTTAATAACCAATTTTATTTTTAATGAATTAATAACTAAATTTAAATAAAACGAAATAGAAAGTAGATAAAGGTAAAAATCGTATTGGGTTTTATATATTGCATTGATCTGAATTAGGGATTGGATTGTGAGTTCCTTTAGGGTTCGAGAAANGCTAAACCAAATACTAGACTAAACAAATATCTAAACACAGTTAAATTAAATTAAATGCAAAACTAAATTAAAGAAATTAAAAACAACTAATCCTAATATGCAAACTAATTAAAAAGCTAAAGAAACAAACATGTATTTTTTTTTACCAACTCACTTGATCTCATTTACCTCTACCAAAGAAATTGAATTTGCAAAAGACCCAAAACTTAGACCTCTTGGCCGTGACCTCCAAATGCTCCAAATCCCAATTCACTTTCTTAAATTTTAAAACCCAAATTTTTAGGCTAGGAATGTGCTCCAGCCGTGACCTCAACCAATTTTAATCCTCCAAGACTCCAAAATGAATATCAAGCACNTAGCACCCTTTTAAGGTAATTAATTTGGTGATAGAATTCCATTTTCCCTGCATGCATTACCGTGAGCTTCCAAGAGAAATCAACTATAATTCTTCACTCCAATTGAAGCTTCCAAGAAAGCAAGCACCNNCCCCACCATTCCTTTTAATGTTCAGCTGGTACACTCTTCTCCCNATGAGATTAAATGCTCTCCAAAAGTCTCCATCACAATAGACCATCCAATGCTTACCTAGTCCACCTACTCACCTTGTAAAAATCCAATTCTCTCTCTTCATGAAGCAAGGAGTGAACGGTTCACTCTTCTCAATGGGTTGCAATGTCTAAAAGCTTNACTCATTCTTCAAGAAACTAAGTTTATCAAGCAACAAATTGATGAAACAATTCCCAAAGCAAGACATCACCGTGGGACCATTTGCCAAAAGGAATTTCCAATTCTCTCTTCTCAAGAAACCAAAGATGTAGCTCACCAAATTAATTGTTCTCCTTGCAGCCGTGACTTCCTCCTCCCATTCTTGGTCAACTTTGCAATGTAATATAAAACAACAACAAAATAAACTCCTTGAAGATGCCAAGCTNGACGTAGCTTCCCAAGGTAGGTTTATCTTCTTTCCATCTCTTCTCCCAAGGCTAATAAAATTCAACAAANATGAAACAATGCAAACTACTTCACTCAAAATCATCCACGTACAAGCTCACCTACTCCTATCCAATCACCTTTTCATTCTTCAAAATTAAATGGAAGCTAAAGGAAACCGGACCAGCCATCCATTTTCTCTATTNTCATAGCCAACATTCCAAAANCCACATGGATATATGAAAGTGTGTATTCATCCTATTCAAACAATGCCAAGACCGTGAGTAAGTTCCAGCTTTTCTCAAGCAAAATGGTGTTCCATGGTATGAGCCTTACGAGAAAAAGAAATGAAACATTCTCTTCTTCATCAACCAAAAGTAAATAACTTTGCAAGCAAGGGAAGAGTAAGAAATGAGCTATCCATTCATTCTATGAGAGAAAAATAACGTAAATTGCATTCAACTTCAAAGGCAAAGTTTATATTTCTCAAGAACATGGTGTTCCCTCAGCTCTGAAAGTTTTTCAGCCCCAAAACCAATTGAAAAACGAAACTTCCCCAGAGAGAGACCACTCTGCAAGGTGACGGCTGTTGTCCTCAAATGGTCCAAGAATTGTGTGTCAAAAAAACTAGGGTGGGGTCCACCCAAACCCTAAAGCCATGTCACAAACTCTACAAATGGGCTTTTGTGCATTCTACCAAATTAATTGGCCCAAAGTTACAAAAATTCATTAACAAAAATCTAAATTACTAAGCTAAGCTAGATTAAATCTAATTTGCCTTGTGGAAATTCTTCAATTTGCTAGGTGCCCTTCCAAAAGTCCCAAAGTATAGTTCCAAAATTGTCCTGAAAATAGAAATAGGAATAATTAAGCTCAAATAATTCAAATTAATTAAAATATGAATTATTGGTCTAATTAAGTCCAAATGATGAAAATGACACAATAACTAAGAATTAAGCGCAAATCATCAACACAATTCGGCGCGAAAAACTAAGTTAATGGTATAAAATATCGACTCATCACCTACACATGGGTTTTTTACAAAATTGCCCCTAAAAGGGTCCAAAACACCTAATTCTAATTAAGGACTTCTAGAAAACGAAATTACAACTTTAATTAGAATCTAAATGACTAAATGTTGAACCTTTGAATGTGTCACGCCATATCCTAATGCTCCAGATGATGTTTCCACAACTTCCCTGTAACCAGAAATGCACTTAATCAGCTCAGAAAATCCAAATTAGCACAATTACGAATTTCCGACCAAATTAAGTAGAATTCGGAAAACGGGGAAATAACAGACAATTAAACACAATTCCCCGGTTTATTTAAGTGCAATAAACTAAATATAGTTCAAGAAATAATGACTCATCAGAAACCTATTCAAATATCACTCATTTTTTACTCTAAGCAATCCAGTGTAAGGTGTCCTAAGCGCTCTGCTTTTGTAACGCCTTCGTGACCCCATCTTCACATACGTTTTCACTGAAGGTGGATCGGTGGACATAACTCCCAGGGAGATGGACGGTTCTTCACATGGCACACTCTGTCCACCATCGTTTGTTCTTATTCGTCTACCTTTCTCTCTGGCCACCTCTTCCTCCAACACAACAACTTTCCTTCTAAGTTCTGCAACTATATTTTGTTGCTGCTCTAAAGTACGCAAAAAACTCTCTCTGCGTTTTCTTTTCAATAGCTTCTTTGCTGATGGTTTGTCATCTTTCATTTTTGGTCTTGGTTGGTCATCGTTCTTGATGGAATCTTATGTACTCCTCTTTTTCGCATTTTTTCATTTTATTGTATACGTGTATTAACTTGTAAGGAGCATGGGTTACTATAAATACCCAACTTCTATCTTGTAATTGACACTTTTGAGATTAATGAGAATTTGGTTTTCTGACCTTCAGAAATAATTCTCCCTTGAAATAATTCTCCCTAGAGCACTTCAACACTCCTTGGAGGCGGTTTCTTGGATGCTTAGGCTCCAATTTATCAAATCTAGGGTTTATTCTTTCATCTTTTCCATTAATTGCATCTAGTTTCATCATGCTTGTGGTGAACTAAACCCTTTGTTGTTGGGGAACAATGTAATCCTTTTGAAACTCTCTTATATTGAAATTTTTATTTTGTTCATATTCTTGTATTATCAATTGTTGGGTTTCTTATCTATGATTAATGCTCTTATCGTTTAACGCATTCGGTAAGAAGATATTTGCCTTTGTCGATACGGAGACGTACGGGGAAGTCATGAACTGATAGGAATTCCCTTGATTAAGCAATATTGCCTAGAGATAGGGGTAGGACGATCAATTGTATTTGCTTCTATAATATATTGCACTGCTAATTACTTAAGGAGACTAAAAATGGTAAACTAGCAATTAGTGGTAGGCTCTTTTCGCCGAGAGATCGAGTTTAGAGTAGGCTAAGAAAGCTGCATGACAATTTGATATTAAAGCGAATTTAATAAGAAAAATAGATATAAGAGAGTGGATAAGGATGAAATTGTAAAACCCAACAACTCCATTAATTCATATCTTTTCTTTGCCAATTGATTCACTTGCATTTGCATGTTTATTTTCGTTTTGCATACAACTATCAAATTATTTCCTTTTCAAGTCTTATGCAATCAATCTACATGAAAGATAAGGCCTAAGAGTCCTTTGGAAGAACGATATTCAGTCTTACCGTTTATATTACTTGATAACGATCTGGTACACTTGCCAAGGGTTTAACAATATACCTTGGTTACTTCCTATACATTACTCATAATTAACTCCTCTTTTCTTGATTTCATGTAGAAGGTAACGACCCTAATATGCCCCTGTAAAAATCTTCTGTGTGCACCCACTTTCTTGTTTGAACCCTTCTCCATCATCAAACTTATTTGTTTTCCTTCCCATAACCATATAGTAGCCTCTACCCTAAGACCATCCTAACGTACTATATAATACTCGATTATTCTCGAGATACACTAAACCTGAAGTTTACGTGATCCACCACACAACCATATACTTAAAGCATAAAACATAATAGAGCATAATATAGGGACATGATTCATCACCAAACACATTCACAAGAGATAAATATGATCACTCCCATTTTGTCATGACAATCATGGAGCCCAAAGCCCGTGATCTTTGCCACCAAATTGCACTCTAGGAGGATTGTGGATGAGGTTAAATGGCAGTGAATGACGGAGAATGCAGGAGGAGGGTGAGATGAGGGAGAGCAAGATGAGGGTGGTGTGGCCCTTGCGTTTGAAAAGGTTGAGTTCGGAGAGCTTGGAGTGGAGCTTCCGGAGTCGGAGGAGGCGGTAGAGACGGCGTAGCCAGAGAGGAGGAGGCCAGTGGAGAATGCGGGAAGGAGGGTTGTGGCAGCAGAGGGTGGGTGGAAGGCATCAGTGGCGTCTGTGCTGACAACAGTGAGAAGCGGGA
Organism: Vigna radiata var. radiata; assembly: GCF_000741045.1. NCBI lineage: Eukaryota > Viridiplantae > Streptophyta > Magnoliopsida > Fabales > Fabaceae > Vigna > Vigna radiata. The sequence goes on from NC_028351.1 coordinate 17,956,630, forward strand.
GGGCACCACCAGGATGGCGGTGGAGCTAGGAGGAGTCGTCGTAGACTTTTCCACGGATTGAGATCCACGCGTCGTTGCGCAAGTTGTGTTTACGGAGTTCGGACGAGGAAATGTAGGTTACGGGAGAGTCCATGGTGTGAGAGCAGAGTGAATGATACTCTTGATGTCAGTTGTTCTGCTTGGATGGATTAGTTTCACGCCTACAGTTTCAAGTGGAGCACCATTTGTTTCCCCGGCTACCACGTTGCCATCTGAGGAAGATCGCACTGCCATTGGTAACTTTGGCCTAATATTATAGTTTTGGATCACAACTGCAGTATTGCCAAAGATGAAATCAACCGTGCCATTGATGTTACATTCTCTGTAGAATTGACGGTGGGAATGAGTATAGAGAGTATCATGATATGCATCAATGCGGCACCTATAGAAAACTGCTTAATCTGCACTTATCATTACTGCTTGATGCTTCTATGAACTAGCACTATTCCTTAAACCCATATCTTTAGGAATGAAATTTCTTCTAAATACAACTGATTGCACCCAACAAACCACAAACAAAATATTTCCTAGTCATCCAAACTAAGTTTATGAAATGACAAATAAACGGATGACGGATGTCAACATCCAAACAAAATATTGTAATACTACGGTTGGACAGATGTCAACATCTATGGGCGGACATCGACATCCGTTTGTCCTTCAACGGAGGTCCATGTCCGTTCACGAATGTTGATATCCGTTTACTTTACATCCGTTTAAATATTATTGAAGGACAAAAGAGAAATTGGGAGGTGCAGGAAGTAATGTTTGGTAGTGGAGAGAGTAACACCCGTAGTTATTTGGGTGAACTTCAATTTTCATCTTTATATTTTCTTCACACTCATTTTTTTTTTTAAACTTGTTACAAAATATTATTTTATTTTATTCTCTTATTCTTTTTTGTCGGAAAATTCAATCGTTTACATTTTCAAATGTTACACTTAAATCCCTTGTCATATTTTCTGTCAAGAAATATTATGAATACATCCCCTAATGAACCCTTTTTGAACTCTCCCAACCCTTTCTTACTGTTGTAAGCTATTAAAAAATATAAATAAAATCAAGCCTTACATTCTATTTGAAGATTCTGCCTTTTTGTAATTTTTAACCAATAACCAGCCTTATTATTTGATAATTTGTATGTTCCCGCAGAGTCTCTTAAATAGCATATGTTTAATACTTTTGTTTTCCACCATTCAAATTAATTATATTAACATTTTTATTAATTTTTAATTTTAATCATTTAAGACTAGTTTTTAGCAAGAACATTTCACATAATTAAAATTTATTTTATTATCATTATTTAATTTATAATAACCATATTTCAAACTCTCAATGTCTATTAGCAGTTATTAAGTTTTATATTTTCATTTAATCACATATCAACATGTAATATACTTTCTAAAACATTTATTACAAAAACCAACCAATTCCATATACACAATATATTATCATTGGATATGCGTGTATGTAGTGTTTCTTTTTCTTTCTTTTTTTTTTCTTTTTTCTTTTATCAATTTTAAATTTTAAATCTTATGTAAAACAAAACATTATATTTATTTACCAAGAAATTCTCTAAATTTCCCCATTTCACCGGTCCTTTATTTTCTTTGAATGCTCCAAAATCCACCGCAACTGAAACCCGCTATCCCGAGCAGAGGAAGAAACGCCACCATGAGAATCAGATAATGAAGAAGAACATCGTATATTCATCATCTCCAACTGTTTTGTCTTCAAGTTTTTGTTAAAATTTCAGAGTATTTTTCCGGTTTTGTTTTTTGGTGCGCTGTCTATATTTTGATGTGCTTCTGTTTCTGTGCTTTTTTTGTTGTTTGCTACATTAATTCATTCTCTACAAGTTTTCATAGTTTCATGACAACCAATCGTTTATGAATAATCTGAACCAACTTTAAGGTTATCATAATTTTTTTATACCCTTATCTGATCATAAATTCTTATGCACAAAAAGCTTATTTTTGTAATAATTAGTTTAAAAAACAAAACCTAGACTGTTGACATTGTACACACAAGAGTTTAATGCATTGCGAATATATATGATTGATTCATGATACTGTTATTCAATTAGAAATTACGAAATGCCTTTTAGGATAGTTATAGCAAAATCAACAACTTACTATACATGGAGGTTTCTGATCGAATGAAAAGTATAAAACTGCTTTGCAAGTGCATAACCTATTTTTCTCTTGTACATCACTACTGCATTGTTAAGACTCATAATTGCTGTTAGGTTTTTATTCTTTTTGAACCAGGTAGGTAATTATCATTTAAATTTATAGACATTTTTTTGGTAAAAATACTATTTTCTTATCGCTATATGCCACTTTTTCTTGTCTTATCTTGAGTTTCATATTGAATATCTGAAGTTGTTAGTTTGATGCCCCTTTATGCAATACACTCAACTTCCAATATTCACTGTGCATGACACCACCAAATATTCTGAAGATTTCTAGATGGAACGTTGGAGTGGAGTTTTGAGAGTCCCTCTGCATCCTAATAGCAGGAGATTCCATAGGGTTGGTGTGTCTCTCTGCCTTTCTCCGGAAACCAAAACACTTTGTGTAAGTAATTCATTGAACTAGAATCATATTGTTTATAGATAACAATTAACTTTTAGTTCAGATCAACAAAAGCTGAGTCAGTTGCTTACTATATATCAGTCTTTTAATTATGTAGCTTAGGAATTTAGCTTAGCATTCTTTCTTAACAAAGTCGAAATCCATGCAATATAATCAATGCAAGTTATTTGAGTTTCTTTTGGCATGGGACTTACTAAATGCTTTTTATGTGTCCATTAGTAGAAATCAGTTAATCATTTGACTCTACTGGTTGAAAGTACTTCTTTTGGTTATTACCTGAAATTTAGTTGAATTATGTGAAGTTAGGGATTTATGCATAAAGGTTAAAACTATTTGGAAAATGTAAAATAGATAATTTCAACGTGATTGAACCTTAAAATTCAGAATTCCCTGTTTCATTATCTTGGATAAAGATGCTTTCGAACTTGTATGGTTGACCACCTTCCCTTCTGCACCAAATGTTTTTCTGATTTGTTACAGGTTCCTATCGCCAATGCTATATTTTTTTTGGGTGACCGGGTGGAAGGGTCAGGTAACCCAGTGATTGAGAGGATATCAAATTTACAAAATCTATCTGAAATTGTTGTGACCAAATTTGGTTCTTCGATCAATGCTTGGGTTATTGAGGCTTCTGTTTTTAATGGACCTTTTGCTGTCTACAAGGACTTCATACTGTCCATGAATCAATATGGAGAACCAAGTTCATATAATCCAATTGATTTCCCTGCATCTACATCAACTGTGTCGCTCTTATCTAATTGCCTGGAAGAAGTATGATCTGTTCCCATCTTAAGTGCCACGAAGGCATGCTAACTATTGGAACTTAAATTTCCACATTGATTGTTGTAGTTATACTCATCTTCTAACCTTACTAACCATTTGAGGCAAAACAACCATCTTTAGCAAGGTTTTACATATCCTAATCATGTTCTTGCTCCTTAACTTATCTAAATTAAGGATCCTATATAAAAGGCATAACACCAATGTGCTACATGACTGGAGTTATGTGATTGTAATAGTTAAACTGAAAAAAAAGGTCCCCGTTCATGTCTGCAGCTTCTTATTACAAATGTTTTCCTTTCAATGTTTTGAATTTCTTGTAATGCAGGCAAAAAAAGTTATCTTAGGAACGCAAGTAGATTCAAAGTCTGGCTGCACTTCTGCCTGTTCTTTCTCTCAGCCCGAGACATTCATCCTTGGATTTAGCAAAGGTGGAACTGTGCTGAACCAGATAATTACTGAACTGGGATTCTCAGATATTGGTTCTAACGTGAATTCACCCGATGTGGGATCTGAGGATATTTACATTGTTCCCAAAACAAATGAAGACTTACTGAACAGCATCAGCGATATTCATTATGTTGATGTTGGTCTGAACACTGCTGGGGCATACCTAACTAACCATGATGTGTTTGAGAGAATCTCCAAAAGGCTCATGCAAGGAGCTCCTCAACTCCGTTTTATCCTTCATGGCACACCGAGACAATGGAGTGACAAACGTCGTGATTGGATACGGAATGAAAAAGATAAAATGCTGCATCTTCTTGAATCTGAAGTGCGTAAGAGTTTGGGAAAAATAAAAGTATTCTCAAGGTATTATTTTGCTGATATGCCTCCAAGTATGCAGATGCACTTTGAAATAATAGAAAGTTTAGACGTAAGTTAGCACTTCATACTCGATGGTTCCAATGATAGATTTCTTAGTTATCAGGATAAATGCAAGTAATGTACATTCGTTCTACTTGAATGTTTCAAAGAACAATTATAGTTTAGTTACATTTATCCTTATAATGATGACATCTTTCAGTGGACTAGCAACACTAAATTGTGTCTACAACGAAGAAATTGACGGGTTTCATAAAGCCTTGAAGCGTTTGATAAAAGAAAAAAAAAAAAAAGATGATGGAAATTCAGATCGAGATTATAATTTTGAGATTGGATTGAGATAGATTCGAGTTAATTTGAAGATGTTTTACTTCTGCAAAAGAATAGTTTGTTGAAGGATAAAAAAATTCAAGACAAACTTCATTGTGATGAAGACATGTTTAACTGACTTTCTTCGTGAATGAGAGTGTTTAGCAGTAATGCAAATATGCAGATGAATTGATAGTTCTTTTCAGATTTCAATTTAAATCACACTTGTTTCTCAGTTAATTTGCATTTTACACTATTTCCCCTTCTATCCTAAAACTTCCTTGATTATCAGTCCTAACGGATGCAAACATTCCTTTAACTATAAACTCAACTTTTGTATAAAAAGTTAGGCCATATTATTCATGCTTAAACTGATAAGGGACCTTAGCATAAGAGGCATGTTAAAGCTAAATAAATATATATTCAATACTTTCGCTTTTATGATATACCAAAACGCAATAAATAGGGCAAAGAAAATGTTAATCATTATATATAACTTTTTTTTCTTTTTTAAACAATCAACGCAGGGTTGTATACAACTTCCCTGGTAGTTTATATATATTTTTTCAAAATAGCATTGGGAATTTTCTTTCATTCCTTCATTCTTATTATACATAACTAGACATTTATGTAAATTTTTTTATATATATTAAGAGTAAAGAGGACCTGAGCCTTGGCTAAGGTCCCAGGCTCAGCTCTCAATCTGGGATGGACAGCCAACATTTTGCACACCCAGCCCAATTCAGCAAGCCTCAATGTTGTTTCTCACATGAATGCTGCGACTTGGGTCACAAGCTATAAAGGCATTGTTGTTTCTTTTTCTTTCTGATGTGGGATATAATTAGCATAAAGTTCACTCAATTTTGAAAGACTTCTGTGTATTTTTCATTTGTATGAAATACAAAATAATTGGATGAATTTGGGGAATAAAAAAAAAAAAAACCTAATCTGTATTCTACACCGTCTGGTATAAAGTGATGTTTGGTACAAAGTGATTAAATGTTTGAAACTGTTAAAATCTTCTGTATGTGATCATTCTCTGCAACTTTCAAGTATTCACAAATTGTCTTTTATATTGCCATTTCATAATCAGATGAATTACAGACAGAAACATTTATAAATTCAATCATATTGAAACTGAACTTTCTTGAAGTTTCCATGTTGTACTTTTGAGGTCCTTTCACGAAATAGGTGATTAAAATCTGTATCAGACAACTCCCACAACAACAACAAAAAGTTGAATTAGTTGCACTACAGCTTCACTTACGAATATAAAAGGATGTAAGGACCATCTGTGACCAGAATAAGAACCATGTAGAAACAAAAGCTTAACATCATTAAAGATTGAACTGATCTAGGTAGGAATACATCATAAAAAGTTGAACTGATCTAGATGGGATGAACCAGGCCCTTGATGCAGTGCAAAGCAAAGGCGATGCTTGAGAGTCACAGTAGTAAGCCACTGCATCTCACTTAACACAAGTTAATAAAGATTCTAAAACAAAAGCTAATAAAGTTTGTAACCAAACTAAACAGTAAAGATTCCAAAGTCAGAAAAGTTTGTCTGTCACAACTCAAAATGAATACTATAATTGTGTATATATAACTAGCCTATTTAACACAAAGACAAGGTTTGAAGTTGTAAAAAAAACTCCATGGGAGGTCTTTCAGCCTCTCAGAGAAATTTGAAATTTCCTGTATTCAACAATCGATCATCATCTTGATAAATTGAGTGAAAAATTTTCTTAGTCATCTTGATAAATATAAACTAAAGTACATATGTTCTGTTTGAATGTTCTAAATAACAATTCTAGTTTCGTTACATTTATCCATATAATTATGACTTGTCTGAGTAGACTAGAAGTAATAACTTGTGTCTAGATGGAGAAATTGGCGGGTTTTATAAAGCATTGAAGCCTTCGAGATTAAGAACACTAAGATGATGGAAGTTCAGATTGAGATTATAATTTTGAAATTGGATTGGGATTGATTGAAATTAATTTGAAGACGTTTTATTTCTGCAAAAGGATCAAAAAAAATTCAAGATGACTTCATTGAAAATACATGTCTGGATGACTTTTTTTGATCCCGTTACTGAGTTCAATGACGTTAATCTATGAAAAAGACACACGAGTCGACACCGTATATAGTTTTAAAACTAAATTTGGGTTCAGGAATTAATTACTTACAAGGGGCTTTAGCGTCTATTTCTGATCAAACTATTTTATCCAAGACTGAAATATGACATAGAAGGTAAGATCATGTAAGCAAAAAGGGCCTAGTGGAGTTGAAGAAGATCCAAGACTGAAATATTGCGTAGGATTTAGGGAGAAGGTAAGGTCATGTAAGCAAAAAAGGCTTAGGAAGGGTCTTTTTAAGGAAATGACAATGAAAATTGTTTTAAGATGTAGGGCCGAGGTTAACGTCCAACATCAAGTAAGTCGCCTAAGGGTCCAAAAGCCGTCCTCAACTCCAAGTCCTTTCGTAATTGTTTGTCAAAACTGTTTGGAGGATACCTATACAAGAGATTCTAATATCAAAGTCAACTCAATGTTGGTAGTTTAAGGGTAAGGTGAGGTTTGCACCTCATGGCTCTGATACCATATTAGAAGTGGGTTTTAGATCTAACTCAACCCTACAAAACTGGCTTGTAAGGTGAGGTTTGCACCTCACTTATATATTATAATTTGGCCTTATCTCTAGTCGATGTGGGAGTTCCAACAGTAAATAATCACACTTTACCTTTAAGTTGGTCAACATTATAGTTAATTGTCTTTATCATTGACTTCCCCACTCGTCCTCATGATTGGTGGCTTGTTCATGTGTCCTAATGAAAACTAACCATCTGGCTTGTGGTTGACCGGATGGTCATATGATACAAAAATTATTACAAATTTAAGACATTTAGTTAGTATCCTACAACCTATCATGGAAAGAATGATAAAATACTTTTATTCTCTATTTTCTATGCTTTCTCTATTTCTTGTCCCTTAGTACTCTATTTGTGCTATTTTCTTTTTGTGAGTGTTGCCTCTTTATTTCTGTCCCACTTTATTCCCTCCCAACAATACTGCCTTTCTTTTAAAAACATTCACTTTGTCCTAAGAAGTTGGAAACTAAAAGGCAACTGTACCCAAATTGTGAATGTCATTGGGAGAGCTTGTGCTATTTTTATGGATGAAACATAGAATAATTGAATTAATTTAGGAAAAAGAGAATGGATCTTATACTTTAAGCTCTGGTTTATAGTCGTTATATGTTTGTATTCTTTTGTTGAAGCTAAAATAAAAAAAAAAATGAGTCTATTGAACTAATATTCTGTGTGAATATATGTACATATATAAATGGAAAGTAGTAGTAGAGTTTTGAGATTCCAATTTCATCATAAAAGAGTACATTAAATATATATATATATATATATATATATATATATATATATATATATATATATATATATATATATATATATATATATAAAGAGAGAGAAGAGGAAGCTAGGAGCATAAGTTTGAGATCCGAACTTCATCTTGAAAAACGACATTGCATAGAATTGTGGCATCTCTTTATTTTTCTGTTAAAATGAAAAGACTACATGTGGATTGAGTTGAGGGACTTATATCAGATAATTTATAACCATGGTTATCAAACTTTCGAGTTAACTCTTAACTTCTTACGAGTTTACGTTTCCAGACATGGCTTCTGAGTTAACTTGGAAGTAAACTCTTTTATGTGTAAACTCGATAGAATTGATTGTGAGATCAGTAGAATTGTGTAGAATCGCGAGTTTGGAGCGATTCTGTGAGCTTGAAAGGGGAAAAAATTAAGAAAAACAAGGTCGTTTGGTCTTTTTCTATTATATATTTAATGAAATGCATCAAAATTAATGACAATAATCCAAGTATTTATGTTTTACAATATTTATTTTTATAAACAATATATCTATAAATTTTATTTATTTAAAGTTATGTAATTTTGTAGACTTATTTGAATTAAGATATTATTTATATAATATTTTTCATTTGAAGTAAACTCTTACAAGTTTACAAGTTGAGTTTACGAGTCAAGACTTTGAGTAAACTTGCGAGTTTGATAACCTTGTTTATAACTATATATAATATGGATTCATGACAAAAAAAAAAATAACGGCAATGCAAACTAAATGTTAGTATGTCATAGCTTGCATTGGCGATCACTCCCCGTCCTCGTCAGTGCCCGGGTGTCACATGCCCACCAGCTTCTGCATGGTTTGTCCTCGAAACACTGTACTGGGAGAGGCTAGGCTCTGATACCAAATGTAACACCCCGATATTTTTGAGATGTCACGGAGTAAAATTTTTTCGCAAAGTATTTCGATAACACAATTCGTTAAGATCATTAAACTTTATTTGATTAAAACGCAGAAGCAAAACATAATTATAAATGTTGTCTGAAATTCTAGAATATCGTTTTTACATAAAAATACCAAGTCTACAAAAGTTTTAAAACATAATGAGTAGTCAACCCCGATATAAAGATCCCAACTCTCGCCAGCTACTTCAATCCAGCCTTTATCTGCAACGTCATCTACTCCCGTACAGGTACGATCATCGTAGGTGGAAACCACAACAACAACATGCAAGGGTAAGCAACCAGAATTATCATAGCATACAAAATATCATATTCATATTAAACACAGAATAATATAACCATACAACATATTTCATGACAAGATTTCCATCATAGTCAATTTATTTATGACCTAATGTCATTTTCTTGTATTTGTCATCATAACCTGTTATCACTAATAGGCACCTGTTCCCAACAGGGCAATTCGAGTTGTCTTCCATTGCAACTTCCGACCTATCTCCCCGACTTCTCAAGGAATTACGAGTGAAAACATCGGTGGGAAACACTCACCGAGCACTACACTCACACAAGTCGAAGTCATTTTGGGCGAGACATCCACATCCCTTCGTAGAGGAAAGTGACACTCGAATAACTATCTCCATAGGAGAGTCCAACACATTATTATCGTATCTTAGTACGAAAAGTTCATCCATGACCGACAACAATACAAGGAAATACATAGTTTCATATTCACTTCACAATTTCGCACATATTCTCATTATCATGCATTCCTCCACCTACATAGTTTCGTATTCACTTCACAATTTCACACATATTCTCATTATCACACATATTCTCATTATCATGCATTCCTCCACCAATCATAAGACTTACATGATCATTCTCAAAATATAGATAGTCTCAACCGCATGCATTACTCAGATATAGATAGATACAATATGCTAACATCATTCTCAAAATATAGATAGTCGCATGCATTACTCACCACCAATCAGAAAATTAATACTGCTAACATACGCTTCCCTGCATCCTACAGCGATTCAAACTTGGTAGATAAACAAATAGATAAACTGATATGAGAGGGATGCTACCAGCCTTGCTGTAGTGCAAAGCAGAGGTGATGCTTGAGGACCACAGTGGCAAGCCACTGCAATTGACCCTCTCCCTTAAAAAATAAATTTAATATCGTGTGAACCAATGGTCCACATATCAGATATTAAACTGATAAGAACAGATACTACACTTGATCTTAGCCAAAAGGCCGAGAAAGGTATGATTTGTAATGAGTATGGATTCCACTTTTATATTTTATGTTGCAGCTTCTTGTCAGAGTCCGATGAATGTGGGACTTTGTCATTGGATTCATATATCCAGAAGAATATAATTTTACGCTACCGAAACATTTGAAACAACTCGACTTCACTACCGACACATTTCGAAACAATATGGTTTCACATTCAAAGGAGTTGCTCCTTCCGTTAAAGATATATGGTGATCATGGAATTGAGATGGCAGTAATGCAGTTGGAATATAAAAAACTGAAGTTTATGAAGGCGATAACAGAGCTATTCCATATCCACTGGTAATTCAGGTAATGAAAAAGTTTGTGCACTGTGATCCATCAATGTCATGCTATAAACTTTGGCAGCAGAATTCGTATTAATCATATGCCAAATGGATGTAAATGTGATTGCATCAGAGCATGATCCACCTTGCAAAGTAACAAATTTACCATTATGTAGGAATTTTAAGTTTAAAGACTAATAGTCAACAACGTAGGGCTCAATTGTCTTGGATCATTTTGCACCTAAAATAAGATTATCTCCTGAAATTGGTAGAAGATATAAGCAACCGAAAGATATTCCACTGAGCTTGAGTAACCAAATTGTGCACCAATTTCTACGCTGCCATGTAATTGTCATCTCCCGCCATCACCTTAAACAGAGGAGTTGGTTCAACTGGAAGTTTGAGGAATTTAGCAAGTGGTTGTAAAATATTATCCGAGCTACTTCTATCTATTATAACACTGTCACAGGTAACTTACACACATAAGCTAGAAATCTAATATTATCCACACCATTATCGTTCTTCAATTTGGTGCTTTTGTTACAACATGGCTGAGAACATTCATCTTAAGAGAAGATCCATAGGTTTATCTTCAAGGTAGTTATGACTGAGAAACATAAGTTGTCTACATCAGAAAATGCTGCTGAGTGAAATTCACAAGAAGCACATGAAGGATGTGGAAGAGAAAGCGGAAGAAGTAAAATAGTCTATTTTCAAGGTGGAATGGAGTTTTGAAAATCCATGTGCATCCTATATAAGAACATTCCATAGTGTTGGTGTTCCATAATTTCTCAAAATTAATGATCCTATATAAAAGGCATTGTGACTTATGTGATAGTGACAGCAAAACTGATGTGAATTCACTCAGCAAACTAAAATCTTGGAGCTATCAAGTATGGGTTTCTATTGCACTTAAAATTTATAATTATATGAACATAAAAGAAAACAATATAAAAAACTGAACTTATATAGAAGAAGGGATACACCATGCCTTTGCAATAGTGCAAAACAAAAGTGATGCTCAAGAGCCACAGTAGCAAGCCACTGCAATTGACCCTCTCCCTTAAAAAATAATTTTAATATCGTGTAAACCAATGGTTCACATATCAGATATTAAACTGATAAGAACAGATACTACACTTGATCTTAGCCAAAAGGCCGAGAAAGGTATGTTTTTAACTGAGCAAGTGTTGAAAATTTATAGCCGAACTCCAGCGTCTTGTTAGAATCTAGAAAAGTGTGGGACTTCGTTGATGTAGATATTGAGATATTTGGCTTTCTTACTTTTGATGATTTCAACTGTTTTTTAATCATCCTTTGTGGTATTGATAAAATATCTTGTAAATAATAAATTGTCAGAGATACATCTTTTTTTATATAGGATCTTGGCTTCTATCTTATTTTTTTCCCAACACTTTTCTATTATCCTTTATATTATTTTTTGTCTTGCCTTTTTCTCCAATGTTGGATATTGTCATCATGTTAATAAATTGGTAGTTTGAAAACAATATTTGATGAATGGCAGACATGATTTCTAATTTTGTTGCTCTCGTCTGAGGAAAGTTGGATCAGTTGTGTCTATGCTCTGGAGGTCGTAGCTTGTCTTCATAATCCGTCATTATTTAAAATTTTTATCGTTCAACCAACTATTATTTTGTAGAAGCAAAAAGTCTTCCAATTAACTTGAATCTATCTCAATCCACTTTCAAAGTATAATCTCGATTTGAATTTCAATCATGTGATGGTTTTTTTCTCAAAAGCTTCAAGGCTTTATAAAACCCGTCAATTTATCCGTAGTAAACACAATTTAGTGTTGTAGTACACTGAAAAATGTCATAAGTACAAGGATAAATGTAATTAAACTATAAGTGCTCTTTGGAACATTCAAGTGGAACGAACGTATATGAGTTACATTTACGTATTTTTTTTGTTCTTGAAAGTTTATTCCGAAAAGTTTCTGAAACATGTAATCAATAAGTCTCTTTCACATAAGGTAAATGGTCATTTTCAAAATTTGTAGGGTGCACAAAACAATTGTGGAGGTGCAGGATGTAAAAGCTTGAGTAGGCTTACTTAATCCAAGTTGAGAGTTGAGTTTATAATTGATTTTAAGAAATTTGTTAGGTTTTCTGGAGACAATAAACCGGATTTATAATTCATTTTAAGAAATTAACACACAAATCTTACTGTACAATGTAAATAACATTATAATTCTGAAAAACATGATACAAAAAATCCAACAACTTCCCCTAACTGTTGTTTAAACTCCTCCTAACTACTCTTAACCACTTCATAATAACTTCTATGTTTTATTTTTGTCAAACTATTTAATACATTACATATGCTATTAGGAATGATGAATTTTCTAATACACTTCTAAAAATTGACAATGATGTCTAAACCGAACTTCTCTCGATGAGTGCATATTAGGCATTGGAATTTAGTTTTGTCTCTTTGTGCTATATACAAATATTCTGTGTAAATATATATAAATGGAAAGTAGCAGCAGACTTTTGAGACTTCAACTTCGTCCTAAAAGAGGACATTGCATGTAAATATATATAAAAACAGATTATGCTGTACATGTAAATATATATAAAAACAGATTAATATTTATTTTTCCCACACTCTTACAACTTCTTACAACTTCATGTTCAAGCAGATGCAGCATTTTATTTCGTTGTGTTTTGATCCATTTGTGTTTTCCATTTAGTGAGTATTAGACGTTTACCTGATCTAAAAGTGTCTTGTTTCAATCCAAGAGAAAAGATTGAATGGGCTGATGAGTGAAATTGACAAGAAGCAAAGGAAGGATGTGGAAGAAGTAAAGAAGTTTGTTTTCAAGGTGGAATGGAGTTTTGAGAATTCCTGTGCATATCCTAATAACATGACATTCCATAGGGCTTGTGCATCTCTCTGACTTTCTCCAGAAGCCAAAACGTGTGTATGTAATTACATGAACTAGAACCAGCATGTTTATTTTTTAAGTATAACAATTCGGTTTTACTCAGATCAACAAAAACTGAGTAAGTTGTCAGAAATTGCTACTGTTATTAAGGCAGCTGAGGCCAAAACAAAAAAAAAGCTATGTCACTCACAATGCAAACTTCACATTTACGAATCACAAACAAAAATCAACAAAAAAATTCTGAACTAAATTAAGAGGGATGCACCTAGCCTTTGTAGTAGTGCAGAACAAAGGTGATGCTTAAGAACCACAGTAGCAAGCCACTGCATTTAGCTCTCTCCCATAAAAAATAAATTTAATATCGTGTGAACTAATAGTCCACATATCAGATATTAAACTGATAAGAACAGATACTACACTTGATCTTAGCCAAAAGGCCGAGAAAGGTATGCCTTATACTGTACAGATGTTGAGCTTTTATATTCCGACCTTCAGCTTGTTGTCAGAGTCATCACCGATGTGGAATTTGTCACTTAATAGATATGTCCCAGACCTTGTTCCAACATTATATTGTTCCCATGTAGTTTACTTAGATTTTCTTCTCAGTTTACTCAAACTCCGGTTTGTAGTTTACTTTTAATATATTATTAGATTTTCTTCTATAATTCTTTACAAAAGGACAAGTTTGAAAAACACTATTGATATTCATACATGACACCTTATCAATAAAATAACTTTCAAAAATGAAAAAATATTGAAAACAAGGTTTAGCTGTTATTGAATATTTTAGATAAAACTTGTATTATTTTTATAAATCTTATTATATCTATACTTTTGATATCAACATTAATTATATTTTTGTTATATATATATATAATATATATATATATATATATATATATATATATATTTTTTTTTTTTTTTTCTCTTAATGGAAGGGTATATGTATTGTTAGATGTTTTGACATTAAACTCCATCTTTATAGCTTTATAGTTAAGAATCCCTTGTAATTTCTTAATAGAGAGTATCTTTTTCATGAAACAAAGTTTTGAAAGAAATAAGGCTTAATACCTGTTTTGGTCCCTCGAAAGAGGGGTTGTGTTCAAAATTGTCCTACCTTTTTTAAAAAGTAACAATTGGTCCCATTTTTTGAAAAAATTGTCCAAGTTAATCTTTTTCGCTAATAGCGTCAAAAATTTAACGTTGCAGCTGCCTCCTGGACTAAACTTGATGAGTTTTCAATGTTAAGTGATTGTGTGGCAGTTTCGTGGCAGTTTCATGGTAGTGAGGTTAAAATTGTAAGAAAAAAATAGATTAGGTGTGCAACCACCAACAACCACCACAGAAACCCAGAACCACCACAGAATTTCCAGAACAACAAGAAACAAAAATTCAATACACAAATCAAAGTCACTAAGAACCCTAACCCTCAAACACGAGATAAAAAATTATCAAACACAGAACTCAGTCTCACACCCAAAATGAAAATGCAAGATCGAGAACTCCAATTCTCCCACCACCAATCCTGTAGAGAAGAAACAAACAGAACAAATTGAAGAAGGAAACCCCAAATCGCGAGCCTCGCACATGAATAAAAAACCCCTAAACCCCATTCGAAACCCTCACCGCAAAGACACCGGCGGATGAGATCCTTGGGTTCGATGCCTAAGGTGAGGAAAAATGTTGGGATGCGTGGATGATGCCGGGATGCTTCTGGGTTCATATTGTTACCAATAAGGAGTATTGGTAAATCTTGAAGACTTTTGTTTTGATGATGCTGCAAGAAGATTTAGATGAAGAAGAGTTTAAGTTTATTTAAAAGCAATTTGTAGAACTTAAATGTAGTAGGAAAGCTTTTCAAACTTTGTAAAAATTACATTTTGAACTGCAATAATCGATTATCATGAAGCAATAATCGATTATCACAAGTCATTCAGGAATAATCGATTATCACTTCATATAATCGATTATCACTTTTTGAAAAACCTGTAACGGACTTGAATAATCGATTATCACTTCATATAATCGATTATCACTTTTTGAAAAACTTGTAACAGACTTGAATAATCGATTATCACTTACAATAATCGATTATTCGTGGCAGTTGGGACCTGACCTTTGGCATTCAGTGCAATTGGCTATATATTTGGCTTCTGTAATTTTCAGAGGCAACGTTTTTGAACTGAGAAGCTTAATAGAACATTGTTTGTCAGAAGAAGTTCTCAGAAGCTTTGTTCAAAGTTCCCTTGCTTGGTCTCGTGAATAGGAGAGGCTCGCAAATCGTTGGTCGATTGCTGGAGCAAGTTCTCTTCGAGTTAGCAAGGTGCTCTGCCTGGTCTTGTGAATAGGAGAAGCTCGCGAATCGTTGGTCGATTGTCGGAGCAGTTCTCTTCGAGTTGACAAAGTGGTCTTCTTCCGGTTCGTTCGTCGAAGGAAGGTTTATTTATCTGTCTTTCATTCATAATAATTGTAATCTAAGAAACATCTTTTTAGTGGAACTGTTAATCACCGTTTATATAATAATATTTTATTATTGCTTTATATGGTTTATTTTGTCTGATTTGGTTACAAATTAATGTATAACTTTTTAATGTTTGATGTTGATGATAATAAATACTTTTTTTTATTTTAATTGAACTATAATATTAGTATGTGAAAGTTAAATTTGACAGAAGTTTTTACATAAATGTTTATGTACTTGATTTAAAAGTCAAGTTCATAGTTTATGCTTTTCTACTTCTTTTGATGTCTTATGAATGGTACTTTTTCTTTACAAGCAAAAATTATTTATAATAGTTAGCGCTTTTTAACTAATGATAAGGATAGCTGATATGATCCTGTCCAGAACTGTGACATCCCAATTATATTATAAAGATATATAATATAATAAAGGCATTACCATGAATAATACTAGCTAGAAAGCAGTCAAGAGTAATAAGATTAGAGTTATCTTTAAACAGTACAATTTGGAAACTTGGAGTACTAGAGTTTCTCCCTTAAAATACAAAAAAAAAAACTTAGAACATGACAAAGTTTCTTCAAAATATCCTAGGATAAGATAATTAAAGCCTAGAGAACTAGGCAGTGGCATTCCCTTCCCCATCAAGAGTTGTTTCCAAAGTATCTCCTCGTCATCTGCTCCCATCCAAGTGGATGATCATCACAAGGGAAACAAACGCAAACATGGCACAAACAAAGGCAATTGCAAGGGTGAGCTAATTATAAAAAAGCATACAATTAAGAACATGTACATACAAGATATTAATTTAAAGCAAACAAGATAAAACATTCATCCTATCATGTTAAATACTAGACTTGACTCGTCCGGACTTTAGAATGATAGTCGAGCTATGGCGGGTCATGCACCCGTGGTGGCTTGTGATACTTAGGTTCTACCGCCTTGGGCTCCCCCGTCCTACCACACTCACGAGGTTAGTTCGTTCCGTGCCTTGGAGCATGATGGAAGCCTCCAAGACTAAGACCTCCTGCTACTCCTCACCACATGGTTCAGCCCTCTCTACGTGAGAAGAAAGACCATTGGAGCGTCAGGAAGACCCACAAGACTAAGCTCCTACTTTCAATCTAAAACACTAAGAATCTCACCAAGAGATTTTATAATTAAACCACCACCAATAACCTTGAAACCATGTTTATTTCTTTCCCAATTCATATACCTTTGAATTATAATCAACCACATGTTTAAGATTTAAAGATCAAGTCATATGTAACAGAACATGCTCTACAACCACTTCCAATCATCTCAAATAGACAATATTGTCATGTTATCACCAAATAATAATATATACCAAACAATACTTGATAAAATCATGGATTATATGTGAAAATAATAATAGCATAATCATTGAAAGCTAAAACAAATTTATCACCGCAAATTTAATATAATAAATGACATAAAAAAACGTTGCGCCTGCACCTTATACTTTTGATAGATTCATAAATAAATATAATATATATATGTTATGTATTGTATCTTATAAATATATATTTATATTATATTAAACTAAGATATATATATATATATATATATATATATATATATAATCTATACATTAATAATAGGCTTAATAGCTATTTTGGTCCCTATTTTTGTTTGGTTTGTTCATTTTGGTCCTCATTTATTTTTTTTGTTCAATTTGGTCCTAAAGGTTATAAAATCTGTTCAATTTGGTCCTTTTCTGAAACGACGTCTAAATAGTTAACGGCTCACTGTCCAGCTGTCCANTTAGAGAGAGAAATGTCATTTATGATCTGACGTGGGGTCCTTAAGGTGTAGTGAAGTGGAATTATTATTTTTGGAATTCTTTTTTTGATATTAGGGTTATTCTTTTCAAAATTAAATTAAGGTTTTCAAAATTAAATTAAGGATATATTTGTTTGAAAGATTAATCCTGGTTTACAGATCTGCAAGATTAGGGAAGAACACAATTATAGGAAACCCCCAAAATCCAATTTGAAAACAAAGATCCCAATTCCTCCAATCACAACATCAGAGAAACCAAGAACAGAAACCTCAAAGAAAAATTCCCAAATTCAGAAACCCTAAAATCAAACCCCCAAATTACAAGATCAAAATCATCAACCTATAGTTGCAAACCTGCAGAAAAGAAATAGAAACACAAGAACAACCCCAAATCACAAGCCAAGAATGATCATAGAAAGGGGGAGTCCTAGCGCCACGAAAATGGAGTTCGCGTCCTAGCCACCTGAACTCGCATCTCCAACATGCAAAAACCCCCAACCAGAACAAAGAAAGATAAGAGAAAGAAAGCCTTCACTCCTTGTGACACGAACCAGAATGAAAACAAAACAAAAAGAAAAACCCAAAATTGGGTTAACAGTGAAGGATTGGGATCGTCCACGTCTTGATCCAAGAATGGGATGAAGATTGGTTAAGCTCTGGAACCCTGCACTTTTCAAAGTCTAATTTGAAAACCCTAATTTCAAAGTCTTCACTTTTCAACATTGCTTCAATTTGGGGGTATTTGCAATAAAAAACCCCTAATTTCAATTTAATTTTAATTAGGTCCACGTAACTCTACTGAAGATCATCCACGTAGGCAGTCCTGTGCCAAATCGTCACTATAGTGCACAGGTGTACTGTTTGCCGTTAACTATTTAGACGCCGTTTCAGAAAAGGACCAAATTGAACAGATTTTACAACCTTTAGGACCAAATTGAACAAAAAAAATAAATGAGGACCAAAATGAACAAACCAAACAAAAATAGGGACTAAAATAGTTATTAAGCCTTAATAATATAATATATTATGATACGTATTATTCCTAAATAACTTACAATGTTCCCTTAATTATGAAACTGCTTGCTAAATTTTTCGTTACTACAAAATGCTTGTTACCCACCTCATATCACTACCCAATTGGTCACCGGAGAGGGTTTAGATGTCTGAACGCATCAGACTCACCTTCGACGCTAGCACATATGACTAGTCACAACTGACTGGACCAGGCCAGGGCTGCTCTATGATCAGGGATGTGCCAACTCAGGTTTTTAAGTCTCCTCTATCCTACCAACAAAGAAAGACTCTCAACCAGTTTTAATTAATTTATTTATGTTACCTAAACTAGTCTGTTGTGCTCTAAACCTCAAATGCCAATTCTTTTTTTTTAATATTTTATTTCCTCTCACAGTAATCTGAAACAGACTTCCAGTTACTTGTGATGTTCTTGACTAATGTGGGACTTTGTAACTTGAGGTGGTTCCTTTTATAAATAGTATTCACTTCTAATTGTTTCAAATTTGTTTGCTGAATTCAGTTAATAGCTTTCAATTTTAAAGTATCATGGCAATAACACCTAGACTTGGCAGAATATGTTCTAAATACTATATTCAAGTAGAAGACATATTTCTTTTATTGACCCATGAAAACATGTTCGTGAATGATCTAGAGAACCACTTCTAAATGATGTATATGCTCATTCTATATTGAACTATATATTAAGATATCAGGAAAAAAAATGAGAACAAACTTCCTCAAGTCATATTTAAAAATATGATTCATTATGCTTTGAAATGTGCCCGGTGGATTCATAGGCCAAAAGGTATCATAAGTCATTCAAAGTATCCGTGATGCGTGCAAAAAAGCAGCTTTTTATCTGTCCTCTTGTGCCAACATAACTTGATACTAACCGGATCTGAAATTGAGCAAAGAGAAAGAAGTTTTGATAGTTTGTACGGACCATCCAAGAAGCATATTTCTTCTTCACAAGGATTATAGGAGATGAAAAAGGGTTCTTGCTTTGCTGAATAATGCCCCCACGAAACATATACCTCATTAACTTTTCAATTTATGATTTTTGACTATGGAATAATGGTATGGTTTCACCTTCAAAGGAGTTGCTCCTTACGTTAAAGAATTAAATATGGTGATCATGGTATGGTTTCTCCGCTGTCATGTATTGTCATCTCCCATCATCACCTTAAGCGGAGAAGTTGGTTCACCTCGAAGTTTGAGGAATTTAGCGATTTGTGATTGTAAAAGATTACCCGAGCTACCTCTATCTATTATAACAATGTTACATGTAAATTAAATCAATATTTTATATTTTCTTTTTAAAAATATTTTATTTTAAAATTTTTTTTTTAAAAAAATCTAGACTAATAAATAACACTTTTTAAATAAACGTCATTTATTACTAATCGATAAAACACTATCTATTAATATATTATATAATATAATATATATATATATATATATATATATATATTTAAATAATATTATCTATAATAAAAAAAATATTATTTATTACTTTTTGTAGTTGTAATTACATTTTGACACTTTTTAGACAAACACTTTGAACTTGGAATACTTATACATGATGTCAAAGATTCTACATAGGTACATGAAATACATATATATTCAATACAAATTGTTGTGCAGGCTTTTCCAGGCAAAGTAGTGATTATTCTTTGTGACATAAGAGGCTCTATTTTAGTTACTCAACCTTATCACCGATGAAGTCTAACATTTAGTGTAAAATATACCATCTCTTTAAGTGAACCAATACCAATCGGCAGGAGACGCCTTCACCCTAGAATCAACACATCAACTTGAGACAAATACCATTACTAATGGCACTTGTGTGATATACTAATAAAATGAGTTTCATAATATATCTTATGCTCTTTTGTAATATTTGATATTTTATAGTTTGGTAAAAATTGAAAGAGAGAATGGATGAAATTAACATTTTTACAAAAAGAACCATGTGACAAATTGTTAACA
This sequence comes from Vigna radiata var. radiata, assembly GCF_000741045.1. Classification (NCBI taxonomy): domain Eukaryota; kingdom Viridiplantae; phylum Streptophyta; class Magnoliopsida; order Fabales; family Fabaceae; genus Vigna; species Vigna radiata. The sequence goes on from NC_028351.1 coordinate 17,977,265, forward strand.
TGTAAAATTTGATATTATATAATTTTGTAAAAATTCAAGGAGAGAGTCAACGAAATCAATATTTTTACAAAAAAAAACTGTGTACAAATTGTTGACATGTAAAATTTGATATTATAGTTTTGTAAAAATTCAAGGAGAGAGTGGACGAAATCAACATTTTCACGAAAAGAACCATGTGTACAAATTGTTAAAATGTAAAATTTGATATTATATAGTTTTGTAAAAAATGAAGGAGAGAGTGGATGAAAACATTTTCACAAAAAGAACCATGTGTACAAATTGTTAACATGTAAAATTTGATATTATAGTTTTGTAAAATTTCAAGGAGAGAATAGACGAAATCAACATTTTCACATAATGAATCATGTGTACAAATTATTAACATTTTTACATAATGAACCATGTGTACAAATTATTAACATGTAAAATTTGAGAGTGGACCAAATCAACATTTTTTCAACAAAAAATGTGTACAAATTGTTAATATGTAAAATTTAAGAAACGAAATCAACATTTTAAAAAAAAAACATTTATAACTTATTAACATGTAAAATTTGATATTATACAGTTTTGTAAAAGTTTACAAAATCAACATTTCAAGAAAAACACCATGTGTACATTAAATTTGATATTATATAGTTATGTAAAAATTAAAGGAAAGACTCATGAAATCAACATTTTCACAAAAAAACAATGTGTAAAAATTGTTAAAATGAATTGAGAGGGATGCACTTAGCCCTTACAGAGTCCCAATACAATCACTTAAATATTTAATTTAATATTTGAATCAATGATTTTTAAGATCAAGAACAAGCTTCAACTGGATTGGAGGGATGCACCAAGCCCTTACAGTAGTGTAAAGCAAAGGCGATGCTAGAGAGCCACAGTAGCAAGCCACTGCAATTAGCCCACTCTCTCCCTTAAAAAATAAATTTAATATCGTGTGAACCAATGGCCCACATATCAGATATTAAACTGATAAGAACAGATACTACACTTGATCTTAGCCAAAAGGCCGAGAAAGGTATGACTTCGTTTGCGTATGGATTCCACTTTTATATTTTATGTTGCAGCTTCTTGTCAGAGTCCAGATGAATGTGGGACTTTGTAACTGGATTCATATATCCAGAGGAATATAATTTTACAATTAAACCAAAATTGTTGTATTATTATTTAAATATGATACTATTAACTAAGTTAGAACACTATATTATTCACAGATAGTTTACTTGAATATAATATTATATTTTATGTCGGTTCTTTTTGGTACTCATAGATTGGTTTTGAATGCCCAAAATTAGAAGGAGAAAGTTTTTCTAAAAAAAAATCAGTCGCTGAAACATTGTTTAGTATTGTCTAAAATAAAATAGCTTTTGATGTTTGGTCCTAAGCAAAGATTCGGACAGTTTGAAAGTTGTTAATGTAGTTATAAAAGACCTCACCAAATGTAAAATTTGAATCTAAAATTTAGCTATATTATTCAATATTTTAGATAAAATTATATTACTTTTAGAAAGGAGGAAGAACTCACGAAAGATTGATGAATAGAATTTCATGCTTGTGAAGTCTAAAAAAAATTAATATGCATAAAATATTTGAGAGAGCTATTTGATATGACTAATAAGTATAATTAAAGGTGGAAAAACATAAGGTTTTATGTTGACATAAAGAAGAATTGAGGAAAACTCCGATAAGTGTTTGTTAGAAATAAGATAAGTGTAAGGAAAATATAGCAATTGACAGAGCATGTGGCTATGTTTTCATCACCAGCTGGAGACAAGAATTATACTTCCAGTGCTTATGGAATAATGGACATTTTGTATGGACTGAGGAATATGAGCAAGCTTTCATCAAGATTAAAGATATCAAACTGGTTAACCCTAACAAAACTGAATATAGCCCAATTTATGTTTATATAAAGGTAAGCTTGAGCCATTAGTTTGATCCTTGTACAAGAGATAAATATCAGGAGAATAGAGGCTAATATTCTTCATCAACAAGAGTGTCACATGAGCCAAAGATCAAACATCAAAAGATAGAGCGAGCAACTTTGGTGATTCTCTTTGCGACCCGACATGTAATGTATTGTTTTCTGAGTTTTAATGTGATAATTAGAACTAACTTACCCATTAAGCAGGTTCTGAAGATTCCTCTGGTTGGAAGTATATAAAAGGACTTCAAAGTTCACCAGATTTTGAATTACTAATACAAGTTAAGTCATTACACAATTTTTTCATCTTATTAAAACTTTATTCACAATTGGTTTGTCCAAGTGAATGCTTGATTCTTGCGAATTAACTTCCATTAAGGACATTAAAATTTTAAAGGACCCTTAAACGAATTTTCTAGAGTATCTAACTAATCATACAAATCTACATATTTTCCTTGTTTTAGTTATACCACTTCATCACTGCCTCTCATTTGGAAGGATCATGCAAAAAAATTTTGTTTGACAGCACATATCTCAAAAACTTTACTTTTTCATCCGAAACTTTCATTTTTTTTTTATTTAACATACAACATTTTCTCCTATCACAAATCAAGATCAACATTATGTTGTTATTTTGTGTTTCAAAGAGCTTCCACTCTAGGAGCCAAGAGATAACTCGTTCAGCAATCTGACATTTACAAAGTTTCTTATAATATGATGACTTTTATAATATTACTAGACTCTAAGACTGTTATAGCGATAAAATAAAAGAAAAGATCCAATCAATCAGACTTAGTTATAGTAAAAATTGTGAAAAACAATTGTCCGAACAATTAACTTTTACAAGATAAGAATAATTAGTTAAAATGTTTTGAGAGGGATGAACCAGTTATTGCATTGATACAAGGTCTATTATTATCAATAATAGTTAAACTGTTTTGAGAAGGATGCATCTAGTCATTGCATTAGTGCCAAGCAATAACAATGCATAAGTGCCAAGCAATAACAATGCATAAGTGTCTCATGGCACACATTAAATATTAAGCTCATAAAAACATATATTAAATACTTCATCTTAACCAAAAGGCCCAGAAAGGTATTTACTACCCCTAGGATAACTCACCGGTTGAGTAAGGTAAGCGTCAAACGGCTGAATGATCAGTTATGGTCACTAGATTGCGGATTGTGGTAAATGGGCAGTCAACGTGCATAATCACACTAACCACTGGAGCGCGATATTTACGGATAGTTAGCGGATTATGTGTGATATTTGTGGAGAATGTAATAGAGTGGATATGGGCCCGTTACTTCATGAGGCCTATAAATACATAACCAGGTTAGATTTTGACTTGATTTTACTAAAATTTACTTGAGAGTGATTCTGACTTGAGCGTAGGAGCATCTTGTGCAGGTCAATCATCGATCTGAGTGGAGAAGACAACGGTGAGCTCGAAGGATAGAGAGGAGAAGCAGATTGGTGTGTTCTCTGTCCCCATTATACCAAAACAGGTATGTTTTTTGCAATCTAAGTGTTCTGCTCTTATACTCTAAACTACATCTTTTTGTCAGAGTTGTTTATACCTTGGCAAGTGTACCAGATCGTATCAAGTAATAATAGACAGTAAGTCCAGATATCGTTTCCCAAGGGACTCTGTGACCTGGACGTTCATGTGAATTGATCGCATATGACTTGAAGGAATAATAATTGGAGATTTTAATGCAAAGACAAATTTAAACATGCAAATGCAAAAGTTGAATCAATTGACAGATAAGAATATGAATGAATGGAGTTGTTGGGGTTTAAAATTTCATCCTGATCCACCCTCCTATATTTACTATTCCTATTATATTCCACTTTAATATCAATGTTCATGCAACTTGCTAAATTACTCTACACTCGATCCCTCCGCGAAAAGAGCCTATTACCATAATTGCTAGTTTACTATCCCTAGTCTCCCTAGCAATTACTAATGCATTAATAACACAAGCTTAAAGCAATTGACCGTCCTACTCCTATCCCTAGGCGGTATTGTATAATCAAGAGAATTCTTCCCAGTTCTAGATTTCCCCATACGTTCCCATATTGACAAAATCAAAGATCATGACATTAAATGAGTTAAACAATGCAAGCTTAAAAAGTACAGAGAAGAAAACTCAAACTATTGATAATACAAGTATATGAATAAAACAGGAATTTCAATATAAGAGAGTTTCACAAAGATTACATTGTTCCCCAACAACAAAGGGTTTAGTTCACCATTGACATGGTTAAACTATATGGATTTAATGAAAAGAATGGAAGAATAAACCCTAGAATTGGTGAATTAGAGCCTTAGCATCCAAAATCCGCCTCCAAGGAGTGTAGAAGGTGTTCTGTCGTCTTTCTCTACCAAAAGATTACCCTAGAATAGTTTTGAGGGTCTATTTATAAGCTTATGAAATATTACAGAGTTTTGGCCCAAGCCCAACTGCAGCGCTCAGTGCTGGATTTGACCGCTCAACGGTAGGTGTGACACTCTATTGGATCGCTCAACGTTAACGCCCAAGCCTCTTGCCGTATTGAATTGAAGTTCTCAACGCTCAGCGGTAGGTTTTGGCACTCAGCGGTGGCAACGGTTCTTCATTCACCCCTCAGCGCTGGCGCTTAAGCGTTCTGTCGTATTAAAAAGTAATAAGAATGAGAGGTGTTAAGCTTTTTATCATCCTGGCGCCGAGCTATTTTTCCGCAGGACCTCCCCTACAGTATTGTCACCGCAGTAGAGTTTAACCACCAAGTTCGGGATGGATTGGNGTGGTTCCTCTACGCCTAGGACACCAGAATATCGAACCGTGAACGAAGAAAGGCATGAGATAAAAGCAAACATATTAGCTATTCATTGTGAGGCCCTAATTCTCGACTGGAGGGGACACCAAAAGCCTCTGCCCTTCCATCCCTTGGATAGATAGAGAGAAGGGGCAGAGTTTTGGGTTTTTTCATGTTGTCAAAGAGTTGAACAATGAAAATGGATGACTAGTGCCTGATCGAATTGATCGGATCATGTAGGAACAAGGTCTAAGCTACAGGCCCCACCCCGTCATCTCCACTGGATATCTGTTCCCCGGAGTATCCTAAAAAATGGGAACCTTTCCTCTCCCCAGCCTAAGAAGATGTGAAAGCGTCTCTCGCTCTATAAGAACGGTGCGTTCTGAGGTGTGAACGGCAACTTACAGGGACTGCTGACTGCCCCCACAGATCAACACGAGGCTTTCCAGTGTGCTTTGTCCTCACTCACACACTTTCCGAGAAAACTTCCCGGAAGGTCACCCATCCCATAATTACTCTAGGCTAAGCACGCTTAACCATGGAGTTCTTATGAGTT
>NC_028351.1:17983933-17998140 GCF_000741045.1 Vigna radiata var. radiata
CCCTCCTTACACGTGTCTAGCTTACTCCCTACCCTCCTTACACGTGTCTAGCTTACTCCCTATTTATTTTTCCTCGTAAACCTTTAATGATCTAATGTTACCCTCCTCCCCAACATCAACCTTGTCCTCAAGGTTGAAATTAGGGAACTACTGGTGGATATAGTGCTTCTCCTCCCAAATAGCCCCTTCCAAACCACCTTCTTGCCATTGGATTAAGGCTTGGGGTATCTCTTTCCCATCTGGCTATTGGTTCCTTCGTTGTAACACCTTTAGAGGGATGTACGTGTGTTTGTCCTCCTACAATTCAGTTGGTAAAGCTCCCTCTACATGATGGTTTCTTACAGCTACGATCCTTCTATTATTATTCAAATCTTGATATACTCCTTCTTGGCAAAGAAACTGCAATTTCTCCACTTCTTCAGAAAAAGTTTCATTTTTGTGGGTTTCCTTCTTTAAAAGCATCTGATGGTCCGCTAATTGCTTGTCTATGGCAGCCTTTAGCGAAGCGAGCTCGACTCTTAAATCATTGACTTGTCCAAGAAGCTCTTCCTTCTCGGTCTTCAAGAGCTTTATGACCTCTTCTGCAGCGGACAAGCAATTGATGAATTTAAGTTGTTGTTCTTCATTAAGGTGTTATAAATAAGATTGTTTCTTAGTCTTGACTTCGGTATATTTGTCACAGAGCTTCGTGTAGAGAACCTCCATTGCATGCACAAACTGTACTGAGTTAATTTGAATTTGAAGTATATCTTCCTTCAATGGAATTCAATGGTCTATTTTCCTCTTAGGTGACAGCCCCTGGGGTTCTTGAAACACCCCCTTGAGCTCTGTCAAAATCTGTCGCCATCCCGCTTCCTGCATTGGTGCTACTCTCTCAGCTTTTGAGTCTCCCTTGGTCATTTCTTCTTGGCTTAAGCTCCAACCTAGAGGTATGGTTTCTATCTCCCTTTCCTTTAACAATGCCTCAGGGATAACCACTTTACATGTCAATGTTGGATCTCCCGAAATTTCTACTTCCTTTTCTTTTGACTCAAGTCGCATAGTAAGTTCTTCGCAATTTACCTTAATTGTTCCCAGTCTTGCTAGCCATGCCACCCCTAATATCACATCTACTCCTCCTAAGTCAAAGAGGTAAAAGTTCTTTTTTACTTCCAGTCCTTCCAAAACTAATGGAACCCCCTACAACATCCTTGAGCTATTTTTTTTCTGCCCATCACCCAAATTCACCTTGTAAGGTGGTGTCTCACTTATTTCGAGTCCTAATTACCCCACTAGTCGGTTTGAAATAAAATTGTGGCTCACGCGACTGTCAATTAATACTAGAACTCCTATCCTTTGCACCTATCCTTGCAATTTCATCATGTTCGATGGAGTGAGCCCTCTTGCCGAAAACACAGACAACTTCATGTTCTTCTGTTCCAATTCTAGGATGTCCTCCACTTCATTTTCATCATCTTCCTCTGTGAAAATCATCACCTGCAGGCTTCTTTTGACGCACCTATGGCCTGGACTGTAGGGCCCTCCACAGTGGAAACAACGTCCTTCTTCTCGCCTTTTTATATACTCTGGATAGTGTAGAGTTCTTACCCCTCGGCCTTGGTTGTTTCCCCTTTCACTGCTACCTACTTTGGAGCTCGTATTATTGGAGACGTCCTCCTTCTTCTAACCATGCCCTCCATTAGCGCTCATGGATGCCTCCGGTGACACTCAATATGTTTCTGCTACTATCCCGGAACTCACGGAGTATCTTCCCCATGTCGCCCCTCCTTTTCCTCCTGTTTCGCCACTCCTTCGTGATCCCGACCCAGCTAGTTCGACGTCTCGAGCTCGCTCCATCGCCATCAACAGATTGTGTGGGTCCTGCGGCCTCACCAGATTTCTCAGTCCTTCCTGCAACCCCACAAAAAAATATCCCAATAATTGCTCCTCATTCACTCCCGCTTCCTACGCCACAAAAAATTCGAACTCCTGGATGTACGCGTTGGTGCTTCCCGTCTGTCGAACGGCGACCAATTTGTCATACACGGTGCCCCGGTTCAATCCGCCGAACCTCCACGTCAGCGCCTTTGTAAATAGCTTCCACGTTGGGTGTTTTGTTTTCTTCCTCCAGAAGCGGAACCAGTAGCTCGCGCTTCCCTCCATAAACTAACTTCATCTTCTCCTTCACCATTACACTCTAGATGTCAGAGAACTTTTCTGCCTTTGCAATCCAACCCGTGGGATCAGTACCTTCAAAAGTTGGTAGCTCAACATGCTTCGTCCAGCTGCGTTGTAATTCTCTTTAGTCATCTTCTGATTCCTCCTCCGAACTCTCCAATAACTGTCGTTCTCGTTGGCCATTGATGGAATTACGACTCCCTGCAGAGCTCCAATCTCGGTTCCTGGAGCGTTGCCCAAAAGCTCGTCGAAACTCGAGAGTCATGCCCGCACCTCCACCTTTAACTCTTCCATCGTCGACTCTATTGCCACCATTCGTCCCTTTATTCTTCTTCGCTACAACTCCCTCGGAACATATCCGGCAGGTCGGACCAAAGCTGTTAGGTTCCTTTACTCAGGGAACCAAAACATATCATTCTCTTCTCACACAACAGAATATAATAGTATATGTATGTATTTTATTAACACTGTAATGTATGAAAGAAGAAAATACATGTGAGTATCCCCACCCAAGGAAGCCTCCCTTCCTCCACTGGAACAGCGATCCAGTCTCTACCCAAAAGGTACAAAATATTTGATACCCCTCTCTCCCTATTATGATTATTATTTATANTATCTCTCTCTTCTAACAAACTAAAACCAACTACCCTCCTTACACGTGTCTAGCTTACTCCCTACCCTCCTTACACGTGTCTAGCTTACTCCCTATTTATTTTTCCTCGTAAACCTTTAATGATCTAACAAAAGTGCAAAGTAATTTCAAAATTAAATCACCCATAAGTGAGCTCAGATGCATTATTCTTCTTTATAGTAATAGTTTGCTTGAATCTATTCTTAACTACTATCGTGTTTCATTTTCATGCTATCTGCAGTTTGATTTTGTGACAACGTCAGTCAAGCTACTTGAGACCAAATTATTGTTGAATAAAATTACCAATGAAATGAAAATGATAAAGTTTCATGATTGACAATGACCACACTGTCGAAGGAAAGAATGAAAAAAAATAGAGAAGAAAAACTGAGAGCCATGTCCAACAGTTTGAGATCTCAATTTGGATAACTAATTGTCATATTGATATATGTGATGAAGTGATCACACTTGTAAAAGTGGGAAAATTTTCAATCAACCAAGTGCATGGCAACTTATAGTACTTCTAAAATAGAAATGTTTACATACAAAACCTAAATTTTGTAAGATATTTACACAAAAAAATATATATAATCTAAGCAACGGAGCCCTCACCAGCAAATTAATATTAAGCTTATTCTCTTCTGCCAAAAGTTCACCAAAGAAGTTCTTTAAACAAAGATTTTGACAAAAAAAAAATGATGGATCAAAACTCAACTCTCAACTTGGAGACAATATTGAACGCACATTCCAACACCTAGTGATAGAAGACGCCTAAGGAGCTGACCGATTGGCGCGATGCAAAGGCTCCTCCCAGCTTCTCCGACGAGAGAAATACGCAGCGGAATATAGTTTGAGAGAGAAATTGAGAAGATAGGTTGGCAAACCTAATCGGACACAGAGGAACCCTAGAATGGTGAAGGAACCCTAGATTGACCGATTAAACGGTGAGAATCGAAGTTTAATAGGTGGAAGAGTTTTGGATTGGTTCAAAAGAGGTTTTAATCGGTGGATTTTGAAGGAAAATTGAAATGAAGGAAAAACCCTAGGTTTTGATGAAGATGATCGGTGAAAAAGGAAGATAAGTGAACGATGGTGATGAATCAGTGAAGATATGACAAACCTGTGGATGGCAAACGGTTGGAGACGAAGATGAACCTGAGAGAGAGAACGGAGCTCTCGAGGAGTGAAGCTGGAATGAAACTAAGAGTGAATGGAATATCTGAAGCTTGGAGAGAATACGCGAGTTAGCGTATTGAAGACGTGGCCATGGAGTGCTGACACATGTGTCTGATGATTAATGGTGCAGCGTGTATGAGAGAGAAAGCACCATGAAAATGGAAAATGAGAGCGAGAGAGGTGCTTGGAAGGTGGCTAGAGGAGGTCTCTTGGACTCTCTAGCCAATGACTTTCAAGGGAGAATTATTTTCTGATTTAGATAACCAAATTCTCATTAATCTCAAAAGTAAGTACAAGAAGTGTAGGCATAGCTATTTATAGGACTAGAAGTCCCACATACCTAACACATTTACATAGTACATAAAAGAAAGACTACACTAAAGACATTGGGCTTGGGCCCCGCGTATCACCCAGCAAGCCTCAATGTAGTTCCATCACATTAATGCTCCCACTTGGGACACAAGCTGGAGTAACTCAGCTCAGTGGTCTGACGTCCTATCAGAGAACTTATAAGACATTGTTATTTCATTTTCTTTAGGATGTGGGTTATAATTACCTTAAAGTTTGTTTGTTTAACCACTCAGTTTTTAGAAACTTGTGTCGTCTTTTCTTTTATGTTAAATATAGGATAGTTGGATGAATTTGGAAAGACAAAACATCCGAATTTTTTACTCTATTATCTGGTATATAGAGTAAATATTGAAACAGTTAAAATATAGTGTTTGATGTCCTTGTGTGCAACACATATTGAACTTTAAATATCTATACACGGGGTCAAACACACTCACTCAAATAACTCGTTTGAATATATTAGTAGGTATTATGCTGTTTTTTCAATGCACTTAAGTTCATACAAAGAACTTAGGAATGAAATGTTTGACTCAAGTTCAAAGAGAACAGATTGAACCCAAATTACTTTTGGAACACTACCCACTTAAAAAGGCTTCTTATTTTTCAGCTATGTTATTCAAATTTAAGATAAAACTTGAACTATTCTAGATAAAGCTTATTATATGGAGCATCATTTTAATTATAGTGGTCCTTTTTGTAGTCACCACTGACTTTTGGAAGTAGATCTCTGACAAATACACAAAGGGGCTGGAGAAACTCACCTCAACAATCTGACATCTTGGTAGAGAAGTTATATAATGACATTGTTGTTTCATTTTCTTTAGGATGTGAGATATAATTACCACAAAGTTTGCAGTGTAACCACTCAGTCATAAAAGACTTCAATCTTTTTTTCACTTCTATGAAATATATATAGAATAATTAGATGAATTTGTGAAGGATAAAACATCCTAATTTGTACTCTGCTACCTGGTTCAAAGAGTAAATGTTTGAAACTATTAAAATCTTGTATTTGCGATCATTTTGTGCAACTTCCTAGTATTGAAAAAATGTCTTTTCTTATATATTGTCATTTCACAATATGACTAATTTTTCTTTTATTACTAAGGAATTACAAACATAAACATTTATAATCTCAAACAATTTACATAACACATTAATCAGGTACAACTCCAGACTCAAAATAATCAATTCACAGTTGAATAATTTTAACTGAAAAAGAAATAGCAGTATATAACTTTCTGTAATCTGTTACAAAGAAAGAAAGGACAAGGAAATGTATCTATTGAACCACTACTCTTAAGGTTCTTCTCTTGCTTTTTTCTGATATACAAAATTCTCTAATTATTAATAAAAAGTTTAAAGAATAATTCTGATGTATTATTTCAAAGAGTAGAGTATCATATATATACATACAAGGATCCTATAATTATTCATCTATTAAATGAATGACAGGTGCTATGCACAAATTAAAATAATATCTAAATTATAACTAACATAATATTTGATTGCCTAATATCCCTTAATAGAATATTTAGCATATCTTAACACCCCCGCTCAAGTTGGTGCATGGATATTACACATTCCCAACTTAAATAGAGACTCATTAAACAATCTTCTTGCCATTCCTTTGGTGAGAACATCAGCCAACTGCAATTTTGATCTTACAAAAGGAAATGAAATTATTCCAGCTTCAAGCTTCTCCTTGATGAAATGTCTATCAATCTCCACATGCTTTGTATTATCATGTTGCACAGGATTGCGAGCAATTGCTATAACTGAAGTATTGTCACAGCATAAACTCATAGCTTCAGATTTGAGAACAAAATTCCTTTTCCAGAAGCGGACTTCAAATATCTCAAAATCCTTTCAACAACATCCATATGAAGATTTCGTGGGTCATTGATGGGTGTCGCCGCCCAATCAAATTTGATTGCATAATAAGAAATGCAATATAGCTAGGAATGACTCCTAGGTCGTCTCACAAGGACCAACTGCGGTTCATAATCAAGTCTAACACAGTGTGGGGGGGGGGGGGTTTGAAAAGGTTTCACCATGCATGAAAATGAAATTAAAACAATAAAAACGAAACTGCTACAGTAATTACGAAAATTCATGCTGGAACTGGACAACTCTGACCTTTGCTCAATGTTTTACCTATACTTTTTCTACAAAGCTCTAAATGAGATGAGGTTTTTTTTTCTTGGAAAGTAGACTCAATTATCTTTCATGTGATATTTAAAACGTAGCATTTGGACCTCTGGTGTGGTTGCAGTAATTTTTTTAAAATTGAGTCCAGAGAGTGAAACTGCTAAACCAAATACTAGACTAAACAAATATCTAAACACAGTTAAATTAAATTAAATGCAAAACTAATTTAAAGAAAGGAAAAACAACTAACTACAATTCAAACTAATTTAAAGCTAAANAAAATAAACAACATATATATTTTTTTTTACCAACTCATGTGACCTCATTAACCTCTACCAAATAAATTGAAATGTAAATGCCATAAAAAAATATCTCCCAGGCCGTGGCATAACTTTCTCCATCAATGCATCAAAATTCTTCTACCAAAATCAACACCGTGCCCCATTCACCTACTCCCCTTCTAATCTACTTCATGCTAAAAGAAAAGTTAATAACAATTGCTAACGTTCCATCACCCCTAGACTCTAACCTATTCTACATTTCATTTAATCAAAGCCAAAAAAAATGTTTTAAAAAAAAAGCAGCAGCCGGCAGAATGAATTAAAGGTGTCGTAAGCTCTCCATCAATCACCTAATCTACTCTTCATTCTTCAAAATAAATTGAAACCACAAGCATCCCCTCACCGGACCCCACAACCATTTTCATTCAGCAAAAAAAACTTGTTAAACACCCTTTCTAAATTCCATTGCAGTATCATGTGACANCATGTATGAAAAAAGTAAATGCAAAGAAAAGGAACTTGGCTACAATGTGCTNCACCCTAAATTAAAGTAGCTTAACGTGTTGGGAGCTCTTCCCTGGGAACTTTGCTGCACCGTTTCCAATCAATGCAAAGCTTTAAAAAAAAAAGAAATGTTATAGTATTGCACAAAATAAAATAAAAAAAAAGAAATGTTATAGTATTGCACAAAATAAAATAAAATAAAAAGAAATGTTTTTCATTCAACCCATGGGAACAAAAACCGTGAATTACATTCCTTCCAATCCGAAAAACGTTTCAGCTCCTAACACCTTCAATGTCGAGAATGCCTCCTTCATCCAAAATCAAATGAAATNCACATCCTTCCAAAAAACTCTCCAACGCTCCCAGCAGAGAAATTGCCAAAAATAATTGACGGCTGGTGGTAATGTTCCTAGGATCATGTGTCCTAAAATTNGGGTGGGGTCCACCCTAAAAAAATAAAACCCTAGGGTGCCAAGTGTCCTACAATATTTGGGCCTTCATAATTTTTTAACAATGGCCCAATGTGTAAAAGTTTGTCCAAAAAGTTTAAACAATTAAAATTACAATACAACTAAATTTAAAATGTCTAAACGAAGAGTCTTGAATTTATTTTGTCTCCTCCAAATGTCCTAAATTGTGTTTCCAAAATTTTCCCTGAAAATAATAATGCAAATAATTAGCTCAGAATATTCAAATTAATTAAAATTAGAATTTCCGGTCAAATTAAGCACTATTAGCGATAACGGGAAAATACCGGACAATTAAGCACAATTCCCTGATTAATTCTAGCACAATAAACTAAGTGAAATCAATAAAATATCGACTCATCAGTCATGCATAAATTGACTAACAACATTCACTACATATGTGATATATGGACGTGTATGGCACAAATAAATTAATTTTCCTACCAGCCTTTGGTATCTTTCTCTGTCTATGCTTACTGAATTTGAGCATGGAAAGAGTTTATGATTTTGTTCAATTGGTGTATCAGCCGGTTTACTCCCAAGCAGCCCAGTTTCCGATATTAAATCAATAATATATTTTCTTTGGCATAGAAATCTCATCTTGGTCATTTCCTGTAACAATCATGTCATCTACATATATTATCAAAGCTGTAATTTTTCCTTTTCCTCTCTTAAAAAATAATGTGTGATCAGAGTTACTTGCTCCATAGCCAAAAGCCTTCATAGACTTGGTAAACCTTCCAAACCATGCTATTGGGGATTGTTTTAATCCATATAAAGCCTTCTTTAATTTGCAAACCTTCATTCCAATTGAATTTGTCATGCCTGGTGGAGAATCCATATAAATTTCTTCTGAAATTTCTCCATGTAAGAAAGCATTTTTCACATCAAATTGTAGAAGAGGCCAATCTTGGTTTGTAGCTAGCGACAAAAGTATTCTCACAGTATTGAGCTTGGCTATTGGTGCAAATGTCTCTTGGTAATCTGCACCATAAGACTGAGCGTAACCTTTAGCCACAAGTCGTGCTTTATACCTCTCAATAGTTCCATCAGCTTTATGCTTAATTGTAAAGACCTATTTGCAGCCCACAATTTTCTTCCCTCTTGGTAAGGACACAAGATCCCAACTATTGTTTTTTTTCTAAAGTTGTCATCTCCTCAACCATTGCTTCGGTCCATCTAGGATCTGCCAAAGCTTCCTGTATATTACTAGGAATAAAAATTGAAGATAATTGAGATACAAGTGATGCATATGACTGGGATAACCTGTGAGATGACATATATTTACTAATGGGATATTTAACTTTGGCTTGGAGGTCTGGTTCATATTTAGCTGAAGGTTGACCACGGTTAGAACGAGGTGGAAGAATATATTGAACAGTAGTAGACTCAGTGTTTGGAGTGTTAGTGGTCTCACACAGAGAAGAATCAATTCCATGATCAATTTGATCTAAATTAGTATTATCAGAGATAGGATCAGAAGGTACCTCTGAAGAGTCAAGTTGAACCTGTGGAGAAGATTGAGTCAATTGGTTATGATCGGAAGATATTATCCAGAAAAGAAGTGTCCATATTTAGGATTGACTCACTTGTTGCAGAATGACCCTCACATGATAATATATCTTCATAATCAAACATACTAACATCATGATTATATGCACTTCTCTTTCATTGCCTCCCTGAAGTGGAGAATCAACATAAAAAAATTCATGCTCATTAAATGTCACATCCATAGAAATATATGCTGAGATTGTTGACAACACAATATCTATATCACTCTGATTTTTTATGATGACAACACATTCCTTAATAACACACTTATGTTGTTGTTGCATCACATGTTCTTATGCTGAATGTTTGATATATCTATTGAACATGTTTATGTGCTATATTGTTATGTGAATGCATACATATTAAGCTTGTACTTGTTACATCATTTCTGGATGCATTGCACATGTTTTAATGCATAAAAACCACAAGCACTTTTGTGAACTTATAATTGTGTGACAAAGCTACAGTAAAGTTGACTCCATCATTAATTGATTCGACTATACTAAAGTCTTTATACATATTTTGAGAATCAGTGCTTTGTGAGATTTTGAGAAGAAAAGAATTTCAAAATGTTCTTACATGTCGAAATCGATTGTGTGCCCCACATACTCGACTGCATTAGTTGTTTGATTTGAAATTCTATTATGCTCTTGTACAGTAACGACTATATTTTCAAAAGTTAGTTGAGCATTGAATAGTAGGTCAACTATATTAAATGAGTTTTTAATTTGTTTGACTGAATGCTACCAGTTTGATTGAACTGTTATAATTGTGATAACGTAGTTGACTGTATTACTAGCTTATTTGACTCAGAGAATGTCTGTCAAACGGAAATCTATAAATTGACTGAACACGAAGTTGTTTAGAGACTTTTGATGATCTAACATTTTCATATTCTGTTTCAGATTGATATCTCTGGTTTATAAAGCTCCAAGAAGACAGTGGTGATCTTTTTTGAAAGAGATTCAAAGGGAGATTGACTGTGCACATATTGTTTGATCACATTCTGCACATTGAAGGTGTTTCTGGTTTGATCAAGATTCTGTATAACATCCTTGGAGTTGCTGTATTGGACCTGTTGTGATTACAGGGGATAGACTCATGGAGTCTGGTTCACTTTGAGGATTGTTCAAAGTGGTGTTTTGCAGATTGCAGGAGAGGGGACATCTTGCTGCAAGTCTTGTTGTGTTTTCTGCCTATATTTTGGTTAGAGGGTTAGAGAGGAGATTTATATTTTTGACGTGGAGGTCTTCTATAAGTTCCTTGTAGTAAAAACCGCAACCATTATAGAGCATTTGCTTCCTAGGTTGGAAGGACACTGGATGTAGGCATTGTTGGCCGAACCAGTATAAAAACCAGTGTTTGATTTTCTCTATCCCTGCACTTATACTTACAGTCGACTTTACTATTTGAGCAGTCAACTACGTTTTTCCGCTACACACGAATTTTCATTACTTGCATTTCAAGAAAGTTTGTAAAGTTTCATACTTTGATTTAAAGATTGCAAAAAGATTCTAATTTTGATAAACCACTAATTCACCCCCCTCTTGGTGTAAAAAGAAGCCTACATGTTTTCCAACAATATAAAACTTCTTTTATGGTGGATAGTAAGCACGATAACCTTTTTTAGTTGATCCATACCCAACAAAAACACATTTGATCGCTCGTTCTTTGAGCTTTGTACGTTGATGTGGGTGTAAGTGAACATATATAACACATCCAAAAATATGAGGTGGNAAATAAACTATGGGAGGAAGGATACAATGATCAGACAACACATCAAAAGGCCTTTGATAGTTAAGCACACTTGAAGGGGTTCGATTAATTAAATAAACGGCAGAGCTCACAACCTCACCCCATAAATGAGATGGGACATTACCATCTATCAAAAGTGGTCTTGTCACCTCTAATATATGTCTATTTTTCCTCTCAGCCACTCTATTTTGCTGTGATGAATAAGGACATGTAGTTTGATGCATGATGCCTTTAGAGTTCATGAACTCTATTAATTCAGTCTTAAAATATTCCCCATCATTGTCTGATCGAATGACCTTAATAGATGTGTTAAATTGTGTAACAATCAGATGTTAGAATGAACGAACCATATCACACACATCACTTTTATGTTTAAGCAAATATACACAGGTTACCCGAGTACAATCATCAACAAAACTGATAAACCATTTTTTTCCATTATGTGTAGATTGTGGGGCAGGGTCCCGAACATCTGTGTGAATTAATGAAAAAGGAAAATCAATTTTGTTATTCCTTAAAGGAAACACAACACGATGATTTTTTGCCAAAACACAGGTTTCTTTTTTGTTTTTATCTTGTATGTGATCATTCGCAAGACAAGCCAATCCTCTTTTATGGTTTTGTTGTGAGACATTTTCAAGATAATACAGTCCTTCACTCTCTCTACCACTAGCAATCTTCTCCTTGGAATGAATGTTTTGAAAAAGGCAATGGGTTGGGTAAAACAGGGCAACCCAAGAATGTGATTTGGTTAACTTGTTGATAGAGATAAGATTACAGTTTAATGTAGGAACAAATAAAACATTAGGAATCGATAAGGAGGGTGAGAGGGATATAGTACTTATACCTTCAATAGGAGACGAGACCCCATTGGCATTAACAATAACAGTTTTAGAACAATTAGAGGAAAAATTAGTAAATATATGATCACAAGTCATATGATCAGTAGCACCTGAATCAATTATCCAATCACTACCCTTAGTAACAATAGAAAGATTAAGAGCAGAGATAGATATACCTAACTTGGTCACAAATCCGGCAACAGTAGAAATATAACTCTTGGAAGCAGCGGAAGTTTCAGAATCATGTTTCTCCGATTGATTGTCATCGGAAGAAGCCATCAGAAATATTCAATGAAAAAAAGCACTGATTCCTATGTTGTAGAGGATATTAGTGTTTGGCTCTTGATACCACCATAATAAAAGGTTTAAAGAATAATTTTGATGTATTATTTCAAAGAGTAGAGTACCATATATATACATACAAGGATCCTATAATTCTTCATCTATTAAAGGAATGACAGGTGCACAAATATGCACAAATTAAAATAATATCTAAATTATAACTAACACAATATTTGATTGCTTAATATCCCTTAATAGAATATTTAACATATCTTAACAATCTTTTCTATGCATGTCAATATAATCAAAGGATAATTGATAATAAATTACAGAGTTTTCGTTACAGGACAACTTGATCATTTCCTTTTTGGTTTTTCTTCCTTATCAGAGAAGAGATTGATTCAAGTTACTTCTGGAACACGAACTACTTAAAAAAGGCTTCATAACTAGGCTGTCTTATTCAATATTTAGATAACACTTCAATCATTTTAGACAAAGGTTATTGATGAGTGACAAAGCCTACAAAGGGTGTTTGTTCACCTGTGTTGCTGATTGTTTTAATGATTGAGAAATATTAAATTACGTTTTCTTTCAACTTTTTTACAATTTAGTATTTTTTTCTTTGTTTTTATTATTGAGATAATTTTTTTTTTGTGTTAAAAAAATATATCTGTACATATATTTAATAATTAATTAAAAAAATATAATTATTTTTAGATATTGAAGACAATGAGTATTGTACTGTAATAATATCAATTAAAAAGAATTTAAGAAAAAGTAATTACCTATTGAACATTAAAAAGAAGAGTAAAAATAGAATTGTGGTATTTTTTTTATCAAAGAGAAAGACGAAACAAAATTGAGGGTTTGGTATAGATGTAGGTGAAGGTGGAGCTGATTCATCAAAACCAATAGTGTATCCTATGATCGATGAGTCCTCAGTTGACCAAGCAGTCAATGTCTCCATCCCTATTTACCCCTACAGACTGGACGACCCCCACTAAAAGTTAGTAATCGATCGATCAAACACGTGTTAGTTGATCATGTTACAAATTGAACACGTTTATAGGTAAGGTATACTTATCAGCTTTTCGATCGTGGTTTAACCAACCTTAATTAAAAATCTATTTCAAAACCTATAAATACAGGTGTAAGGTGAGTAGTTCACATTTAGTGCAAATTTAAAATTTTACTATACTAACCAAACAGTCATATTACTGAATGTCAGAATGTTTTTAACAAGTACCCACTTGCACGACTTGGGCAAGGAGTAAGGAGAATGAAGAACAACATAGCTTGGGCTTTGGAGATAGTTTTGGATTTGAGTGTGATGTGGAGAAATGGTGACAGAAGAGATCAGAAAAAAGGTCCTAGAAGACCTTAGAGAGGAGATCAGGGTCGAGGTTAGATTAGAGATGAGGGCTGAATTCAGCGCCATGTTTCAGCAGCAGTTTGAGAGCTATGGCATGCGCCCGGTGCCATCTCTTGTACAAGAACGGGAACATGTTGTGTCTCCCAGAGGTAAACTTAATAAACATTTATGTGCAATTATTTCTATCTTTTGTATAATCTAACATTTACTCTAACAGGGAGAAGCGGGAAAGGAAGTTGTTCCGCACCAGCCATCCCAGAGGATGACATGGACGATGGTAGTCCATGTCTGTTATACATTTTAGAGGATACCGAGATGGTCCTCGTAGCTCGTGGAACAGAGTTTAGGTCAGCGACTGTATGTCATGGTATGCAACTATTAGAGGATGAGGTGAAGGTCTCAGTGGATGAAATGATCATACCAGATGCCTCGGTTCCTCTGGCCACAGAAGAGATTTTCACTGTGGAACAAGCATTTAAGTCGTTTATCACTTGGCCTAAATTTTTGGTTAAACCAGTTTCTGACCCCTCGGTATGAAATTCTTCTTTACACTTCTAATTTTAAAGGTTTTTGATGTCAAAACTTATCTTATTTTTTCATGTAACAACAGACGTAGGCACAGGAGAAGATTCCTCTATTTGAGGATGATCCTCTTGCTTCATTGCATCTACTTGCTGACATCCTTGA